>NW_025422274.1:0-397389 GCF_011764305.1 Mustela putorius furo | reverse complement strand
CTCGGTTTCTGGGTGAGGATATAGGTACATCTACAGACCTGAACCTACATCTCGTGCATCTGAAATCAGAGCGAGGATCAGACGGATCGCTCAGGTTGGACATTCTGTCCCTGATGGCCCCATCTTGAAGTGGTGGATCACGAGGCCATGGGGGTTTTCCCACGATGGGGAGTTGTGAGTAGCTCCCAACTGCAAAGATTCTTCTGCAGGACAATTGAGACCTGTTGGTTGGCTCCAGGAAACGAATCTGAGCAGGGCTCCTAAGGATGGATGGCTGGGTAGGCCACCTCGCATTCCAATTGTCTCCAAGCAACAAGAAAGGTTAGATCTGCTGGATCTGGGGGGAGCAACCGAGGAGGCTGAGTTGAAATGGACTCTCCCTGAGGTGTCCTAATATGATTTGCCGTCTATGGCAGATACTTTTGAATCGCACATTACACTTCTCTTGACTGGGATCGAAGAACATTTGTTCGTTAGAGTTGGCGTCCAGAGGCCGAGCCTTGTAGGATGTGTAGGCCAAAGGCTGTCCTGTTTGGACAGTAGTTCACTGGGAGGAGATGCCTGGAAAAGCCAAAGGCAATGATCCGATAGGTCGGCCTAGGGGTTATTGTTCATTCCTTTTTACCTTATGGGGGACATCAGTCTACGGGGATTATGAGTGCCGGTAGGTGCTCAGATTGATTCCTTCAGATTCCCTGTTGTTCGTCGAGAGCCACCAATCTTGGGATGGCCTCATGAAACTTTTGGCGTTTTTTATTCATCTTAGTATGGTGTTGAGTCAATTGAAATGGGCACCACAACCACAATTTCCTTTGGGAGCAATCGGGGGCGGCCTAAGTTAACAGTGCTTTTTCCAGGGTTTGTGGCACCCAATTGGGCCTGAGCATTTGTTTTATGGGTTGCATTTGTGTGGTTCATTGTGTAGGCCCAGAAACACTGTTTGGACACGAGTGTTGAATACACAACACCCAACCGAAGAGCGGGCATTGCCCCGTTCCGTTCAAGAGTTTTAGGAATGGATTTGTGGGATGCGTGGAAGGTAGCTTTTCCGATTGACACATTTGTTGAGGAGAAATTTCTGTGTCGGGGATGTATTGCTTTTTCAAGGCGGTTGCCGTAGTGGTGCCTCCCATTAACTAATTTTTTTTTTCTCATGGGACTTAATTGCGTGTTCAAACACAGGGTCGTGGAAATTGCGGGTGGGACTATTTTCATGGGGGAAATGCGATCAACGCAGAATCGTGTCTTTAAAAATTGACGGGCCTAGGCGACATGTCCCAATGATCCATTTGGGAAATCTAAATGGTTCAGCCATTCCTTGGTGAGGATGGAAGGAGAGCGACAGGACTTTTTTTTTTTGGTCAAATGCGTGTTCCCGTGTTTATGTTATGCTTCCCTAAAACGCCACTTCAAGATTGGGGAGCACTCCAGGGGTTGAGATGCTGGCGTTTCCCCTATCAACTGGACGCCGGTTGAAAACATGTCCACACCACAAGGTTTTTGGTTAAAAATATAATGCGGTAAGATGCTGTGTATCACTAATATTCTGCATCACAGTCAAGCCCCTTAGGACCTAGTGATAATGGTAGATTGGGGATACTGTACTCAGGCTTCTTAAGCTAGAGGACAGGTCTTCACGCTAAGGCATGTCACAATTGCGTGGTTTATGCCCAACGTCCGGCCCCCTCATGTCAAGAAAAAAGAATGGGGCTGTGTTCAGCACGGGGGGGGGTGCGGGGTCACGAGGCTTTTTTGGTAAAGCTTGAGTGGGTTCTCTAGCCGTTGGCCCGAACGTGCATTAAGTCACAGCCGTGTTAGACCACATATTTGCCACATTCAAAGTAAGAGGTTTCTTGCCATGTGTTTTGTTAGGAGAGTTCCTGATCAGAACGACTATTCAGGATTATGAGACTTAGTGCAGCGAAAATTCTGAGGCGGCAAGTGAATTCAGGAGATTTGGTACTCTGGATTTTGTAAACAGAGAAGCCTCGTGCATCTGAAGTTCAGGGTCGAGCTTCCCATGCACGTTCGCTCAGTGATTTGGACATCTATGTCCCTGATGGCCCGTTTCCATTGAAGGTGGTGGTGGATCAATCTGGCCGCATGGGTGTTTTTATCACGATGGGAGTTCCTGAGAAGCGCTCCTAAACATTCAGAAGATTCTTCAAAAGAGGAATTCCAAATTGAGATTAGCCTGTTGGATTAAGCTCCAGGACACACCCGAACTACCGAGCACCGTTCTAAAAAATGGATGGCTATCAGGCGCCCCACCTCGCATTCCCCATATGACCTGCCTCAAGCAATCAAGACGGTTGAGAGGCCTGGTCTGGGGGATCTTTTTTTTGTTTTGGTCTGGCCTCTTTTTTTATGGTTTCTACTGAGGCTTCACAATGTGTTCCTATATGGACAAATGTGTCGCCGCAGCCATGGGAGGCCTGACTTGGCCTCATGGGACACACTAGTGTTCGCCTACACTTGCAACCATGGATAACATAGCAACAACGTTCACGTTTACTAGTGCCATAGCGGAAAGATTTGTTTCTGATGGGTTTCCATCATTTTCAAAACCATATGCTGGTTTTGTAGATAAGATCCCTGAGGTCCTCTGAGAATAGCAGCTTGAAACCCTACATTGAGAGAGGATGACACTAAGTTTCCGATAGGCATCCCCTGTTACGATGCTGCTCAGGTGGTTTACGACACCATTCTGATTATGAGAAGTGAGTGCTGTAGGGGGCGTCAGATTGAGGTCCAGCCCCTCAGCGATCCTTGTTTTTCTGGGAAGGACCATAAATATTGGGAGTTCAGCCTCAGTGACTATTGGAGGTTTATCTATTCAGTGAGGAGTTGTTGCCCATTGGAATTTGCACATACAATTCCCTTGGATAGCCCGCAAGCACAGTCGTCTCATATTCAATTCTTCGAGCCAGGAAGGCAATGAGGACCTGTTGCAGTGTGTGTCTGGTCAGGGCCTGTTTGGACAGTTTGTCCTGAAAACACAAACTCTCGTATTTTCCGTTTCGGGTCATAGGTATGGCGGGGACTGATCTACAGAGCCATGAGGAGACTTTCTTTCTTCCGGGATATGAAACTCAAGGAGCGATTGTGAGGCTTCTTGCTCAAGTTATTGTCCCTCTGGATAGCGTGTCACTATGATCGTGAAGGAATTTTCCGGATGAACGCTTCATGGTGAAATGACGATGACTTACTCTCTGGGGGTTTGGGGCCCGTCAAGAGTTTTATGGGTTTCATTCTGTGGTTTTCTGTGGCTGGAAGAATCCGTTGGCTGTTGTGGTTGATTTGTTTTGTGTTTGAATTGTTCAAACCCTCAGGTGCTCCCACCAAATGAGGGTTTCCCAGGACATAGAGCCCTGGGGAGGCTGTGACTGGACAACCAGAAATCTTGGTTTACAAGATGGGGCCTAGGGACATGTCCAACCCATTATGACATTAAAATGGTCCCAGCCCAACTGAGATGAATTAGACTAGAAGGTCAAGGATCACGCTGGGTGAGTTCCCACTGCGTGTTTTATGCCCTCGTTTGCACTCAAGAATGGGCGTGACCTAGGGTGAATATTGGTTTCTTCCTTCTCCTACACTGAAGGTAGGGACAAAATGCCAACCACAAGGTTTCTTGCCATGGGTAAGGGACGATTTCTGATTTCTCTGCATCACAGTCAACTCCCATGGGCAGTGATTGGAGATAAGGTCTAGTTCTGACGCCTGAAAACTGAGGTATGGGAAGAGATGAAGGACCTAAGCCAAATGGCGGGTCCTGATAGGCCCTCAGTGTTGCCTGTCAAGCTGTCCGGGTGTTGCTCAGGTGGTCCCAGGCTCAGAGTGTGTCAGACAGTGCATTACTCTGTCCCAGGTTAGACTATATAAGTTTGGGTACTTTCTGAGTGCCGTGTATTAGGTTTATTCTCAGTTTATATGTGCCCAGGATCAGCTCATTAGGCAATAGTATTTTTTCTAGATGGCAGGCAGAGTGCTTTGCACTGATGGTCCGGAATTGCCAAACTTTGTGGGCTTCGGGCGCATGGAGTGTGAGGGTGGAAGTCTGAGAGCACAAGCTAGACCTTGGGTTTCAGGGCGAGGGCACGTAGCATGTACCCCCTGAAGATCTGAAGCAATATCTCATGCTTTTGAAGTCAAGCGAGTATCAACGTTTGGCTCAGCTTGGATTTTCTGTTCATTTGACGGCCCCTTCATGAAGGGAGCGAGTCTCCAACAGCGCGGAGGATTTCCTACACGTTGGGAGTGGTGGGATATCCCTCTCACTGGATTCCTTCTGTTCTGCGGGAATTGAGACCTGTTGGACAGCTCTAGGGACATCCCATATGGATAGTCCAACAAACGTTCGAGGATGGATGCCTGGGAAGCCCGCCTCGCATTCCCCAATTGTCTCCTAGCGACAAGACAGTTTAGATCTGATGGCTCTCTGCGGGAGCAACCATGGTGGCTGAGTTGAAATGGACTTTCCTGAGGATGGGTCTAATGTGTGTTTTGTGTCCCATGGCCATGGCCTTGAAATGGGGGCGGTGGCAACCGGGACCCTGAAGTATTCTCCTCAGCTTTTGACATAGCTCCCATGCACAAGTTTCCTTTCCTTGTGGAGACCGAGGTTTGTTCTGATGGGTGCCGTCAGGAAAACCCCAATGCTTGTATTGGAATCCAGGGTTTTGAGGAGACATGCCTGTAAACCAAAGCAATGGATCCGATTTTGGCCTAGGGTCCTGTCTGGTTCAATCTTCTTCTCTGGGGACACATCCATCTAGGTATATGAGTGGAGGTAGATGCTCAGCTGGTGACAGACTGACCTTTTTTGTCCCGGGCGACCTATACTATTTGGGATGGCCTCAGGGACTTTGGAGGGTTCTCCTAATTTGTACGATTTTGGACAATGGAATGGGCCAGAATTCCCATGGATTGGGTAGGCACAGTCCTAATGTGTGGCTCCAGGGTCCCCCAGCCTGGATGTTGTGTGTGGCCCAGGACTTTGAGGACAGAAGTCTGAAAAACCCAAACTCAGCTTATGTTTTGGGGACGTAGGTATGGCAGGCCCGATCTACAAGCACCATGAGAAGACATCTTCAGGATTGATGAATTAGATAGTGCGAGTCTGAGGCGCTTGCTCAGGCTTTTGTCTCTGGATTTTGTTTTCAGCATGCAGCGATGGCCGTGGAATGTCGAGGAGGCCTCATGGGCCATGTGGGACGAATCTTTGCTCTCTGTGGATTTGGCCCAATCCCAATTGTTTTTCGTCAATCTGTTGGATGGAGAGGACTCCTTTCAGGGTTTGTTACCAATCACTCAGGTGTCCCACCAAAAGAGGAATTCCAAAGCAGAGCCCTGGGGAAGAGATGTGAAGGGACAACCCCGAACTATTGTTAAAAAATTGGGGCCTAGGGGGCATGGCAAGCCCAATATGCTGTCTCTTCATCCAGCCCACTGAGAGGCCTTACCTGAGGACTGGGCTAAGAGGCTGAGGGTCACAATGTGTGTGTTTGCCACCTATGTGGCCCGCGAGCAATGGCGGGGCCTCATTGGACACACTGGTATCCACTACACTGAACAATATACAACAAGCCTACCACAAGGTTTTTTGCCATCGGGAAAGAGTTCTGATTTCTGAATCATTTTCAAACAACATGGGCAGTGATTGGAGATAAGGTCTAGGTTCTAAATCCTGAAAAACCGAGGCTGGGAAGAGAAAACGACCTAAGGCCAATGGCTGGTCCGATGTGCTCAGTGAGCGGCCAGCTGTATGGGTGGGGCCAGGAGGTCCAGGCTCAGCCTCTGTCAGAAAGGGCATTATTTCCCAGGTCAGCCTATATATATTTGGGTACAGCCAAGTGGCGTGCAGGTTGATCTTCATTTGGGGTTTCTGGGTAGCTCCAGAAGGCAATGTTTTTCTTTGGAGGGCAGGCAGAGTGCTCTATTATAATTCTGGATGCCAAACTGTCGAGGCTTTGTGGGGCCATTAGTCTGAGGATGGAAGTCTGAGGACACAAGCTAGGCTTAGGTTTCTGGGTGAGGACATGGCAGGCACAATCTACAGATCTGAACCGAGATCTCGTGCATCTGAAGTCATGGTGAGGATCAGACAATTCGCTCAGGTTGGACCTTATGTCCCTGAGGGCCACTTCATGAAGGGGGGGGGATCACGAGGCCATGGGTGTTTTCTCACGATGGGAGTTGTGAGAAGCTCCCAACTTCAAATATTCTTCTGCAGGACAATTGAGACCTGTTGGTTGGCTCCAGGCTAACGATTCCGAGCAGGGTTCTAAGGATGGATGGCTGGGTAGCCCACTTCGCATTGAATTGTCTCCAAGCAACAAGACAAGTTAGATCTGCTGGATCTCGTGGAGCAACCAAATACGCTGAGTTGAAATGGACTCTCCTGTGGATGGGTCCTAATGTGTTTTTGTGTCTATGGATACCTTGGAATGACGCGGTTGGCACTGGGGCCATGAAGGGTTCTCCTAAACAGAGGCTTTGACATCACTCCCACGTGCAAGTTTCCCATGTGTAGATGAGATTTGTTCTGATGGGTGAGTCAAGAAACAGCATATGCTAGTACTGAAATCCAGGCCTCTGAGGAGAGATGCCTGGAACCAAAGCAATGGATCCGATTAGGGCCTAGGGGCCTGTTCGTTCCGTTCCTTTAACCTCTGGGGATATCAGTCTACAAGTCTCAGTGCAGGTAGGTTCTCAGATGGGCTCAGATTGCTCCAGTTTGTCCTGGGAAGCCACCACTATTGGGATGGCCCTCAGGGACTTAGGAGATTTAACTATTAGTAGCGTTGTGGCCTTTGGAATGGGCACACAGAATTCCCTTGGAGAGGGCAAGTACAGTCCTCAGCTTGGCTCCAGGGGCCTAAGCCTGTAGGCTGTGTAGGCCAGGGCTGTTTGGACAGTTGTCTGAAAACACAAACTCGGCTTATGTTTCAGGTCATAGGTATGGCAGGACTGATCTACAGACCAATGAGGAGTACTCTTCGGGATATGAAAAAAGGGCGAGTGTGAGGCTCTTGCTCAAGTATTTATCTCTGGATATCATGCCACATGGTCATGAAATTTCCGGGTGACTTCATGGGAAATGGACGAGTCTTACTCCCTGGGGGTTTGGCCCAAATCCAACGAGTTTGGGGTCATTCTGTGGTACGGAAGAAGTCCGTTTTTTGTTGTTGTTTTGTTTTGTTTTTCAAACTCAGGGGTCCCACCAATGAGGGATTCCAGAGTAGAGCCCTGGGGAGGGGGCGATTGGACAACCAGAAAAATGGTTAAAATTGGGTCCTAGGGACAGCTAGACTTGGGTTTCAGGTCCAGGGGAAGGCATGTACCCCCTGAAGATCTGAAGCAATATCTCATGCATCTGAAGTCTCAGCGAGGATCAGACGTTGGCTCAGCTTGGATTTTCTGTTCATGACGGCCCCTTCATAAAGGGAGCCGAATCTCGAGGCCGTGGAGGTTTTCCCACGTTGGGAGTGGTGGGATGCCCCCTCCAAGGATTCCTTCTGCGGGATAATTGAGACCTGTTGGACAGCTCCAGGACATCCCATATGGATGATCCAGACCAACGTTCGAGGATGGATGACTCGGAAGCCCGCCTCGCATTCCAATTGTCTCCTAGCGACAAGACAGTTTAGAACTGATGGCTCTGCGGGAGGAACCCGGGGTGGCTGAGTTGAAATGGACATTCCTGAGAATGGGTCTAATGTGTGTGTTTGAGTCCATGAGGGCCTTGGAATGGGGCGGAGGCACCGGGACCCTGAAGTATTCTCCTAAGCTCTGACATAGCTCCCATGCACAAGTTTCCTTGAGGAGACGAGGTTTGTTCTGATGGCTGCCTCAGGAAAACCCCAATGCTTGTATTGGAATCCAGGGTTTTGAGGAGACATGCCTGTAAACCAAAGCAATGGATCTGATTTTGGCCTAGGGTCCTGTCTGGTTCAATATTCTTCTCTGGGGACATCCATCTAGGGTATGAGTGGAGGGAGATGCTCAGCTGGTGACAGACTGACCTTTTTTGTCCCGTGCGACCTATACTATTGGGATGGCCTCAGGGACTTTGGAGGGTTCTCCTAATTTGTACGATTTTGGACAATGGAATGGGCAGAATTCCCACGGATTGGGTAGGCACAGTCCTAATGTGTGACTCCAGGGTCCCCAGCCTGCATGGTGTGTGGCCCAGGACTTTGAGGACAGAAGTCTGAAAACCCAAACTCAGCTTATGTTTGGGGACGTAGGTATGGCAGGCCCGATCTACAAGCCATGAGAAGACATCTTCAGGATATGAAGATAGTGCGAGTCTGAGGCGCTTGCTCAGGATTTTGTCTCTGGAGTTTTTTTCAGCGATGGCCCTGGAATGTCGAGGAGGCCTCATGGGCCATGGGCGAATCTTGCTCTCTGTGGATTTGGCCCAATCCCAATTGTTTTTTTCGTCAATCCGTTGGATGGAGTACTCCTTTCAGTGTTGTTACCTCAGGTGTCCCACCAAAAGAGGAATTCCAAATCAGAGCCCTGTGGAAGAGTGAAGGGACAACCCTAACTATTGTTAAAAATCGGGACCTAGGGGCATGGCAAGCCCAATATGCTGTCTCTTCATCCAGCCACTGAGAGGTCTTACCTGAGGACTGGGCTAAGGCTGAGGGTCACAATGTGTGTTTGCCACCTATGTGGCCCACGAGCAATGGCGGGGCCTCATTGGACACACTGGTATCCACTACACTGAACAATATACAACAAGACTACCACAAGGTTTTTGCCATCGGGAAAGAGTTCTGATTTCTGAATCATTTTCAAACATGGGCAGTGATTGGAGATAAGGTCTAGGTTCTAAATCCTGAAAACCGAGGCTGGGAAGAGAAAACGACCTAAGGCAATGGCTGGTCCGATGTGCTCAGTGAGCGGCCAGCTGTATGGGTGGGGCCAGGAGGTCCAGAGATCAGCCTCTGTCAGAAAGGGCATTATCGCCCAGGTCAGCCTATATATTTTGGGTACAGCCAAAATGGCGTGCAGGTTGATCTTCATTTGGGGTTTCTGGGTAGCTCCAGAAGGCAATGTTTTTCTTTGGAGGGCAGGCAGAGTGCTCTATTATAATTCTGGATGCCAAACTGTAGGGCTTGTGGGCCATTAGTCTGAGGATGGAAGTCTGAGGACACAAGCTAGGCTTAGGTTTCTGGGTGAGGACATGGAAGGCACAATCTACAGATCTGAACCGAGATCTCTTGCATCTGAAGACATGGTGAGGATCAGACAATCGCTCAGGTTGGACCTTATGTCCCTGAGGGCCACTTCATGAAGGGGGAGGGATCACGAGGCCATGGGTGTTTTCTCACGATGGGAGTTGTGAGAAGCTCCCAACTTCAAATATTCTTCTGCAGGACAATTGAGACCTGTTGGTTGGCTCCAGGCTAACGATTCCGAGCAGGGTTCCAAGGATGGATGGCTGGGTAGCCCACTTCGCATTGAATTGTCTCCAAGCAACAAGACAAGTTAGATCTGCTGGATCTCGTGGAGCAACCAAATACGCTCAGTTGAAATGGACTCTCCTGTGGATGGGTCCTAATGTGTTTTTTTGTGTCTATGGATACCTTGGAATGACGCGTTGGCACTGGGGCCATGAAGGGTTCTCCTAAACAGAGGCTTTGACATCACTCCCACGTGCAAGTTTTCCCATGTGTACATGAGATTTGTTCTGATGGGTGAGTCAAGAAACAGCCATATGCTAGTACTGAAATCCAGGCTTCTGAGGAGAGATGCCTGGAAACCAAAGCAATGGATCCGATTAGGGCCTAGGGGCCTGTTCGTTCCTTTTTACCTCTGGGGATATCAGTCTACAAGTCTCAGTGCAGGTAGGTTCTCAGATGGGCTCAGATTGCTCCAGTTTGTCCTGGGAAGCCACCAATATTGGGATGGCCTGAGGGACTTAGGAGATTTAACTATTAGTAGCGTTGTGGCCTTTGGAATGGGCACACAGAATTCCCTTGGAGAGGGCAAGTACAGTCCTCAGCTTGGCTCCAGGGGCCTAAGCCTGTAGGCTGTGTAGGCCAGGGCTGTTTGGACAGTTGTCTGAAAACACAAACTCGGCTTATGTTTCAGGTCATAGGTATGGCAGGACTGATCTACAGACCATGAGGAGTACTCTTCGGGATATGAAAAAAGGGCGAGTGTGAGGCTCTTGCTCAAATATTTATCTCTGGATATCATGCCACATGGTCATGAAATTTCCGGGTGACTTCATGGGAAATGGACGAGTCTTACTCCCTGGGGGTTTGGCCCAATCCAACGAGTTTGGGGTCATTCTGTGGTACGGAAGAAGTCCGTTTTTTTTGTTGTTGTTGTTTTGTTTATCAAACTCAGGTGTCCCACCAAATGAGGGATTCCAGAGTAGAGCCCTGGGGAGGGGCGATTGGACAACCAGAAAAATGGTTAAAATTGGGTCCTAGGGACAGCTAGACTTGGGTTTCAGGTCCAGGGGAAGGCATGTACCCCCTGAAGATCTGAAGCAATATCTCATGCATCTGAAGTCTCAGCGAGGATCAGACGTTGGCTCAGCTTGGATTTTCTGTTCATGACGGCCCCTTCATAAAGGGAGCCGAATCTCGAGGCCGTGGAGGTTTTCCCACGTTGGGAGTGGTGGGATGCCCCCTCCAAGGATTCCTTCTGCGGGATAATTGAGACCTGTTGGACAGCTCCAGGACATCCCATATGGATGATCCAGACCAACGTTCGAGGATGGATGACTCGGAAGCCCGCCTCGCATTCCAATTGTCTCCTAGCGACAAGACAGTTTAGAACTGATGGCTCTGCGGGAGGAACCGGGGTGGCTGAGTTGAAATGGACATTCCTGAGAATGGGTGTAATGTGTGTTTGAGTCCATGAGGGCCTTGGAATGGGGCGGAGGCACCGGGACCCTGAAGTATTCTCCTAAGCTCTGACATAGCTCCCATGCACAAGTTTCCTTGAGGAGACGAGGTTTGTTCTGATGGCTGCCTCAGGAAAACCCCAATGCTTGTATTGGAATCCAGGGTTTTGAGGAGACATGCCTGTAAACCAAAGCAATGGATCTGATTTTGGCCTAGGGTCCTGTCTGGTTCAATATTCTTCTCTGGGGACATCCATCTAGGGTATGAGTGGAGGGAGATGCTCAGCTGGTGTCAGACTGACCTTTTTTGTCCCGGGCGACCTATACTATTGGGATGGCCTCAGGGACTTTGGAGGGTTCTCCTAATTTGTACGATTTTGGACAATGGAATGGGTAGAATTCCCATGGATTAGGTAGGCACAGTACTAATGTGTGGCTCCAGGGTCCCCAGCCTGGATGGTATGTGGCCAGGACTTTGAGGACAGAAGTCTGAAAACACAAACTCACCTTATGTTTGGGGACGTAGGTATGGCAGGCCCGATCTACAAACCATGAGAAGACATCTTCAGGATATGAAGATAGTGCGAGTCTGAGGCGCTTGCTTAGGCTTTTGTCTCTTGTTTTTGTATCAGCGATGGCCGTGGAATGTCGAGGAGGCCTCATGGGCCATGGACGAATCTTGCTCTCTGTGGATTTGGCCCGATCCCAATTGTTTTTCGTCATCTGTTGGATGGAGGACTCCTTTCAAGGTTGTTACAATCAGTTGTCCCCCTAAAAGAGGAATTCCAAAGCAGAGCTCTGGGGAAGAGTGAAGGGACAACCCGAACTATGGTTAAGAATTGGGGCCTAGGCGCATGTCAAGCCCAATATGCTGTCTCTTCATCCAGCCACTGAGAGGCCTTACCTGAGGACTGGGCTAAGGCTGAGGGTCGCAATGTGTGTTTGCTACCTATCTGTACCGCGAGCAATGGCGGGGCCTCAAGGGACACACTGGTTTCCACTACATTGAACGTTGGACAACAAGCCAACCACAAGTTTTCCTGCCATCGGGAAGGAGGTCTGATTTCTGCATCATTTTCAAAACCTGGGCATTGATTGGAGATAAGGTCTAGGTTCTGAAGCCTGAAAACTGAGGTTGGGAAGGGATAACTACCTAAGGCCATGGGGGGTCTGAAGTTCTCAGGTTGTAGCCAGCTGTCTGAGTGGGCCCAGGAGGTCCAGGCTCAGGCTGTGTCAGAAAGGGCATTAGTGCCCAGGTCATCCTATATATTTTGGGTAGGCCAAGTGTCGTGCAGGTTGATCTTCATTTGGGGTTTCTAGGTAGCCCCAGAGGGCAATGTATTTCTTCTGCAGGGCACGTAGAGTGCTGCATTGTAGTCCTGGATTGCCAAACTGGAGGGCTTGTGAGCCAGTAGTCTGTGGACAGAAGTCTGAGGACACAAGCAAGGCTTACGTTTCCGGGTGAGGACATGGCAGGCACAATCTACAGACCTGAACCGAGATCTCGTGCATCTGAAGTCAGGGTGAGGATCAGACGATCGCTCAGGTTGGACCTTATGTCCCTGATGGCCCCTTTATGAAGGGGGGGGATCATGTGCCCATGGGGGTTCTCTCAAGATGGGAGTTCTGAGAAGCTCCCAACTGCAAAGATTCTTCTGCAGGACAATTGAGACCTGTGGGTTGGCTCCAGGCGAACGATTCCTAGCAGGGTTTTAAGGATGGATGGCGGGGTAGGCCACCTCACATTCCAATTGTCTCCTAGCAACAAGACAAGTTAGATCTGCTGGATCTCGCGGAGCAACCGAATACGCTCAGTTGAAATGGACTCTCCTGTGGATGGGTCCTAATGTGTTTTTGTGTCTATGCAGACCTTGTAATGGGGCAGTGGCACACCGGCCTTAAAGGATTCTCCTAACTGGAGGTTTTGAGACATCTTCAAAGGATAATTTTCCCATGTGGACAAGAGATTTGTTCTGATTGCTGCCTCATGAAATCCCCATATGCTAATATTGGAAACCAGGCCTCTGAGGAGAGGTACCTGTAACCGAAAGCAATGAATCTGATTCAGGCCTAGGGGCCTGTCTGATTCAATCTTCTTCTCTGGGGACATCCATCTACGCTGAGTAGAGGTAGATGCTCAGCTGGTTTCAGATGACGCTTGTTTGTCCTGGGCGGCCTACATTATTGGGATGTCCTTGGGGACTCTGGAGGTTTTTCCTAATTTGTACGATTGTGGACAATGGAATGGGCAGAATTCCCGTGGTATGGACAGGCACAGTCCTGATGTGTGGCTCCAGGGGCCCCAGCCTGAAGGGTCTGTGGGCCAGGAATGTGGGGACAGAAGTCTGTAAAAACAAACACGGCTTAGGTTTGGGAAGTATGTATGGCAGGCCCGATCTACAGACCATGAGGAGAATTCTTCGGGATACGACAAAAGAACTAGTGTGAGTTGCTTGCTCAGACTTTTGTCTCAGGATTTGTTGTCAACGATGGCTGTGGAATCTCGGGGAGGCCTCATGGGCCATGGACGAGACTTCCTCTCTGAATTTGGTCCAATCCCAATTGTTTTGGGTCAATCTGAAGGATGGGAGGAGTCCTTTTAGTTTTGTTACCTCAGGTGTCCCACCAAAAGAGGGATTCCAAAGCAGAGCTCTGGGGAGGGATGAATGGAAAACCCGAACAATCCAATTGGGGTGAGGTCGAAAACCGAGCAGGTTGATCCTCATTTGGGGTTTATGGAGATCCCCATAAAGGAACGTTTTTCTTCTGGAGGACCAGCATAGGGCTGCATTTTGGTTCCAGAATTCCAAGTCTTGAGACATGTTTGCCAGGAGTGTGAGGAAGGAAGTCTGAAAACACAAGGTAGCACGAGGTTTGGGCCCACTGTGCAGAGGCTGAATCGAGATCTCCTGCATCTGAGGTCAGGGCGAGTTTCAGATGTTGCCTCAGGCTGGAGTTTGTGTCCATGATGGCCCCTCCCTGAAGGGGGTGGGGGCGTCATGAGGCCAGGGAGGTTTCCCTATGCTGGGAGATGTGAGCTGCTCCAAACTTCAAAGTTTCCTTCTTCAGGACAGTCGAGTACTATTGGATGGTTCCAGGATGCCCCATACCGAAAGACTCGAGAGCAGGGGCCTAAGCATGGATGCCGAGAAACGCCAACTCACCTTCCCATTGCCTGGTCGAGACAAGGCACGCTCAATCTGTGGGCTCTTGGGTGAGCTACCCAGAAGGCTGAGTTTAAATGGACTTTCCTGAGGATGAGTCATAATGTGGGTTGGTGGCCATGGAGACCTTGGAATGTGGCAGTAGCTAAGGGACTCTGCAGGATTCTTCAACCCGAAGGGTTTGACACACCTCCAACAAGGAAGCATTCCATGCGGAGATGAGAGGTGTTCTGTCTGGTGCCTCAGGATAGCCCCATATGCTGGTCTTCGAACCCAGGCCTCTGAGGAGTGATACCTGGACACCAAAGCCAGAGTTCATAATAGGGCCTAGGTGTCTGTCTGGTTCAATCTTCTGTCTCTGCGGATATCAGTCTGTGTGTCTGCATGGAGGTAGTAGTTGCTCAGCTGGTGTCATAATGCCCCTGTTTGTCCAGTGCGGCTTGCGGTAGTGGGATGTCCTTGGGGACCTTGATGTTTCTACTATTTTGTAGAGTTGTGGCCAATGGAACGGGCAGTTTCTTAGGAGAGAGCAGGCACAGTTCTGGGGTGTGGCTCCAGAGACCCCAGCCTAGAGGCGGTGTGGGCCACAGCGGTGCAGACATCCAAAAACCCAAACTCAGCTCAGGTTTGGGGCCGAGGTTATGGCAGGCCTGATCTACAGTCCGTGAGGGGAGCTCCTCTGGATATGAAAGAAGGGTGAGAGGGAGGCAGTCGCTCAGTCTTTTGTCTCTGGATATTTTGTCCACAATGGCCGTTTAATGTAGGAGTTGCCTCATGGGTCGTAGAAGTCTCCCTCTCTGGTAGTTTGACCAGCCCCCAAGAGTTTGGGGTCATTCTGTGGGAAGGGAAGAGTCCTCTTTTCTGCTTCATGTGTCCCCCCAGTAGAGGGATTCTGGAGCATAGCAGTGGGTACTGACAACTGGAATACTCGCTCTCTGGTTAAGCCTGGGGGCCTATGGATATGACAAGCCCCATATGCAGGATCTTGGTCCAGCCACTGAGAGGCGTTACTTTAATACGGGACTCACGCTACAGGTCACAATGCATGTCTGTGCCCTAGGCGGCCCACAAGCACTGGCGTGGCCTTTCCGACAATGCAGGTTTTCCCACATTGAACGTTGGACAACATGCCAACCACAAGGTTTCTGGCCATGGGTAAGGAGGAATTCTAATTTCTGCATCACGTTCACCCCTGGGCAGTAATTGGAGATAAGGTCTAGGTTCTGAAGCCTGAAAACCGAGGTTGGGAAGAGATGACGAACTACAGCCATAGCGGGTCCCTTGTGTCCAGGTTGGATCCAGCTGTCTAGGTGTCGTTAGGTATGTCTTGTCTCAGGCTGTGCCAGACAGGGCATTCGTATTCGGGGTAGGCTGTATAATTGCTTTACAGTCGAGTGGCATGCATTAGATAATCATTTGGGGTTTCTTACTAGCAGCATAGGGCAAAGTTTTTCTTCTGGAGGGCAGGCAGAGTGCTGCATTGTGGCTTCGGAATTCCCAAACTGGAGGGCTTGTGGGCCAGGAGAGTGAGGACGGAAGTCTGAGAACACAAGCTAGGCTTAGGTTTCGGGGAATGGACATGGCAGGCACACTCTGCAGAGCTGAATTGAGATCTCATGAGTCTGAAGTCAGGTCAAGGATCAGACTTTGGCTCAGGATGGAGTTTGTGTCCATGTTGGCCCCTTCATGAAGGGGGGGGGCATTATGAGGCCATGGGGGTTTTCCCACTATTAGAGTTGTGAGATGCTCCAAACCGCAAGGATTCCTTCTGTGGGACAATTAAGATTTGTTGGATGGCTCCAGGACGTCTCATAAGGTATTTTTCCAGAACAGGGTTCTAAGTATGGATGCCTGGGCAGACAGCCTCAATTCCAATTGTCTCCTAGCAACAAGAAAGGTTTGATCTGCTGGCTTGGGGTAGCATCAGAGGGGGCTGAGTTGGAATGGACTTTCCTGAGGATGGTCTTAAATGAGTTGAAATGGACTTTCCTGAGGATGGTCTTAATGTTGGTTTGAGTCCATTGAGTCATTGGTATGGGGCAGTGTCACCAGGGCCCTGAAGGATTCTCCTAACCAGAGGTTATAACAAAGCTCCAATGAGCAAGTTTTCCATGGGGAGACGAGACTTGTTCTTATTGGTGCCTCAGGAAACCACCATTTGCTGGTATTGGAAATGAGGCCTCTGAGGAGAGATGACTGGAAACCAAAGCAATGGATCTGATTAGGGCCTAGGGGCCTGTCTGGTTCAATATTCTTCTATGGGGACATCTTTTGTCTGAGTGGAGGTAGTTGCTCAGCTGGTTTGAGATCACACCTGTAGACAGATGTCCCCAGATGTAAAAAGGTACAAACAGGCCCCTAGGCTCCTATCGGATCCATTGCTTTGGTTTCCAGGCATCTCTCCTCATAGGCCTGGATTTCAATAACAGCATATGGCTGTTTCTTGACTCACCCACCAGAACAAATCTCATCTACACATGGGAAACTTGCACGTGGGAGTGATGTCAAAGGCTCTTTTTAGGAGAACCCTTCATGGCCCCAGTGCCACCGCGTCATTCCAAGGTATCCATAGACACAAAAACACATTAGGACCCATCCACAGTAGAGTCCATTTCAACTCAGCGTATTCGGTTGCTCCCTTCACTCTTCCCCAGGGCTCTGCTTTGGAATTCCTCTTTTGGTGGGACACCTAACGCAACAAACCTGAAAGGAGTCCTCCCATCCCACAGATTGACGAAAAACAGTTGGGATCGGGCCAAATCCACAGAGAGCAAGATTCGTCCATGGCCCATGAGGCCTCCCCAACATTCCATGGCCATCGCTGATACAAAATCCAGAGACAAAAGCCTGAGCAATCACCTCAGACTTGCTCATTCTTCATATCCTGAAGAGTTCTTCAGATAAGAACCTACACGGTACTCTAAGGCATCCAAAATATATAGTCTAACCTGGGCACTAATGCACTGTCTGACAACCTGAGCCCGGACCTCGTGACCAACACCCAGACAGCTGACCGCACACTGAGCACTTCAGACCCGCCATGGCCTTAGGTCATCATCTCTTCCCTACCTCAGTTTTCAGGCTTCAGATCCTAGACCTTATCTCAAATCACTGCCCAGGGGTGACTGTGATGCAGAAATCAGAACTCTTCCTTACCCATTACAAGAAACCTTGTGGTTGGCATGTTGTCCAACGTTCAGTGTAGGAGAAACCAGCATTCACCCTGAGGCGCCGCCCGTTCTTGAGTGCGACGAGGGCATAAACACGCATTGTGACCCGCAGCGTGATTCCTGTCCTCTAGTACGTCCTCTCAGTGGCTGGGCCATTAGAAGTCATAATGGGGTTGACATGTCCCTAGGCCCCAATTTTTAACCAGATTTCTGGTTGTCCAGTCGCCCCGCCCCAGGGCTCTACTCTGGAATCCCTCATTTGGTGGGACACCTGAGGTTGAAAAACAAAACAAAACAAATCAACAACAACAGAACAACGGTATTCTCCCATCCCACAGAATGACCCCAAACTCTATGGACGGGGCCAAACCCCCTGAGAGTAAGACTCGTCCATTTCCCATGAAGTCACCCTGAAATTTAACGACCATGAGTGACACGATATAAAGAGACAATAACTTGAAAAAGAGCCTCACACTCGCCCTTTTTTCATATCCCGAAGAGTTCTCCTCATGGTCTGTAGATCAATCCTGCCATAACTATAACCCGAAACATAAGCCAAGTTTGTGTCTTCAGACAACTGTCCAAACAGCCCTGGCCTACACACCCTACAGGCCTAGGCCCCTGGAAACAAACATGAAGACTGGGCTGGCCCTCTCCAAGTGAATTGTATGTGCCCATTCCAATGGCCACAACCCTACTAATAGGATAAACCTCCAAAGTCCCTGAGGCCATCCCAATATTTGTAGCTTCCCAGGACAAACAGGGGCAATCTGAGCCCATCTGAGCACCTACCGGCCTCAGACCCGTAGACTGATGTCCCCAGCGGTAAAAAGGAACGAACAGGCCCATAGGCACTACCGGATCTATTGCTTTGGTTTCTCGGCATCTGTCCTTAGAGATCCTTAGAACCCTTAGAACCCTGCTCTTGCGTCATTCCTTATGGGACATCCTTGAGCCATCCAACAGGTTTCGAGTGTCCCACAGGAGTCCTTCTTCATGGACCACCTCACAACTCATATCATGGAAAGCTTCCAAGGTCACATGATGCCCCCAATCTTCATGAAGTTGGATCATGGAAAGAAACTCCAACCTGAGCCGATGGCTGATCTTCGCCTTGACTTCAGATGCACGAGATCTTGATTAAGCTCTTCAGAGTGCACCTGCTGTGGCCTCACCCCAAAACCTAAGCATAGCTTGTGTTCTCAGACTTCCGTCCTCACTCTCCTGGACCACACGCCCTCCATTTTGGGATTTCCGATGACACAGTGCTGCACTCTGCCTGCCCTCTAGAAGAAAAACGTTGCCCTATGGGTCTACCCAGAAACCCCAAATGAGGATAAACCTGCATGCCACTCAACTGTACACCAATTATATAGTCTAGCGTGTGCACTAATGCCCTGTCTGACACAACCTGAGGCCCGAATGCCCAACCGACACCCAGACAGCTTGCCGTACACTGAGAACATCTGAACCGCCATGGCCTTAGGTTGCAATCTCTTTCCAACCTGGTTTTCAGGCTACAGAAACCTAGACCTTATCTCGACTCATTTCCCCTGGGTGAGCGTGATGCAGAAATCATAACTCCTCCTTCCCTCTCGCCAGAATCTTGTGGTTGGCATCTTGTCCAACGTTCAGTGTAGGACCCCTGTAGGGCCAACAGGAGTAGTAGTAGGGCCCCTGAGGGTAGTGTAGGGTCCCTGAGGCCCTGCCCTTGCTTAAGAGCTGCGGTGGGAACAAACACACATTGGGACCCTCAGTTTGAACCCTGTCCTCAAGTAAAGCCTCTCAGTGGCTGGACCATGAGCCCACATATGGGGCCTGCCATGCCCCAAGTCACCCAATCTTAACCAGAGGTAGAGACATCTAGTCACCCCTACTCAGGGCTCTGCTCTGGAATCCCTCTTTGGTGGGACATTTGAGGTAAGTAAACACAGAAAGGATTCCTCCCACCCACAGAATAACCCCAATCACTTGGGATCAGGCCATCCCCAGAGAGAAAGACTCCTGCATGGGCCATGATGCCAGCCCGACATTCCACGGCCACTATTGACACAAAATCCAGAGACATAAGCCTCACCCTTAGGTCATAGCCCAAAAAATTCTCCTCATAGTCTGTAGATCGGGCCTGCCATACCTACGTCCCCAAACCGTGTATTCAGACTTCTATCTTGACATCCCTGTCCCACACACCCTCCAGGCTGAGGCCCCTGGAGCCACACCTCAGGACTGTGCCTGCCCTCTCCAAGGAAATTCTTCCCATTCCATTGGCCACAACCCTACAGATTAGGAGAAACCTCCAAAGTCCCAGAGGCCATTCCAATAGGGTAGGCCGCCCAGTACAAAGAGGGGTGATCTGTCACAAGCTGAGCAACGACCTCAACTCACCCGTAGACAGATATCCCAAGAGACAGATATTAAACTGGACAGGCCCCTAGAACGTAATTGGTTCCATTGCTTTTGTTTCTAAGCATCTCTCCTCAGAGGCCTGTTTTCCAATACCAGCATATGGGGGATTCCAGAGATACCAATCAGAACAAATCTTGTCTCCACATGGGAAACTTATCCTTTGGAGCTCTGTAAAAACCCCCAGTTAGGAGAAACCTTCATGTAACTGGAGCCACCGCCCTATTCCAAGGTCTCCATGGACACAAACCCGCATTATGACAATTCGGCAGGGGAGTACATTTCAACTCAGCCCCGTTGATTACTCCCCCAGAGCCAGAATATCACACCTGCCTTGTCGCTAGGAGACAACTGGAATGCAAAGCAGACTCTCTAGGCATCCATCGTTGGAATCCTGCTCTAGCGCCGTTCCATATGGGATGTCCTGGGAGCCTTCCACAGGTCTTGACTGTCCTGCAGAAGGAATCCTTGCAGATTGGAGCATCTCACAACTCCTATCGTGGGAAAACCTACATGGCCTCATGAGATGCTCCCCTTTATAAATGGGCCATCATGGACAGAAACTCCAACCTGAGCCAACTTCTAATCCATTGCTTTGGTTTCTATGTATCTCTCCTCAGAGGCCTGGTTTCCAATATCAGATTATGGGGGTTTCCTAAGGAAACAATCAGAACAGATCTCATCTCCACATGAGAAACTTGCTCTTTGGAGCTGTGTCAATACCTCAGGTTAGGAGGATCCTTCAGGGCGCTGGCACCATGGCCCAATTCCAAGGTCTCCAAGGACACAAACTTACATTATGATCCATCCTCAGGAGAGTCCATTTCAAATCAGCCCCCTCGGCTGCTCACCCAGAGCCAGCAGATCAAACCTGCCTTGTCACTAGGAGACAGTTGGAATGCGAGGTGGGCTGTCCAGGCATCCATCCTTAGAACCCTGCTCTGGAGAATTTTTTTATGGGACGTCTTGAATCCACCCAACCTGTCTTGACTGTCTCGCAGAATGAATCCTTGTGGTTTGAGGCATCACACAATCCCACTGTGAGAAAACCTCCATTTCCTCATGATGCCCCACACCTTCATAAATGGGCCATCATGGACAGAAACTCCATCCTAAGCCAAAGTCTGATTCGCGCCCTGAATTCAGAAGCACGAGATCTCGATTCAGCACTTGAGAGTGTGCCTGCTGTGCCCTCGCCCCGAAACCTAAGCCTAACTTGTGTTCTCAGACTTCCGTCTTCACAATCCTGGCCACACCCATCCAGTTTGGCCATTCTTGAGACACAATGCAGCACTCTGCCTGCCCTCCAGAAGAAAAATGTTGCCCTATAGGGCTTACCAGAAACGCCAAATGAGTAACAACCTGCATGCCACTCGACCATACCCCAATTATACAATCTAGCCTGTGCACTAAAGCCCTGTCTGACACAGCCTGAAGGCAGACCTCCCGTCCAACACCCACACAGCTGGCCGTACACTGAACATATCAAACCCACAATGGCTTTCGGCCATCATCTCTACCCAACCTCAGTTTTCACCTTCAGACCCTAGACCTTATCTCCACTCACTGCTCAGGAGTGAACGTGATACAAGAATCAGAACTTCTCCTTCGCCATGGCAAGAAACCTTGTGGTTGTCATGTTGTTCAACGTTCATTGTAGGAGAAAGCAGCATGGACTATGAGGCCCCACCTATCCCTGAGGGCTACAATTTGCACAAACACACATTGTGACCCTCAGCGTGAGCCCTATCCTCATGTAAAGCCTCTTAGTGACTGGAACAACAGCCCACATATGGGGCTTGCCAAGCCCCTAGTCCCCCAATCTCAACCAGAGTTAGAGATGTCTAGTCACCCCTACTCAGGGCACTGCTCTGGAATCCCTCTTTGGTGGGACACCTGAGGTAAAAAAAAAAAAAAATACAGAAAGGACTCTTCCCATCCACAGAATGATCCCAACCACTTGGGATCAGGCCAAATCACTAGAGAAAGATTTGTCCATGGCCCTTGAGGACACCCCGACATTCCACGGCCACCGTAGGCACAAAATCCAGAGACAAAAGCCTGAGCAAACGCCACATACTCGCCCTTTGTTCATAGCCCGGAAAATTCTCACGGTTTGTAGATCGAGCCTTCATACATACATCCCCAAACCTATGCTGAGTTTGTGTTTTCAGACTTCTGTCCCCACAGTCCTGCTCCCACACACCATCCAAGCTGGGGCCCCTGGAGCCACACCTGAGGACTGTGGCTTCCCTCTCCAGGGGAATTCTGCCATTTCCATTGGCCACAACCCTATAGATTAGGAGGAACCTCCAAACTCCCCGAGGCCATCCCAATAGTGTTGGCTGCCCAGGACAAACAGGGATGATCTTTCACAAGTCAGGAAACTACCTCCACTCAGACCCAGAGACAGATATCCCCATAGAATAAGATTGAACTGGAGAGGCACTTAGGCCCTAATCAGATCCATTGCTTTTGTTTCCAGGCATCTCTCCTCAGAGGCCTGGTTACCCATACCAGCATATGGGGGATTACTGAGGCACTCATAGAAAAATCTCGTCTCCACGTAGGAAATGTACTCTTTGGAGCTCTATAAAAACCTCTGTTTAGGAGAATCTTTCAGGGCCCCGGATCAAGCGCCCCATTCCAAGGTCTCCATGGACTTAAATCCACATTATGATCTATCCTCGCTAGAGTCCATGTCAACTCATCCCCCTTGGTTTCTCCCCCAGGGCCTGCAGATCAAACCTGCCTTGTTGCTAGGAGACAACTAGAATGGGAGGCGGGCTGCCCAGGCATCCATCCTTAGAACCCTACTCTGGAGTCGTTCCATATGGGACATCCTAGAGCCATCCAACAGGTCTCAAGTGCCCCACAGAAGGAATCTTTGCAGTCTGGTGCATCTCACAACTCCAATTGTGGGAAAATCTTCATGGCCTCTTGAGACGCTCCACTTTATAAAGGGGCCATCATGGACAGAAACTCCAACCTGAGCAAACGTCTGATATTCACCCTGGCTTCAGGTGCATGAGATCTTGATTCAGCTCTGCAGAGTGTGCCTAGCTTGTGTTCTCAGACTACCGTCCTCACACCCGTGGCCCAAAAGCCCTACAATTTGGCAATACTGGGGCCACAATGCAGCACTCTGCCTGCCCTCCAGAAGAAAAACGTTGCCTTATGGAGCTACCTAGAAACCCGAATGAGGATCAACTGAACGCCACTCGAGTGCACCCCAAATATACAGTCTACCCTGTCTAATGCCCTGTCTGACACAGCATGAGCCCACACCTCCAGACCTACGCTCAACAGCTAGCCACACACTGAACTCATTGTACCCATCAGGTCCTTAGGTCTTCATCTCTTCCCACCTCGGTTTTCGGGTTTCAGAACCTAGACCTAAACTCCAATCAATGTCCAGGGGTGAACGTGATGCAGAAATCACAACTCTTCCTTCGCCATGGCCGGAAAACTTGTGGTTGGCATATTCTCCAACGTTCAGTGCATGAGAATCCAGCGTGGCCCATGAGGCCCTTCCCATGCTTGAGGGCCTTGTTGGGCACAAATAGGCATTGTGACACTCAGCATGAGCCCTGTCCTCAAGGAAGACCTCTCAGTGTCTGAATCAAGAGCCCACATATTGGACTTGCCATGCCCCTAGGCCCCCAAACTTAAACAGAGGTGGGGTTATCCAGTTGTCCCTACCAAGGACTCTGCTCTGGAATCCCTCTTTTATTGGCACACATAAGGTACATAAAATAAAATAAAAAACAGAAAGGACACCTCCCATTCCACAGAATGTACCTAAACTCTTGGGATTGGGTCAAATCCTCAGAGAAGGAAAGCCGTCCACAACCCATGAGGCCACGCCAGCATTCGACCCACATTGTGGACACAAATCCAGGGACAAAACCTGAGCAAGCACTTCAAACTCACCCTTTTTCATATCCCGAAGTGTTATCACGGTCTGTAGATTGGGCGTGCCATACCTATGTCCCCAATCCTAAGCGGAATTTGTGTTTTCAGACTTCTGTCCCCACAGGCCTGGCCCACACACCCTCAAGGCTGGGCCCCTAGAGCCAAACTCAGAACTGTGCCTGCCCTCTCCAGGGGATTTCTGCCCATTCCATTGGCCACAACCGTATAGATTAGGAGAAACTCCAAAATCCCTAGGCCATTCCAAATATTATAGGCTGCCCAGGACAAACAGGGGCGATCTGACACAAGGCGAGCAACTACCTCCCCTCACATCCATAGACACGTATCCCCAGGAAAGAGATTGAACCGGACAGGCACCTAGGCCCTAATCATATCCATTGCTTTTTTTTCCAGGCATCTCTCCTCAGAGGCCTGGTTTCCAATACCAGCATATGGGAGATTCCTTAGGCACTCATCAAAACAATTCTCTTCTCTACATAGGAAACGTACTCTTTAGAGCTCCATCAAAACCTCCGGTTATGAACATCCCTCAAGGCCCCGGATCAAGCACCCCATTCCAAGGTCTCCATGGACAAAAATGCACATTATGACCCATCCTCAACTCACCCAATTCAACACACCCGCCTCGCTTACTCCCCTAGATCCAGCAGATCGAACTTGCCTTGGCGCTATAAGACACCTGTAATGGGAGGCAGGCTGCACAGGCATCCATCCTTAGAATGCTGCTCTGGATAACTTTCTTATGGGATGTCCTGGAGCCATCCAGCAGGTCTCGGCTGTCCCACGGAAGGAATCATTGCGGTTTGGAGCATTTCACAATTCCCATCGTGGGAAAACCTCCATGGTCTCGTAACACCCTTCCCTTCATGAAGGGGCCGTCATGGACAGAAACTCCAACCTGAGCCAACGTCTGATCCTAGCTCTGTCTTCAGGTACACGGGATCTCGAATCATCTCTGCAGAGGGTTCCTGCCGTCCCCTCACCCCGAAACCTAAGTCTGGCTTGTGTTCTCAGAATTTTTTTTCCTCACACTCCTGGCCCACAAGCCTTCCAGTTTGGGAATTCTGGAGCCACTATGTGGCACTGTGTCTTCCTTCCAGAAGAAAAACGTTGCCCTCTGGGGCTACCCAGTGACCACAAATGAGTACCAACCTGCACGAAACTCGACTGCACCCCAATGATACAGTCTAGCCTGGGCACTAATTCCCTATCTTCCACAGCCTGAGCCTGCACCTCCCAACCCACACTCAACAGCTGGCCAAACACTGACCACATCAGACCACCTTGGCCTTAGCTCTTCATCTCTTCCCAACCTCAGTTTTCAGGCTTCAGAACCTAGACCTTAAATCCAATCACAGTCCAGGAGTGAAAGTGTTGCAGAAATTAGAACTCCTTCTTCCCCATGGCCAGAAAACTTGTGGTTGCCATATTGTGCAACGTTCAGTGTAGGAGAAACCAGCATGGTACATTAGGCCACGCCCTGACTTGAGGGGCTCCGTGGGCACAAAAACACATTGTGAAACTCAATGTGAGCCCTATGCTCAAGGAAGGCCTCTCAGTGTCTGGACCAAGAGCCCACATATGGGGCTTGCCATGCTCTTAGGTCCCAATGTTAACCAGATTTCTGGTTGTCCAGTCGCCCCTCCCCAGGACTCTGCTGTGGAATCCCTCTTTTGGCGGTCCACCTGAGGTAAAAAAAAAAAAAAACAGAAAGGCCTCCTCCCTTCCCACAGAATGACCCCAAACTCTTGGGATTGGGTCAAATCCCCAGAAAGGGAGCCTCATCGATGGCCCATGAGGACATCCGGACATTCCATGGCAATCGATGACACATATCCAGAAAAAAATAAGCATGAGCAAGTACCTCACTTTCGCCCTTTGTTCATATCCCGAAGAGATCTCCTCACGGTCTATATATCGCGCCAGCCATACCTACAGACCCAAACCTAAGTGGAGTTTGTGTTTTCAGACTTTTGTCCAAATAGCCCTGGACCACACACGCTCCACACTTGGGTCCTTGAAGCCACACCTCAGGACTGTGCTTCCCTTTCAAGAGAATTCTTCCCATTCGATTGGCCACAACCTTGCAAATTAGGAAAAACCTCCAATCTTACCGAGGCCATCCCAATAGTGTAGGCCGCCCAGGACAAACAGGTGTGATCTCAAACCAGCTGAGCAACTAACTCCACTCAGACAAAAGATGTCCCCATAGAAGAATATTGAATCGGTCAGGACCCTAGGCCCTAATCAGATCCATTGCTTTGGTTTCCAGTCATCTCTCCTCAGAGGCCTCATTTCCAATACCAGCAAATGGTGGTTTCCTGAGGCACCAATAAGAACAAGTCTCGTCTCCCCATGGAAAACTTGCTCATTGGAGCTTTGTTATAACCTCTGGTTAGGAGAATCCTTCAGGGCCCTGGTGACACTGCCCCATACCAAGGACTCAATGGACTCAAACCAACATTAAGACCATCCTCAGGAAAGTCCATTTCAACTCATTTAAGACCATCCTCAGGAAAGTCCATTCCAACTCAGCCCCCTCTGATGCTACCCCAAGCCAGCAGATCAAACCTTTCTTGTTGCTAGGAGACAAGTGGAATTGAGGCTGTCTGCCCAGGCATCCATACTTAGAACCCTGTTCTGGAAAAATACCTTATGAGACGTCCTGGAGCCATCCAACAAATCTTAATTGTCCCACAGAAGGAATCCTTGCGGTTTGGAGCATCTCACAACTCTAATAGTGGGAAAACCCCCATGGCCTCATAATGCCCCCCCCCTTCATGAAGGGGCCAACATGGACAGAAACTCCAACCTGAGCCAAAGTCTGATCCTCGACCTGACTTCAGACTCATGAGATCTCAATTCAGCTCTGCAGAGTGTGCCTGCCATGTCCATTCCCCGAAACCTAAGCCTAGCTTGTGTTCTCAGACTTCCGTCCTCACTCTCCTGGCCCACAAGCCCTCCAGTTTGGGAATTCCGAAGCCACAATGCAGCACTCTGCCTGCCCTCCAGAAGAAAAACTTTGCCCTATGCTGCTAATAAGAAACCCCAAATGATTATCTAATGCATGCCACTCGACTGTAAAGCAATTATACAGCCTACCCCGAATACGAATGCCCTGTCTGGCACAGCCTGAGACCAGACATACCTAACGACACCTAGACAGCTGGATCCAACCTGGACAAAAGGGACCCGCTATGGCTGCAGTTTGTCATCTCTTCCCAACCTCGGTTTTCAGGCTTCAGAACCTAGACCTTATCTCCAATCACTGCCCAGGGGTGAACGTGATGCAGAAATTAGAATTCCTCCTTACCCATGGCCAGAAACCTTGTGGTTGGCATGTTGTCCAACGTTCAATGTGGGAAAACCTGCATTGTCGGAAAGGCCACGCCAGTGCTTGAGGGCCGCCTAGGGCACAGACATGCATTGTGACCTGTAGCGTGAGTCCCGTATTAAAGTAACGCCTCTCAGTGGATGGACCAATATCCTGCATATGGGGCTTGTCATATCCATAGGCCCCCAGGCTTAACCAGAGAGCGAGTATTCCAGTTGTCAGTACCCACTGCTATGCTCCAGAATCCCTCTACTGGGGGGACACATGAAGCAGAAAACAAGACTCTTCCCTTCCCACAGAATGACCCCAAACTCTTGGGGGCTGGAAAAACTACCAGAGAGGGAGACTTCTAGGACCCATGAGGCAACTCCTACATTAAACGGCCATTGTGGACAAAATATCCAGAGACAAAAGACTGAGCGACTGCCTCCCTCTCACCCTTCTTTCATATCCAGAGGAGCTCCTCTCACGGACTGTAGATCAGGCCTGCCATAACCTCGGCCCCAAACCTGAGCTGAGTTTGGGTTTTTGGATGTCTGTCGGCACAGCCGTGGCCCACACCGCCTCCAGCCTGGCGTCTCTGGAGCCACACCACAGAACTGTGCCTGCTCTCTCCTAAGAAACTGCCCGTTCCATTGGCCACAACTCTACAAAATAGTAGAAACCTCAAGGTCCCCAAGGACATCCCACTACCGCAAGCCGCACTGGACAAACAGGGGCATTATGACACCAGCTTAGCAACTACTACCTCCATGCAGACACACAGACTGATATCCGCAGAGACAGAAGATTGAACCAGGCAGGCCCCTAGGCCCTATTATGAACTCTTGCTTTGGTGTCCAGGTATCACTCCTCAGAGGCCTGGGTTCGAAGACCAGCATATGGGGCTATCCTGAGGCACCAGACAGAACACCTCTCATCTCCACATGGAAAGCTTCCTTGTTGGAGTTGTGTCAAACCCTTCGGGTTGGAGAATCCTGCAGAGTCCCTTAGGTACTGCCACATTCCAAGGTCTCCATGGCCACCAACCCACATTATGACTCATCCTCACGAAAGTCCATTTAAACTCAGCCTTCTGGGTAGCTCACCCAAGAGCCCGCAGATTGAGCGTGCCTTGTCTCGACCAGGCAATGGGGAGGTGAGTTGGCGTTTCTCGGCATCCATGCTTAGGCCCCTGCTCTCGAGTCTTTCTGTATGGGGCATCCTGGAACCATCCAATAGTACTCGACTGTCCTGAAGAAGGAAACTTTGAAGTTTGGAGCAGCTCATAACTCCCAGCGTAGGGAAACCTCCCTGGCCTCATGACGCCCCCACCCCCTTCAGTAAGGGGCCGTCATGGACACAAACTCCAGCTTGAGGCAACATCTGATACTCGACCTGACTCAGATCAGGAGATCTCGATTCAGCCTCTACACAGTGGGCCCAAACCTCGTGCTACCTTGTGTTTTCAGACTTCCTTCCTCACACTCCTGGTATACATGTCCTCAAGACTTGGAATTCTGGAACCAAAATGCAGCCCTATGCTGGCCCTCCAGAAGAAAAACATTGTTCTATGGGGATCTCCATAAACCCCAAATGAGGATCAACCTGCTCGGTTCTCGACCTCAGCCCAATTGGATTGTTCGGGTTGTCCATTCATCCCTCCCCAGAGCTCTGCTTTGGAATCCCTCTTTCGGTGGGACACCTGAGGTAACAAAACTAAAAGGACTCCTCCCATCCTTCAGATTGACCCAAAACAATTGGGTTTGGACCAAATTCGCAGAGAGGAAGTCTCGTCCATGGCCCATGAGGCCTCCCCGAGATTACACAGCCATCGTTGACAACAAATCCAGAGACAAAAGTCTGAGCAAGTGCCTCACACTCGCTCTTTTGTCGTATCCCGAAGAGTTCTCCTCACGGTCTGTAGATCGGGCCTGCCATACCTACTTCCCAAACCTAAGCCGAGTTTGTGTTTTCAGACTTCTGTCCCCACATTCCTGGCCCACAGACCCTTCAGGCTGGGGCCCCTGGAGCCACACATCAGGACTGTGCCTGTCCATACCACGGGAATTCTGCCCATTCCATTGTCCACAATCGTACAAATTAGGAAAAACCTCCAGAGTCCCCAAGGACATCCCAATAATGTAGGCCGCCCAGGACAAACAAGGGTCATCTGAAACCAGCTGACCATCTACCTCTACTCAGCGTAGATGAATGTCCCCAGAGAAGAAGATTGAATCAGACAGGCCCCTAGGCCTGAATCAGATTCATTGCTTTTGGTTACAGGTATCTCTCCTCAGAGGCCTGGTTTCCAATATTAGCATATGGGGATTTCATGAGGCAGCAATCAGAACAAATCTCTTCTCCACATGGGAAAATTATCCTATGAAGATGTCTCAAAACCTCCAGTGTAGGAGAATACTTCAGGGCATGTGTGCCACTGCCCCAATACAAGGTCTCCATAGACACAAAAACACATTAGGACCCATCCACAGGAGAGTCCATTTCAACTGAGCGTATACGGTTGCTCCTCGAGATCCAGCAGATCTAACTTGTCTTGTTGCTAGGAGACAATTGGAATGTGATGTGGCCTACCCTGCCATCCATCCTTAAAACCCTGCTCGGAATCGTTGGCCTGGAACCAACCAACAGGTCAATTGTCCTGCAGAAGAATCTTTGCAGTTGGTAGCTTCTCAGAACTCCCATCGTGAGAGAACCCCCATGGCCACATGATCCCCCTCCCACTTCATAAAGGGGATATCAGGGACATAAGGTCCAACCTGAGCAATCGTCTGATCCTCGCCCTGACTTCAGATGCACGAGATCTCGGTTCAGGTCTGTAGATTGTGCCTGCCATATCCTCACCCAGAAACCTAAGCTTTGCTTGTGTCATCAGACTTCTGTCCACAGACTACTGGCTCACAAGCCCACCAGTTTGGCAATCCAGAACTACAATGCAACACTCTACCTCCCCTGCAGAAGAAATTCATTGCTCTCTGGGGCTACCTAGAAACCCCAAATGAAGATCAAACTGCATGACACTTGGCTATACCCAAAATATATAGGATAACCTGGGCAATAATGCTCTTTCTGACACAGCCTGAGCCTGGACCTCTTGGGCCCACCCAGAGAGCGGGCTACAAACTGAGAACTTCAGATCCCCCATGGCCTTAGGTCGTTATCCCTTCCCAACCTCAGTTTTCAGGCTTCAGAACCTAGACCTTATCTCCAATCACTGCCCAGGTTTGAAAATGATGCAGAAATCAGAACTCCTTCCCGATGGCAGGAAAACTTGTGGTTGGCTTGTTGTCCAACGTTCGGTGTAGTGGAACCCAGTGTGTCCCTTGAGGCCCCGCCATTGCTAGCAGTCCAGATAGGTAGCAAACACACATTGAGACCCTCAGCCTTAGCCCAGTCCTCAGGTAAGGCCTGCAGTGGCTGGATGAAGAGACAGCATATTGGGCTTGCCATGCCCCTAGGCCCCAATTTTATCCATAGTTCGTGTTGTCCCTTCACTCTTCCCCAGGGCTCTGCTTTGGAATTCCTCTATTGGTGGGACACCTGATGTAATAACCCTGAAAGGAGTACTCCATACAACAGATTGACGAAAAACAATCGGGATCGGGCCAAATCCACAGAGAGCAAGATTCGTCCATGGCCCATGAGGCCTGCTCGACATTCCACGGCCATCGCTGATACAAAATCCAGAGACAAAAGCCTAAGCAAGCGCCTCAGACTCGCACTATCTTCATATCCTGAAGATGTCTTCTCATGGTTTGTAGATCGGGCCTGCCATACCTAGGTCCCCAAACATAAGCTGAGTTTGTGTTTTCAGACTTCTGTCCTCAAAGTCCTGGGCCACACACCATCCAGGCTGGGGACCCTGGAGCCACACATTAGGACTGTGCCTGGACCTCCTGGCCCTACCCATACAGCTGGCCGCTCACTGAGCACATAGGTCCAGCCATTGCCTTAAGTCGTTATCTCTTACCAGCCTCAGTTTTCAGGATTTAGAACCTAGACCTTATCTCCAATCACTGCCCATGTTTGAAAATGATGCAGAAATCAGAACTCTTTGCCGATGGCAAGAAACCTTGTGGTAGGCTTGTTGTATAATGTAAAGTGTAGTGGATACCAGTGTGTCCAATGAGGCCCCGCCATTGCTCGTGGGCCACATAGGTGGCAAACACACATTGTGACCCTCAGCATTAGCCCAGTCCTCAGGTAAGGCCTCTCAGTGGCTGGATGAAGAGACAGCATATTGGGCTTGCCATGCCCCTAGGCCCCGATTTTTAACAATAGTTAGGGTTGTCCCTTCACTCTTCCCCAGGGCTCTGCTTTGGAATTCCTCTTTTGGTGGGACACCTGAGGTAACAACCCTGAAAGGAGTACTCCATCCAACAGATTGACGAAAAACAATTGGGATTGGGCCCAATCCACAGAGAGCAAGATTCGTCCATGGCCCATGAGGCCTCCTCGACATTCCACTGCAATCGCTGAAACAAACTCCAGAAACAAAAGCCTGAGCAAGCGCCTCAGACTCGCACTATCTTCATATCCTGAAGATATCTTCTCATGGTTTGTAGATCGGGCCTGCCATACGTACGTCCCCAGCATAAGCTGAGTTTGTGTTTTCAGACTTTTGTCCTCAAAGTCCTGGGCCACACACCATCCAGGCTGGGGACCCTGGAGCCACACATTAGGACTGTGCCTACCCAATCCATGGGAATTCTGCCCATTCCATTGTCCAAATCGTACAAATTAGGAGAACCCTCCAAAGTCCCTGAGGCCATCCCAATAGTATAGGTCGCCCGGGACAAAAAAGGGCAGTCTGACACCAGCTGAGCATCTACCTCCACTCATACCCTAGATGGATGTCCCCAGAGAAGAAGATTGAACCAGAAAGGACCCTAGGCCAAAATCGGATCCATTGCTTTGGTTTACAGGCATGTCTCCTCAAAACCCTGGATTCCAATACCAGCATTGGCGTTTTCCTGAGGCACCCATCAGAACAAACCTCGTCTCCACAAGGAAACTTGTGCATGGGAGCTATGTCAAAAGCTGAGGAGAATACTTCAGGGTCCCGGTGCCACCGCCCCATTCCAATGCCCTCATGGACACAAACACACATTAGACCCATCCTCAGGAAAGTCCATTTCAACTCAGCCACCCCTGTTGCTCCCGCAGAGCCATCAGATCTAAATTGTCTTGTCGCTAGGAGACAATTGGAATGTGAGGCGGGCTTCCCAGGCATCCATCCTCGAACGTTGGTCTGGACTCATCCATATGGGATATCCTGGAGCTGTCCAGCAGGTCTCAATTGTCCCGCAGAAGGAATCCGAGGAGGGGGCCTTCCACCACTCCAAATGTGGGAAAACCTCCACGGCCTCGAGATTCGGCTCCCTTCATGAAGGGGCATTCATGAACAGAAAATCCAAGCTGAGCCAACATCTGATCCTCGCTCTGACTTCAGATGCATGAGATATTGTTTCAGATCTTCAGGAGGTACATGCCGTCACGTCGCCCTGAATCCCAAGTCTAGCTTGTGTTCTCAGACTTCCCGTCCTCACACTCCTGGCCCCGAAGCCCACAAGTTTGGCAATTGCAGACCATCATTGCAGCACTCTGCCTGCCCTCTAGAAAAAAAATATTGCCCAATAGGCTGCCCGGGCACATTAAATGAGAATAAACCTACACGGCACTCGAATGTACCCAAATTATATAGTCTAACCTGGGCAGTACTGCACTGTCGGACACACCCTGAGCCGGGACCTCTTGAGCAACACCCAGACAGCTGACCGCACGCTGAGCCCATAAGACCCGCCGTGGCCTTAGGTCATCATCTCTTCCCTACCTCAGTTTTCAGGCTTCAGAACATAGACCTTATCTCCAATCACTGCCCAGGGGTGAGTGTGATGCAGAAATCAGAACTCTTCCTTACCCATGGCAAGAAACCTTATGGTTGGCATGTTGTCCAACGTTCAGTGTAGGGGAAACCAGCATTCACCCTGAGGCCCCGCCCATTCTTGAGTGCGACGAGGGCATAAACACGCATTTTGTCCTCAGTGTGAGTCCAGTCCTCTAGTACGTCCTCTCAGTGGCTAGACCATTAGATGCCATAATGGCTTGACATGTCCCTAGGCCCCAAATTTAAACCAGATTTCTGGTTGTCCAGTCGCCCATCCCCAGGGCTCTACTCTGGAATCCCTCATTTGGTGAGACAACTGAGTTTGAAAAACAAAACAAAACAACAACAACAATAAAAAACAACGGACTTCTTCCATCCCACAGAATGACCCCAATCTCTTTGGACGGAGCCAAACCCCCAGAGAGTAAGACTCGTCCATTTCCCATGAAGTCACTCGGATATTTCATGACCATGAATGGCACGATATCCAGAGATAAATACTTGAGCAAAGCCTCACACTCGCCCTTTTTTCATATCCCGAAGAGTTCTCCTCATGGTCTGTAGATCAGTCCTGCCATACCTATGACCCGAAACATAAGCCGAGTTTGTGTTTTCAGACAACTGTCCAAACAGCAGGCCTACACACCCAACGGGCTCAGGCCCCTGGATCCAACCTGAGGACTGTACTTGCCCTCTCCAAGGGAATTCTGTGTTCCCATTCCAATGGCCACAACCCTACTAATAGGATAAACCTCCAAAGTCCCTGAGGACATCCCAATAGTGGTGGCTTCCCAGGACAAACAGGAGCAATCTGAGCCCATCTGAGAACCTACCTGCACTCAGACTCGTAGACTGATATCCGCAGAGGTAAAAAGGAACGAACAGGCCCCTAGGCCCTAATCGGATCCATTGCTTTGGTTTCCAGGCATCTTCCTCAGAGGCCTGGAATTCAGTACCAGCATATGGCTGTTTCTTGACTCACCCATCAGAACAAAACTCATCTTCACATGGGAAATTTGCACGTGGAAGGTGTGTCAAAGCCTCTTTTTAGGAGAACCCTTCAGGGCCCCAGTGCCACCGCTTCATTCCAAGATCTCCATAGACACAAAATCATATTAGGACAGATGAACGGGAGAGTCTAATTCAATTCAGCATATTCGGTTGCTCCGCGAGATCCAGCAGATCTAACTTGTCTTGTTGCTAGGAGACATTGGAATGCGAGGTGGTCTACCCCGCCATCCATCCTTAGAACCCTGCTCAGAATCATTGGCCTGGAGCCAACCAACAGGTCTCAATTTTCCTGCAGAAGAATCTTTGCAGTTGGGAGCTTCTCACAACTCCCATCGTGAGAAAGCCCCATGGCCTCGTGATACCCCCCCCCCCCCTTCATGAAGGGGCCATCAGGGACCTAAGGTCCAACCTGAGAAATAGTCTGATCCTCAACCTGACTTCAGATGCACGAGATCTTGATTCAGGTCTGTATATTGTGCCTGCCATGTCCTCACCCAGAAACCTAAGCCTAGCTTGTGTCCTCAGACTCTGTACACAGAATACTGGCTCACAAGCCCTCCAGTTTGGCAATACAGATCAACAATTCAGCACTCTACCTGCCCTGCAGAAGAAATACATTGCCTTCTGGGGCTACCCAGAAACCCCAAATGAAGATCAACCTGCATGCCTCTTGGCTGTACCCAAAATATATAGGCTGACCTGGGCAATAATGCCCTTTCTGACAGAGCCTGAGCCTGGACATCCTGGCCCCACCCATACAGCTTGCCGCTCACTGAGCACATAGAACCAGCCATTGCCTTAGGTCGTTATCTCTTCCCAACCTCGGTTTTCAGGATTCCGATCCTAGACCTTATCTCCAATCACTGCCCAGGTTTGAAAATGATGCAAAAATCAGAACTCCTACCCAATGGCAAGTACCTTGTGGTTGGCTTGTTGTCCAACGTTCAGTGTAATGGAAACCTGTTTGTCCGATGAGGCCCCGCCATTGCTCATGGGCCACATAGGTGGCAAACTCACATTGTGACCCACAGCCTTAGCCCAGTCCTCGGGTAAGGCCTCTCAGTGGCTGGATGAAGAGACAGCATATTGGGCTTGCCATGCCCATAGGCCCCAATTTTTAACCATAGTTCGGGTTGTCCCTTCACTCTTCCCCAGGGCTCTGCTTTGGAATTCCTCTTTTGGTGGGACATCTGATGTAACAACACTGAAAGGAGTCCTCCATCCAAAAGATTGACAAAAAACAATTGGGATCGGCCCAAATCCACAGAGAGGAAGATTCGTCCATGTTCCATGAGGCCTTCTCGACATTCCACGGCCATCGCTGAAACAAAATCCTGCGAGAAAAGTCTGAGCAAACGCCTCAACTCGCACTTTCTTCATATCCTGAAGATGTCTTCTCATGGTTTGTAGATCGGGCCTGCCATATCTACGTCCCCAAACATAAGCTGATTTTGTGTTTTTTCAGACTTCTGTCCTCAAAGTCCTGGGCCACACACGATCCAGACTTGGGACCCTGGAGACACACATTAGGACTGTGCCTACCCAATCCATGGGAATTCTGCCCATTCCATTGTCCAAAATCGTACAAATTAGGAGAACCCTCCAAAGTCCCTGAGGCCATCCCAGTAGTATAGGTCGCCCGGGACAAAAATGGCAGTCTGACACCAGCTGAGCATCTACCTCCACTCATACGCTAATTGGATGTCCCCAGAGAAGAAGATTGAACCAGACAGGATCATAGGCCAAAATCGGATCCATTGCTCTGGTTTACAGGCATGTCTCCTCAAAACCCTGGTTTCCAATACCACCATTGGGGTTTTCCTGAGGCACCCATCAGAACAAAACTCGTCTCCACAAGGAAACTTGTGCATGGGAGTTATGTCAAAAGCTGAGGAGAATACTTCAGGGTCCCTGTGCCACCGCCCCATTCCAAGGCCCTCATGGACACAAACACACATTAGACCCATCCTCAGGAAAGTCCATTTCAACTCAGCCACCCCGGTTGCTCCCTCAGAGCCATCAGATCTAAACTGTCTTGTCGCTAGGAGACAATTGGAATGCGAGGCAGGCTTCCCAGGCATCCATCCTCGAACGTTGGTCTGGACTCATCCATATGGGATGTCCTAGAGCTGTCCAACAGGTCTCAATTGTCCCACAGAAGGAATCCTTGGAGGGGGCATCCCACCACTCCCAACGTGGGAAAACCACCACGCTCTCGAGACTCCGCTCCCTTCATGAAGTGGCCGTCATGAACAGAAAATCCAAGCTGAGCCAACGTCGGATACTCGCTCTGACTTCAGAAGCATGAGATATTGCTTCAGATCTTCAGGGGGTACATGCCGTGCCCTCACCCTGAAACCCAAGTCTTGCTTGTGTTCCCAGACTTCCATCCTCACACTTCTGGCCCCGAAGCCCACAACTTTGGCAATTCCGGACCATCTTTGTAGCACTATGCCTGCCATCTAGAAAAAATATATTGCCTAAATAGCTGTCCGGGCACATTAAAGGGAATAAACCTACACGGCACTCGAAAATACCCAATTATATAGTCTAACCTGGGCAGTAATGCACTGTCTGACACACCCTGAGCCGGGACTTCCTGAGCAACACCCAGACAGCTGACCGCACACTGAGGACATCAGATCCGCCATGGCCTTAGATAATCATCTCTGCCCTACCTCAGTTTTCAGGCTTCAGAACCTAGACCTTATCTCCAATCACTGCCCAGGGGTGACTGTGATGCAGAAATCAGAACTCTTCCTTACCCATGGCAAGAAACCTTGTGGTTGGCATGTTGTCCTACGTTCAGAATAGGAGAAACCTGTATTCATCCTGAGGTCACGCCCATTCTTGAGTGCAACGAGGGCATAAACACGCATTGTGACCCTCAGCTTGATTCCTGACCTCTAGTAAATCCTCTCAGTGGCTGGACCATTAGATGTCATAATGGGCTTGACTTGTCCCTAGGTCCCAATTTTTAACCAGATTTCTGGTTGTCTAGTCAGAACTCCCCAGGGATCTACTCTGGAATCCCTAATTTGATGGGACACCTGAGGTTGAAAAATAAAATAAAACAAATCAACAAAAACAGAACAACGGACTTCTTCCATCCCACAGAATGAAACCAAACTCTTTGGACGGGGCCAAACACCCAGAGAGTAAGACTCGTCCATTTCCCATGAAGTCATCCGGAATATTCACGACCATCAGTGACACGAATCCAGAGACAAAAACTTGAGCAAGAGCCTCACACTCGCCCTTTTTTCATATCCCGAAGAGTTCTCCTCATGGTCTGTAGATCAGTCCTGCCATACTTATGACCCGAAACATAATCCGAGTTTGTGTTTTCAGACAACTGTCCAAACAGCCCTGGCCTACACACCCTACAGGCTCAGGCCCCTGGAGCCAAACCTGATGACTGTGCTTGCCCTCTCCAAGGGAATTGTATGTGCCCATTCCAAAGGCCACAACCCTACTAATAGGATAGATCTCCAAAGTCCCTGAGGCCACCCCAATATTTATGGCTTCCCAGGAAAAACAGGGGCATTTTGGGCCCATCTGAGCACCTACCGGCACTCAGACCCGTAGACCGATGTCCCCAGAGGTAAAAAGGAACGAACAGGCTCCTAGGCACATATCCGATCCATTGCTTTGGTTTCCAGGCATCTCTCCTCAGAGGAATGGATTTCAATAACAGCATTTGGCAGTTTCTTGACTCACCCATCAGAACAAATCTCATCTCCACATGGGAAACTTGCACGATGGAGCTGTGTGAAAGCCTCTCTTTAGGAGAACCCTTCAGGGCCCCAGTGCCACTGCAGCATTCCAAGGTCTCCATAGACACAAAATCATATTAGGACACATCCATGGGAGAGTCCATTTCAACTCAGGCTCCTCGGTTGCTCCCCCAGATCCAGCAGTTCTAAGCTGTCTTGTTGCTTGTAGACAATTGGAATGCGAGGTGGGCTACCCAGTCATCCATCCTTAGAACCCTGCTCGGAATCATTGTCCTGGACCCAACCAACAGGTCTCAATTGTAATGCAGAAGAATCTTTGCATTGTGAGCTTCTCACAACTCCCATCGTGGCAAAACCCCCATGGCCTCGTGATCCACCCCCCACTTCTGGAAGGGGCCATGAGGGACAGAATGTCCAAACTGAGCGATCGTTTGATCCTCGCCCTGACATCAGATGCACATGATTTCGATTCAGGTCTCACCCAGAAACCTTGGCCTAGGTTGGGTTCTCAGACTTCCATCCTCAGACTACTGGCCCACAAGCCCTCCAGTTTGGCAATCCAGAACTACAATGCAGCACGCTGCCTGTTCTACAGAAGAAAAACATTGCCGTCTGGGGCTAACCTGAAACCCCAAATGAGGATCAACCTGCACGCCATTCGGCTGTACCCCAAATATATAGGCTGAACTGGGCACTAATGCCTTTTCTGAGACAGCCTGAGTCTGGACCTCCTGGACCTACCCAGAGAGCTGGCCACACACTTAGCACATCAGACCCGCCATGGCCGTAGGTCATCATCTCTTACCTACCTCAGTTTTCAGGCTTCAAAACCTAGACCTTATCTCCAATCACGGCCCAGGGGTGACTATGATGCAGAAATCAGAACTCTTCCTTACCCATGGCAAGAAACCATGTGGTTGGCATGTTTTCCAACGTTCAGTGTAGGAGAAACCAGCATTCACCCTGACTCCCCGCCCATTCTTGAGTGCGAGGAGGGCATAAACACGCATCGTGACCCTCAGTGTGAGTCCTGTCCTCAAGTACGTCCTCTCAGTGGCTACCATTAGATGTCATAATGGGCTTGACATGTCCCTAGGCCCCAATTTTTAACCAGATTTCTGGTTGTCCAGTCGCCCCTCCCAGGGCTCTACTCTGGAATCCCTCATTTTGTGGGACACCTGAGGATGAAAAACAAAACAAAACAAATCAACAACAACAGAACAACGGACTTCTTCCAACCACAGAATGACCCCAAACTTTTTGGACGGGGCCAAATCCCCAGAGAGTTAGACTCGTCCATTTCCCATGAAGTCACCCGGAAATTTCACAACCATGAGTGACACGATATCCAGAGATAAAAACTTGAGCAAGAGCCTCACACTCGCCCTATTTTCATATCCCGAGGAGTTCTCCTCATGGTCTGTAGATCAGTCCTGCCATACCCATGACCCGAAACATAAGCCGAGTTTGTGTTTTCAGACAACTGTCCAAACAGCCCTGGCCTACACACCCTACAGGCTCAGGCCCCTGGAGCCAAACCTGACGACTGTGCTTGCCCTCTCCAAGGGAATTGTATGTGCCCATTCCAATGGCCACAACCCAACTAAGAGGATAAACCTCCAAAATCCCTGAGGCCAACCCAATATTGGTGGCTTCCCAGTACAAACAGGGGCAATCTGGGCCCATCTGAGCACCTACCGGCACTCAGACCATAGACTGATGTGCCCAGAGGTAAAAAGGAACGAACAGGACCCTAGGCACATATCCGATCCATTGCCTTGGTTTCCAGGCATCTCTCCTCAGAGGCCTGGATTTCAATAACAGCATATGGCTGTTTCTTGACTCAACCATAAGAACAAATCTCATCTCCACATGGGAATCTTGCACGATGGAGCTGTGTTAAAGCCTCTCTTTAGGAGAACCCTTCAGGGCCCCAGTGCCACCGCTTCATTCCAATGCCTCCATAGACATAAAATCATATTAGGACACATCCACGTGAGAGTCCATTTCAACTCAGCCTCCTCGGTTGCTCCCCCAGATGCAGCAGATATAACCAGTCTTGTTGCTTGGAGCCAATTGGAATGCGAGGTGGGCTACCCAGCCATGCATCCTTAGAACCCTGCTCGAATCGTTATCCTGGAGCCAACCAACAGGTCTCAATTGTCCTACAGAAGAATCTTTGCAGTTGGGAGCTTCTCACAACTCCCATCGTGGGAAAACCCCCATGGCCTCTTGATCCACACCCCACTTCAAGAAGGGGCCATCAGGGACAGAATGTCCAACCTGAGCGATCGTCTGATCCTCGCCCTGACTTCAGATGCACGAGATCTCGATTCAGGTCTCACGCAGAAACATAGGCCTAGCTTGGGTCCGCAGATTCCGTCCTCAGACTACTGGCCCACAAGCCCTCCAGTTTGGCAATCCAGAACTACAATGCAGCACAATGCCTGCCCTCCAGAAGAAAACCATTGCCGTCTGGGGCTACCCAGAAACCCCAAATGAGATTCAACCTGCACGCCATTTGGCTGTACCCCAAATATATAGGCTGAGCTGAGCACAAATGCCCTTTCTGAGACAGCCTGAGTCTGGACATCCTGGCCCCACCCAGACAGCTGGCCGCACACTGAGCACATCGGAACCGCCATGGCCTTAGGTCGTCATCTCTTCTCAAGCTCGGTTTTCAGGCTTCAGAACCTAGATCTTATCTCCAATCACGGCCCGGGTTTGAAAATGATGCAGAAATCAGAACTCTTTCCCCATGGCAAGAAACCTTGTGGTTGGCATGTTGTCCAAGGTTCAGTGTACTTGAAACCAGTGTGGCTCATGAGGCCCCGCCCATGCTTGCGGGCCACATTGGTCACAAACACACATTGTGACCCTCAGCCTGAGCCCAGTCCTCAGGTAAGGCCTCTCAGTGGCTGGATGGAGAGACAGCATATTGGGCTTGCCATGCCCCTAGTCCCCAATTTTTAACCATAGTTCGGGTTGTCCATTCACTCTTCCCCAGGGCTCTGCTTTGGAATTCCTCTTTTGGTGGGACCCCTGAGGTAACAAACCTGAAAGGAGACCTCCCATCGAACAGATTGACGAAAAACAATTGGGATCGGGCCAAATCCACAGAGAGCAATATTCATCCATGGCCCATGAGGCCTCCCCAACATTCCACGGCCATCGCTGATACAAAATCACAGACAAAAACCTGAGCACGCGCCTAAGACTCGCTCATTCTTTATATCCTGAAGATTTTTTTCAGATAAGAACCTACACGGCACCCGAAGGCACCCAAAATATATAGTCTAACCTGGGCACTAATGCACTGTCTGACAACCTGAGCCCGGACCTCGTAAACAACACCCAGACAGCTGACCGCACACTGAGCACTTCACACCCGCCATGGCCTTAGGTCATCATCTCTTCCCTACCTCTGTTTTCAGGCTTCAGAACCTAGACCTTATCTCCAATCACTGCCCTGGGGTGACTGTGATGCAGAAATCAGATTTCTTCCTTACCCTTGGCAAGAAACCTTGTGGTTGGCATGTTTTCCAACGTTCAGTGTAGGAGAAACCAGCATTCACCCTGAGGCCCCGACCATTCTTGAGTGCGAAGAGGGCATAAACACGCATTGTGACCCTCAGCGTGAGTCCTGTCCTCTAGTACGTCCTCTCAGTGGCTGGACCATTAGATGTCATAAAGGGCTTGACATGTCCCTAGGCCCCAATGTTTAACCAGATTTCTGGTTGTCCCGGCGCCCCTCCCCAGGGCTCTACTCTGGAATCCCTCATTTGGTGGGACACCTGAGGTTGAAAAACCAAAAAAACAAATCAACAACAGAACAACGGACTTCTTCCATCCCACAGAATGACCGCAAACTCTTTGGACGGGGCCAAACTCCCAGAGAGTAAGACTCGTCCATTTCCCATGAAGTCACCCGGAAATTTCACGACCATGAGTGACACGATATCCAGAGACAAAAACTTGAGCAAGAGCCTCACACACGCCTTATTTTCATATCCCGAAGAGTTCTCCTCATGGTCTATAGAAAACACCCATGACCTCGTGATCCCCCCCCCCTTCATGAAGTGACCCTCAGGGACATAATGTCCAACCTGAGCGATCGTCTGATCCTCACCATGACGTCAGATATACAAGATCTCGGTTCAGATCTGTAGATTGTGCCTGCCATGTCCTCACCCAGAAACCTAAGCCTAGCTTGTGTCCTCAGACTTCCATCCTCAGACTAATGGCCCACAAGCCCTCCAGTTTGGAAATCCAGAATTATAATGCAGCACTCTGCCTGCCCTCTAAAAGAAAAACATTGCCTTCTGGGGCTTCCCAGAAACAACAAATGAAGATCAACCTGCACGCCACTTGGCTATACCCAAAATATATAGGCTGACATGGGCAATAATGCCCTTTCTGACAGACGCTGACCTGGACCTCCTGGCCCAACCCATACAGGTGGCCGCACACTGAGCACATCAGACCAGCCATTGCCTTAGGTCGTTATCTATTCCCAGCCTCGGTTTTCAGGCTTCAGAACCTAGACCTTGTCTCCAATCACGACAGGGGTTTCAAAATGATGCAGAAATCAGAACTCTTTCCCCATGGCAAGAATCCTTGTGGTTGGCATGTTGTCCAAATTTCAGTTTTGTTGAAACCAGTGTGGCCCATGAGTCCCCGACCCTGCTTGCGGGACAAATTGGTCACAAACACACATTGTGACCCTCAGCCTGAGCCCAATCCTCAGGTAAGGCCTCTCAGTGGCTGGATGGAGAGACAGCATATTGGACTTGCCATGCCCCTAGGCCCCAATTTTTAACCATAGTTCGGGTTTTCCCTAAACTCTTCCCCAGGGCTCCGCTTTGGAATTCCTCTTTTGGTGAGACACCTGAGGTAACAAACCTGAAAGGAGTCCTCCCATCCCACAGATTGACGAAAAACAATTGGGATCGGGCCAAGTACACAGAGAGCAAAATTCGTCCATGGCCCAGGAGGCCTACCCAACATCCCACGGCCATCGCTGATACAAAATCCAGTGACAAAAGCCTGAGCACGCGCCTCAGACTTGCTCATTCTTCATATCCTGAAGAGTTCTTCAGATAAGAACTTACATGGCACTCGAAATCACCCAAAATATATAGTCCAACCTGGGCACTAATGCACTGTCTGACAACCCGAGCCCGGACCTCGTGACCAACACCCAGACAGCTGACCGCACACTGAGCTCATCAGACCCGCCATGGCCTTAGATCATCATCTCTTCCCGACCTCAGTTTTCAGGCTTGAGAACCTAGACCTTATCTCCAATCACTGCCCACGGGTGACTGTGATGCAGAAATCAGAACTCTTCCTTACCCATGGCAAGAAACCTTGAAGTTGGCATGTTGTCCAACATTCAGTGTAGGAGAAACCAGCATTCACCCTGAGGCCCCGCCCATTCTTGAGTGCGACGAGGGCATAAACACGCATTGTGACCCTCAGCGTGAGTCCTGTCCTCTAGTAAATCCTCTCAGTGGCTGGACCATTAGATGTCATAATGGGCTTGACATGTCCCTAGGCCCCAAATTTTAACCAGATTTCTGGTTGTCCAATTGCCCCTCCCCAGGGCTCTACTCTGGAATCCCTCATTTGGTGGGACACCTGAGTTTGAAAAATCAAACAAAACAAATCAACAACAACAGAACAACGGACTTCTTCCATCCCACAGAATGACCCCAAACTCTTTGGACGGGGCCAAACACCCAGAGAGTAAGACTCGTCCATTTCCCATGAAGTCACCCGGAAACTTCACGACCATGAGTGACACGATACCCAGAGACAAAAACTTGAGCAAGAGCCTCACACTCGCCCTTTTTTCATATCCCGAAGAGTTCTCCTCATGGTCTGTAGATCAGTCCTTCCATACCTATGACCTGAAACATAAGCCGATTTGTGTCTTCAGACAACTGTCCAAAGAGCCCTGGCCTACACACACTACAGGCTCAGGCCCCTGGAGCCAAACCTGACGTCTGTGCTTGCCCTTTCCAAGGGTATTATATGTGCCCATTCAAATGGCCTCAACCATACAAAGAGGATAAACCTCCAAAGTCCCTGAGGCCATGCCAATATTTGTGGCTTCCCAGGACAAACAGGGGCAATCTGGGCCCATTTGAGCACCTACCTGCACTCAGACCCGTAGACTGATGTCCCCGGAGGTAAAACGGAACGAACAGGCCCCTAGGCACCGATCAGAAACATTGCTTTGGTTTCTAGGCATCTCTCCTCAGAGGCCTGGATTTCAATAACAGCATATGGCTGTTTCTTGACTCACCCATCAGAACAAATATCATCTACACATGGGAAACTTGCACGATGGAGCTGTGTGAAAGCGTCTCTTTAGGAGAACCCTTCAGGACTCCAGGGCCACCGCTTCATTCCAAGGCCTCCATAGACACAAAATCATATTAGGACACACCCTTGGGAGAGTCCATTTCAACTCAGGCCCCTCGGTTGCTCCCCCAGAACCAGCAGATCTAACCTGTCTTGTTGCTTGGAGACAATCGGAATGCGCGGTGGGCTACCCAGGCATCCATCCTTAGAACACTGCTCGGAATCGTTGTCCTGGAGCCAACCAACAGGTCTCAATTGTTCAGCAGAAGAATCTTTGCAGTTGGGAGCTTCTCACAACTCCCATCGTGGGAAAACCCCCATGGACTCGTGATCCACCCCCCTTCAAGAAGGGGCAATCTGGGACAGAATGTCCAACCTGAGTGATCGTCTGATCCTCGCACTGACTGCAGATGCACGAGATCTCGATTCAGGTCTTTAGATTGTGCCTGCCATATCTTCACCCAGAAACCTAGGCCCAGCTTGGGTTCTCATACTTCCGTCCTCAGACTAGTGGCCCACAAGCCCTCCAGTTAGGCAATCCAGAACTACAATGCACACTCTGCCTGCCCTCTAGAAGAAAAACATTGCTCTCTCTGGCTACCCAGAAACCGCAAATGAGGATTAACCTGCACGCCATTCGGCTCTACCCCAAATATATAGGCTGACCTGGGCACTAATGCTCTTTCTGACACAGCCTGAGCGTGGAATTCCTGGCCCCACCCAGACAGCTGGCCGCACACTGAGCACATTGGACCCGCCATGGCCTTAGGTCGTCATCTCTTCTCGACCTCGGTTTTCAGGCTTCAGAACCTAGACCTTATCTCCAATCACGGCGCGGGTGGAAAATGATGCAGAAATCAGAACTCTTTCCCCATGGCAAGAAACCTTGTGGTTGGCATGTTGTCCAAGGGTCAGTGTAGGGGAAACCAGTGTGGCCCATGAGGCCCTGACCATGCTTGCGAGCCACATTGGTCAGAAACACACATTGTGAGCCCTCAGCCTGAGCCCAGTCCTCAGGTAAGGCCTCACAGTGGCTGGATGAAGAGACAGCATATAGGGCTTGCCATGCCCCTAGGCCCCAATTTTTACCATAGTTCGTGTTATCCCTTCACTCTTCCCCAGGGCTCTGCTTTGGAACTCCTCTTCTGGGGGGAAACCTGATGTAACAACCCTGAAAGGAGTCCTCCATCCAAAAGATTGACGAAAAACAATTGGGATCGGGACAAATCCACAGAGAGCAAAATTCGTCCATGGCCCATGAGGCCTCCTCGACATTCCACGGCCATCGCTGATACAAAATCCAGAGACAAAAGCCTAAGCAAGCGCCTCAGACTCGCACTATCTTCATATCCTGAAGATGTCTTCTCATGTTTTGTAGATCGGGCCTGCCATACCTACGTCCCCAAACATAAGCTGAGTTTGTGTTTTCAGACTTCTGTACTCAAAGTCCGGGCCACAAACCATCCAGGCTGAGGACCCTGGAGCCACACATTAGGACTGTGCCTACTCAATCCATGGGAATTCTGCCCATTCCATTGTCCAAAATCGTACAAATTAGGAGAACCCTCCAAAGTCCCTGAGGCCATCCCAATAGTAGAGGTCGCCTGGGACAAAAAAGGGCAGTATGACACCAGCTGAGCATCTAACTCCACTCATACTCTGGAAGGATGTCCCCAGAGAAGAAGATTGAACCAGACAGGACCCTAGGCCAAAATCGGATCCATTGCTTTGGTTTACAGTCATGTCTCCTCAAAACCCTGGATTCCAATAGCAGCATTGGGGTTTTCCTGAGGCACCCATCAGAACCAAACTCGACTCCACAAGGAAACTTGTGCATGGGAGCTGTGGCAAAAGCTGAGGAGAATACTTCAGGGTCCCGGTGCCACCGCCCCATTCCAAGGCCCTCATGGACACAAACACACATTAGACCCATCCTCAGGAAAGTCCATTTCAACTCAGCCACCCCGGTTACTCCCGCAGAGCCATCAGATCTAATCTGTCTTGTCGCTAGGAGACAATTGGAATGCGAGGCGGGCTTCCCAGGCATCCATCCTCGAACGTTGGTCTGGACTCATCCATATGGGATGGCCTGGAGCTGTCCAACAGGTCTCAATTGTCCCGCAGAAGGAATCCTAGGAGGGGGCAACCCACCACTCCCAACGTGGGAAAACCTCCACAGCCTCGAGATTCGGCTCCCTTTATGAAGGGGCCGTCATGAACAGAAAATCCAAGCTGAGCCAACGTCTGATCCTCGATCTGACTTCAGATGCATGAGATATTGCTTCAGATCTTCAGGGAGTACCTGCCGTGCCCTCGCCCTGAAACCCAAGTCCAGCTGTCCCTAGGACCCAATTTTAACCAGATTTCTGGTTGTCCAATCGCCCCTCCCCAGGGCTCTACTCTGGAATCCCTCATTTGGTGGGACACCTGAGTTTGAAAAACAAAACAAAACAACAACAACAAAAAAAGGACTTCTTAAATCCCACAGAATGACCCCAAAGTCTTTGGATTGGGCCAAACCCCCAGGGAGAAGACTCGTCCATTTCCCATGAAGTCACCCGGAAATTTCATGACCATGAATGGCATGATATCCAGAGATAAATACTTGAGCAAGAGCCTCACACTCGCCCTTTTTTCATATCCTGAAGAGTTATCCTCATGGTCTGTAGATCAGTCCTGCCATACCTATGCCCCGAAACATAAGCCGAGTTTCTGTTTTCAGACAACTGTCCAAACAGCCCTGGCCTACACAGCCTACCGGCTTAGGGCACTGGAGCCAAGCTGAGGACTGTACTTGCCCTCTCCAAGGGAATTCTGTGTGCCCATTCCAATGGCCACAACGCTACAAATAGAATAAACCTCCAAAGTCCCTGAGGCCATCCCAATAGTGGTGGCTTCCCAGGACAAACAGGAGCAATCTGAGCCCATCTGAGAATCTACCTGCACTCAGACTTGTAGACTGTTATCCCCAGAGTTACAAAGGAACGAACATGCCCCTAGGCCCTAATCGGATCCATTGCTTTGGTTTCCAAGCATCTCTCCTCAGAGGCCTGGATTTCAGTACCACCATATGTCTGTTTCTTGACTCACCCACCAGAACAAATCTCATCTACACATGGGAAACTTGCACGTGGGAGAGATGTCAAAGCCTCTGTTTAGGAGAACCCTTCATGGCCCCAGTGCCACCGCTTCATTCCAAGGTATCCATAGACACAAAAAGACATTAGGACCCATCCACAGGAGAGTCCATTTCAACTAAGCGTATTCGGTTGCTCCGCGAGATCCAGCAGATCTAACTTGTCTTGTTGCTAGGAGACAATCTGAATGCGAGGTGGGCTACCCAGCCATCCATCCATAGAACCCTGCTCAGAATCATTGTCCTGGAGCCAACCAACAGGTCTCAATTGTCCTGCAGAAGAATCTTTGAAGTAGGGAGCTTCTCACAACTCCCATCGTGAGAAAACACCCATGGCCTCGTGATCCCCCCCACTTCATGAAGTGGCCCTCAGGGACATAAGGTCCAACCTGAGCGATCGTCTGATCCTCACCCTGACTTCAGATGCACGAGATCTCGGTTCAAATCTGTAGATTGTGCCTGCCATTTCCTCACCCATAAACCTAAGACTAGCTTGTGTCCTCAGACTTCCATCCTCAGACTAATGGCCCACAAGCCCTCCAGTTTGGCAATCCAGAATTATAATGCAGCACTCTGCCTGACCTCCAGATGAAAAACATTGCCTTCTGGGGCTACCCAGAAACCCCAAATGAAGATCAACCTGCACGCCACTTGGCTGTACCCAAAATATATAGGCTGACCTGGGCAATAATTCCCTTTCTGACAGAGGCTGAGCCTGGACCTCCTGGCCCACCCATACAGCTGGCCGCTCACTGAGCACATCAGACCAGCCATTGCCTTAGTTCCTTATCTCTTCCCAGCCTCGGTTTTCAGGATTTAGAACCTAGACCTTATCTCCAATCACTGCCCATGATTGAAAATGTTGCAGAAATCAGAACTCTTTCCCGATGGCAAGAAACCTTGTGGTAGGCTTGTTGTATAATGTTCAGTGTAGTGGATACCAGTGTGTCCAATGAGGCCCCGCCATTGCTCGCGGGCCACATAGGTGGCAAACAAACATTGTGACCCTCAGCCTTAGACCAGTCCTCAGGTAAGGTCTCTCAGTGGCTGGATGAAGAGACAGCATATTGGGCTTGCCATGCCCCTAGGCCCCAATTTTTAACAATAGTTCGGGTTGTCCCTTCACTCTTCCCCAGGGCTCTGCTTTGGAACTCCTCTTTTGGTGGGACACCTGAGGTAACAACCCCTAAAGGAGTACTCCATCCAACAGATTGACGAAAACCAATTGGAATTGGGCCAAATCCACAGAGAACAAGATTCATCCATGGCCCATGAGGCCTCCTCGACATTCCACGGCCATCGCTGAAACAAAATCTAGAGACAAAAGACTGAGCAAGCGCCTCAGACTCACACTATCTTCATATCCTGAAGATGTCTTCTCATGTTTTGTAGATCGGGCCTGCCATACCTACGTCCCCAAACATAAGCTGAGTTTGTGTTTTCAGACTTCTGTCCTCAAAGTCTGGGCCACAAACCATCCACTGGGGACCCTGGAGCCACTCATTAGGACTGTGCCTACCCAATCCATGGGAATTCTGCCCATTCCATTGTCCAAAATCGTACAAATTAGGAGAACGCTCCAAAGTCCCTGAGGCCATCCCAATAGTAGAGGTCGCCTGGGACAAAAAAGGGCAGTATGACACCAGATGAGCATGTAACTCCACTCATACCCTAGAAGGATATCCCCAGAGAAGAAGATTGAACCAGACAGGACCCTAGGCCAAAATCGGATCCATTGCTTTGGTTTACAGTCATGTCTCCTCAAACCCTGGATTCCAATAGCAGCATTGGGGTTTTCCTTAGGCACCCATCAGAACCAAACTCGACTCCACAAGGAAACTTGTGCATGGGAGCTGTGTCAAAAGCTGAGGAGAATACTTCAGGGTCCCGGTGCCACCGCCCCATTCCAAGGCCCTCATGGACACAAACACACATTAGACCCATCCTCAGGAAAGTCCATTTCAACTCAGCCACCCCGGTTGCTCCCGCAGAGCCATCAGATCTAAACTGTCTTGTCGCTAGGAGACAATTGGAATGCGAGGCGGGCTTCCCAGGCATCCATCCTCGAACGTTGGTCTGGACTCATCCATATGGAATGGCCTGGAGCTGTCCAACAGGTCTCAATTGTCCCGCAGAAGGAATCCTAGGAGGGGGCATCCCACCACTCCCAACGTGGGAAAACCTCCACAGCCTCGAGATTCGGCTCCCTTTATGAAGGGGCCGTCATGAACAGAAAATCCAAGCTGAGCCAACGTCTGATCCTCGATCTGTCTTCAGATGCATGAGATATTGCTTCAGATCTTCAGGGAGTACATGCCGTGCCTTCGCCCTGAAACCCAAGTCCAGCTGTCCCTAGGACCCAATTTTAACCAGATTTCTGGTTGTCCAATCGCCCCTCCCCAGGGCTCTACTCTGGAATCCCTCATTTGGTGGGACACCTGAGTTTGAAAAACAAAACAAAACAACAACAACAAAAAACGGACTTCTTAAATCCCACAGAATGACCCCAAAGTCTTTGGATTGGGCCAAACCCCCAGGGAGTAAGACTCGTCCATTTCCCATGAAGTCACCCGGGAATTTCATGACCATGAATGGCATGATATCCAGAGATAAATACTTGAGCAAGAGCCTCACACTCGCCCTTTTTTCATATCCCGAAGAGTTCTCCTCATGGTCTGTAGATCAGTCCTGCCATACCTATGACCCGAAACATAAGCCGAGTTTCTGTTTTCAGACAACTGTCCAAACAGCCCTGGCCTACACAGCCTACCGGCTTAGGCCGCTGGAGCCAAGCTGAGGACTGTGTTTGCCCTCTCCAAGGGAATTCTGTGTGCCCATTCCAATGGCCACAACGCTACAAATAGAATAAACCTCCAACGTCCCTGAGGCCATCCCAATAGTGGTGGCTTCCCAGGACAAACAGGAGCAATCTGAGCCCATCTGAGAATCTACCTGCACTCAGACTTGTAGACTGTTATCCCCAGAGTTACAAAGGAACGAACATGCCCCTAGGCCCTAATCGGATCCATTGCTTTGGTTTCCAAGCATCTCTCCTCAGAGGCCTGGATTTCAGTACCACCATATGTCTGTTTCTTGACTCACCCACCAGAACAAATCTCATCTACACATGGGAAACATGCACGTGGGAGAGATGTCAAAGCCTCTGTTTAGGAGAACCCTTCATGGCCCCAGTGCCACCGCGTCATTCCAAGGTATCCATAGACACAAAAAGACATTAGGACCCATCCACAGGAGAGTGCATTTCAACTAAGCGTATTCGGTTGCTCCGCGAGATCCAGCAGATCTAACTTGTCTTTTTGCTAGGAGACAATTTGAATGCGAGGTGGGCTACCCAGCCATCCATCCATAGAACCCTACTCGGAATCGTTGTCCTGGAGCCAACCAACAGGTCTCAATTGTCCTGCAGAAGAATCTTTGAAGTAGGGAGCTTCTCACAACTCCCATCGTGAGAAAACACCCATGGCCTCGTGATCCCCCCCACTTCATGAAGTGGCCCTCAGGGACATAAGTTCCAACCTGAGCGATCGTCTGATCCTCACCCTGACTTCAGATGCACGAGATCTCGGTTCAAATCTGTAGATTGTGCCTGCCATGTCCTCACCCAGAAACCTAAGCCTAGCTTGTGTCCTCAGACTTCCATCCTCGGACTAATGGCCCACAAGCCCTCCAGTTTGGCAATCCAGAATTATAATGCAGCACTCTGCCTGACCTCCAGATGAAATACATTGCCTTCTGGGGCTACCCAGAAACCCCAAATGAAGATCAACCTGCACGCCACTTGGCTGTACCCAAAATATATAGGCTGACCTGGGCAATAATGCCCGTTCTGACAGAGGCTGAGCCTGGACCTCCTTGCCCACCCATACATCTGGCCGCTCACTGAGCACATCGGACCAACCATTGCTTTAGTTCCTTATCTCTTCCCAGCCTTGGTTTTCAGGATTTAGAACCTAGACCTTATCTCCAATCACTGCCCATGATTGAAAATGATGCAGAAATCAGAACTCTTTCCCGATGGCAAGAAACCTTGTGGTAGGCTTGTTGTATAATGTTCAGTGTAGTGGATACCAGTGTGTCCAATGAGGCCCCGCCATTGCTCGCGGGCCACATAGGTGGCAAACAAACATTGTGACCCTCAGCCTTAGACCAGTCCTCAGGTAAGGCCTCTCAGTGGCTGGATGAAGAGACAGCATATTGGGCTTGCCATGGCCCTAGGCCCCAATTTTTAACAATAGTTCGGTTTGTCCCTTCACTCTTCCCCAGGGCTCTGCTTTGGAACTCCTCTTTTGGTGGGACACCTGAGGTAACAACCCCTAAAGAAGTACTCCATCCAACAGATTGAGGAAAACCAATTGGAATTGGGCCAAATCCACAGAGAACAAGATTCATCCATGGCCCCTGAGGCCTCCTCGACATTCCACGGCCATCGCTGAAACAAAATCCAGAGACAAAAGACTGAGCAAGCGCCTCAGACTCACACTATCTTCATATCCTGAAGATGTCTTCTCATGTTTTGTAGATCGGGCCTGCCATACCTACGTCCCCAAACATAAGCTGAGTTTGTGTTTTCAGACATCTGTCCTCAAAGTCCGGGCCACAAACCATCCACTGGGGACCCTGGAGCCACTCATTAGGACTGTGCCTACCCAATCCATGGGAATTCTGCCCATTCCATTGTCCAAAATCGTACAAATTAGGAGAACCCTCCAAAGTCCCTGAGGCCATCCCTATAGTAGAGGTCGCCTGGGACAAAAAAGGGCAGTATGACACCAGCTGAGCATGTAACTCCACTCATACCCTAGAAGGATGTCCCCAGAGAAGAAGATTGAACCAGACAGGACCCTAGGCCAAAATCGGATCCATTGCTTTGGTTTACAGTCATGTCTCCTCAAAACCCTGGATTCCAATAGCAGCATTGGGGTTTTCATGAGGCACCCATCAGAACCAAACTCGACTCCACAATGAAACTTGTGCATGGGAGCTGTGTCAAAAGCTGAGGAGAATACTTCAGGGTCCCGGTGCCACCGCCCCATTCCAAGGCCCTCATGGACACAAACACACATTAGACCCATCCTCAGGAAAGTCCATTTAAACTCAGCCACCCCGGTTGCTCCCGCAGAGCCATCAGATCTAAACTGTCTTGTCGCTAGGAGACAATTGGAATGCGAGGCGGGCTTCCCAGGCATCCATCCTCGAACGTTGGTCTGGACTCATCCATATGGAATGGCCTGGAGCTGTCCAACAGGTCTCAATTGTCCCGCAGAAGGAATCCTAGGAGGGGGCATCCCACCACTCCCAACGTGGGAAAACCTCCACGGCCTCGAGATTCGGCTCCCTTCATGAAGGGGCCGTCATGAACAGAAAATCCAAGCTGAGCCAACGTCTGATCCTCGATCTGACTTCAGATGCATGAGATATTGCTTCAGATCTTCAGGGAGTACATGCCGTGCCCTCGCCCTGAAACCCAAGTCCAGCTGTCCCTAGGACCCAATTTTAACCAGATTTCTGGTTGTCCAATCGCCCCTCCCCAGGGCTCTACTCTGGAATCCCTCATTTGGTGGGACACCTGAGTTTGAAAAACAAAACAAAACAACAACAACAAAAAAAGGACTTCTTAAATCCCACAGAATGACCCCAAAGTCTTTGGATTGGGCCAAACCCCCAGGGAGTAAGACTCGACCATTTCCCATGAAGTCATCCGGAAATTTCATGACCATGAATGGCATGATATCCAGAGATAAATACTTGAGCAAGAGCCTCACACTCGCCCTTTTTTCATATCCCGAAGAGTTCTCCTCATGGTCTGTAGATCAGTCCTGCCATACCTATGACCCGAAACATAAGCCGAGTTTCTGTTTTCAGACAACTGTCCAAACAGCCCTGGCCTACACAGCCTACCGGCTTAGGGCACTGGAGCCAAGCTGAGGACTGTACTTGCCCTCTCCAAGGGAATTCTGTGTGCCCATTCCAATGGCCACAACGCTACAAATAGAATAAACCTCCAAAGTCCCTGAGGCCATCCCAATAGTGGTGGCTTCCCAGGACAAACAGGAGCAATCTGAGCCCATCTGAGAATCTACCTGCACTCAGACTTGTAGACTGTTATCCCCAGAGTTAAAAAGGAACGAACATGCCCCTAGGCCCTAATCGGATCCATTGCTTTGGTTTCCAAGCATCTCTCCTCAGAGGCCTGGATTTCAGTACCACCATATGTCTGTTTCTTGACTCACCCACCAGAACAAATCTCATCTACACATGGGAAACTTGCACGTGGGAGAGATGTCAAAGCCTCTGTTTAGGAGAACCCTTCATGGCCCCAGTGCCACCGCGTCATTCCAAGGTATCCATAGACACAAAATGACATTAGGACCCATCCACAGGAGAGTCCATTTCAACTAAGCGTATTCGGTTGCTCCGCGAGATCCAGCAGATCTAACTTGTCTTGTTGCTAGGAGACAATTTGAATGCGAGGTGGGCTACCCAGCCATCCATCCATAGAACCCTACTCAGAATCGTTGTCCTGGAGCCAACCAACAGGTCTCAATTGTCCTGCAGAAGAATCTTTGAAGTAGGGAGCTTCTCACAACTCCCATCGTGAGAAAACACCCATGGCCTCGTGATCCCCCCCACTTCATGAAGTGGCCCTCAGGGACATAAGGTCCAACCTGAGCGATCGTCTGATCCTAACCCTGACTTCAGATGCACGAGATCTCGGTTCAAATCTGTAGATTGTGCCTGCCATTTCCTCACCCATAAACCTAAGCCTAGCTTGTGTCCTCAGACTTCCATCCTCAGACTAATGGCCCACAAGCCCTCCAGTTTGGCAATCCAGAATTATAATGCAGCACTCTGCCTGACCTCCAGATGAAAAACATTGCCTTCTGAGGCTACCCAGAAACCCCAAATGAAGATCAACCTGCACGCCACTTGGCTGTACCCAAAATATATAGGCTGACCTGGGCAATAATTCCCTTTCTGACAGAGGCTGAGCCTGGACCTCCTGGCCCACCCATACAGCTGGCCGCTCACTGAGCACATCAGACCAGCCATTGCCTTAGTTCCTTATCTCTTCCCAGGCTCGGTCTTCAGGATTTAGAACCTAGACCTTATCTCCAATCACTGCCCATGATTGAAATTGATGCAGAAATCAGAACTCTTTCCCGATGGCAAGAAACCTTGTGGTAGGCTTGTTGTATAATGCTCAGTGTAGTGGATACCAGTGTGTCCAATGAGGCCCCGCCATTGCTCGCGGGCCACATAGGTGGCAAACAAACATTGTGACCCTCAGCCTTAGACCAGTCCTCAGGTAAGGCCTCTCAGTGGCTGGATGAAGAGACAGCATATTGGGCTTGCCATGCCCCTAGGCCCCAATTTTTAACAATAGTTCGGGTTGTCCCTTCACTCTTCCCCAGGGCTCTGCTTTGGAACTCCTCTTTTGGTGGGACACCTGAGGTAACAACCCCTAAAGGAGTACTCCATTCAACAGATTGACGAAAACCAATTGGGATTGGGACAAATTCACAGAGAGCAAGATTCGTCCATGGCCCATGAGGCCTCCTCGACATTCCACGGCCATCGCTGAAACAAAATCCAGAGACAAAAGACTGAGCAAGCACCTCAGACTCACATTATCTTCATATCCTGAAGATGTCTTCTCATGTTTTGTAGATCGGGCCTGCCATACCTACATCCCCAAACATAAGCTGAGTTTGTGTTTTCAGACTTATGTCCTCAAAGTCCGGGCCACAAACCATCCAGGCTGGGGACCCTGGAGCCACACATTAGGACTGTGCCTACCCAATCCATGGGAATTCTGCCCATTCCATTGTCCAAAATTGTACAAATTAGGAGAACCCTCCAAAGTCCCTGAGGCCATCCCTATAGTAGAGGTCACCTGGGACAAAAAAGGGCAGTATGACACCAGCTGAGCATCTAACTCCACTCATACCCTAGAAGGATGTCCCCAGAGAAGAAGATTGAACCAGACAGGACCCTAGGCCAAAATCGGATCCATTGCTTTGGTTTACAGTCATGTCTCCTCATAACCCTGGAATCCAATAGCAGCATTGGGGTTTTCCTGAGGCACCCATCAGAACCAAACTCGACTCCACAAGGAAACTTGTGCATGGGAGCTGTGTCAAAAGCTGAGGAGAATACTTCAGGGTCCCAGTGCCACCGCCCCATTCCAAGGCCCTCATGGACACAAACACACATTAGACCCATCCTCAGGAAAGTCCATTTCAACTCAGCCACCCAGTTTGCTCCCGCAGAGCCATCAGAGCTAAACTGTCTTGTCGCTAGGAGACAATTGGAATGCGAGGCGGGCTTCCCAGGCATCCATCCTCGAACGTTGGTCTGGACTCATCCATATGGAATGGCCTGGAGCTGTCCAACAGGTCTCAATTGTCCCGCAGAAGGAATCCTAGGAGGGGGCATCCCACCACTCCCAACGTGGGAAAACCGCCACGGCCTCGAGATTCGGCTCCCTTCATGAAGGGGCCGTCATGAACAGAAAATCCAAGCTGAGCCAACGTCTGATCCTCGCTCTGACTTCAGATGCATGAGATATTGCTTCAGATCTTTAGGAGGTACATGCCGTGTCCTCGCCCTGAATCCCAAGTCTACTTGTGTTCTGAGACTTCCGTCTTCACACTCCTGGCCCTGAAGCCCACAAGTTTGGCAATTCCGGACCATCATTGCAGCACTCTGCCTGCCCTCTAGAAACAAATTATTGCCCAATGAGCTGCCCGGGCACATTAAATGAGAATAAACCTACACGGCACTCGAATGTAGCCAAGTTACATAGTCTAACCTGGGCAGTAATGCACTGTCTGACACACCCTGAGCCGGGACCTCCTGAGCAACACACAGACAGCTGACCGCACCCTGAGCCCATAAGATCCGCCGTGGCCTTAGGTCATCATCTCTTCCCTACCTCAGTTTTCAGGCTTCAGAACCTAGACCTTATCTCCAATCACTGCCCAGGGGTGACTGTGATGCAGAAATCAGAACTCTTCCATACCCATGGCAAGAAACCTTATGGTTGGCATGTTGTCTAACGTTCAGTGTAGGGGAAACCAGCATTCACCCTGAGGCCCCGCCCATTTTAGTGCGACGAGGGCATAAACACGCATTGTGACCCTCAGCGTGAGTCCTGTCCTCTAGTACGTCCTCTCAGTGGCTAGACCATTAGATGCCATAATGGCTTGACATGTACCTACGCCCCAAATTTAAACCAGATTTCTGTTTGTCCAATCGCCCCTCCCCAGGGCTCTACTCTGGAATCCCTCATTTGGTGGGGTTTGAAAAAAAAACAACAAAAAAACAACAAAAAAAAAACGGACTTCTTCCATCCCACAGAATGACCCCAAACTCTTTGGACGGGGCCAAACCCCCAGAGAGTAAGACTCGTCTATTTCCCATGAAGTCACCCGGAAATTTTACGGCAATGAGTGACACGATATCCAGAGACAAAAACTTGAGCAAGAGCCTCACACTCGCCCTTTTTTGATATCCCTAAGAGTTCTCCTCATGGTCTGTAGATCAGTCCTGCCATACCTATGACCCGAAACATAAGCCGAGTTTGTGTTTTCAGACAACTGTACAAACAACCCAGGCCTACACACCCTACAGTCTCAGGCCCCTGGAGCCAACCTGAGGACTGTACTTGCCCTCTCCAAGGGAATTCTGTGTGCCCATTCCAATGGCCACAACCGTACTAATAGAATAAACCTCCAAAGTCCCTGAGGCCATCCGAATAGTGGTGGCTTCCCAGGATAAACAGGAGCAATCTGAGCCCATCTGAGAACCTACCTGCAATCAGACTCGTAGATTGATATCCCCAGAGGTAAAAAGGAATGAACAGGCCCCTAGGCCCTAATCGGATCCATTGCTTTGGTTTCGAGGCATCTTCCTCAGAGGCCTGGATTTCAGTAACAGCATATGGCTGTTTCTTGACTCACCCATCAGAACAAAACTCATCTACACATGGGAAACTTGCACGTGGCAGGTGTGTCAAAGCCTCTTTTTAGGAGAACCCTTCAGGGCCCCAGTGCCACCGCTTCATTCCAAGGTCTCCATAGACACAAAATCATATTAGGACACATGCACGGGAGAGTCCAATTCAACTCAGCCTCCTCGGTTGCTCCCCCAGATCCAGCAGATCTAACTTGTCTTGTTGCTAGGAGACAATTGGAATGAGAGGTGGCCTACCCCGCCATCCATCCTTAGCACCCTGCTCAGAATCATTGGCCTGGAGCCAACCAACAGGTCTCAATTTTACTGCAGAAGAAACTTTGCAGTTGGGAGCTTCTCACAACGCCCATCCTGAGAAACCCCCATGACCTCGTGATACCCCCCCCTTCATGAAGGGGCCATCAGGGACATAAGGTCCAACCTGAGAAATAGTCTGATCCTCATCTTGACTTCATAAGCACGAGATCTCGATTCAGGTCTGTATATTGTGCCTGCCATGTCCTCACCCAGAAACCTAAGCCTAGCTTGCGTCCTCAGACTTCCGTCCTCAGATAATGGCCCACAAGCCCTCCAGTTTGGCAATCCAGAATTACAATGCAGCACTCTGCTTGCCATCCAGTAGAAAAACATTGCCCTCTGGGGCTACTCAGAAACCCCAAATGAAGATCAACCTGCACGCCACTTGGCTGTACCCAAAATATATAGGCGGACCTGGGCAATAATGCCCTTTCTGACAGAGCCTGAGCCTGGACCTCCTGGCCCCACCCAGACAGCTGGCCGCACACTGAGCACATCGGACCCGCCAGGGCCTTAGGTCGTCATCTCTTCTCAACCTCGGTTTTCAGGCTTCAGAACCTAGACATTATCCCCACTCACGGCCCGGGTTTGAAAATGATGCAGAAATCAGAAATCTTTCCCCATGGCAAGAAACCTTGTGGTTGGCATGTTGTCCTAGGTTCAGTGTTGTTGAAACCAGTGTGGTCCATGAGGCCCCGCCCATGCTTGCGGGCCACATTGGTCACAAACACACATTGTGACCCTCAGCCTGAGCCCAGTCCTCAGGTAAGGCCTCTCAGTGGCTGGATGGAGAGATACAGCATATTGGGCTTGCCATGCCCCTAGGCCCCATTTTTTAACCGTAGTTCGGGTTTTCCCTTCACTCTTCCCCAGGGCTCTGCTTTGGAATTCCTTTTTTGGTGGGACACCTGAGGTAACAAACCTGAAAGGAGTCCTCCCATCCCACAGATTGATGAAAAACAATTGGGATAGTGCCAAATCCACAGAGAGCAAGATTCGTCCATGGCCCATGAGGCCTGTCCAAAATTTCATGGCCATAGCTGATACAAAATCCAGAGACAAAAGCCTGAGCACGTGCCTCAGACTCGCTCATTCTACATATCCTGAAGAGTTCTTCAGATCAGAAACTACACGGCACTCGAATGCACCCAAAATATATAGTCTAACCTGGGCACTAATGCACTGTCTGACAACCTGAGCCGGGACCTCGTGACCAACACCCAGACAGCTGACGGCACACTGAGCACATCAGAAACGCCATGGCCTTAGGTCATCATCTCTTCCCTACCTCAGTTTTCAGGCTTCAGAACCTAGACCTTATCTCCAATCACTGCCCACGGGTCACTGTGATGCAGAAATCAGAACTCTTCCTTACCCATGGCAAGAAACCTTGTGGTTGGCATGTAGTCCAAAGTTCAGTGTAGGAGAAACCAGCATTCACACTGAGGCCCCGCCCATTCTTGAGTGCGACGAGGGCATAAACACGCATTGTGACCCTCAGCGTGAGTCCTGTCCTCTAGAACGTCCTCTCAGTGGCTGGACCATTAGATGTCATAATGGGCTTCACATGTCCCTAGGCCCCAATTTTTAACCAGATTTCTGGTTGTCCAGTTGCCCCTCCCCAGGGCTCTACTCTGGAATCCCTCAATTGGTGGGACACCTGAGGTTCAAAAAGAAAACAAAACAAATCAACAACAACAGAACAACGGACTTCTTCCATCCCACAGAATGACCCCAAACTCTTTGGACGGGGCCAAACCCCCAGAGAGTAAGACTCGTCCATTTCCCATGAGGTCACCCGGAAATTCCACGACCATGTGTGACACGATATCTAGAGATATAAACTTGAGCAAGAGCCTCACACTCGCCATTTTTTATATCCCGAGGAGTTCTCCTCATGGTCTGTAGATCAGTCCTGCCATACCTATGACCCGAAACATAACCCGAGGTGTGTTTTGAGACAACTGTCCAAACAGCCCTGGCCTACACACCCTACAGGCTCAGACCCCTGGAGCCAAACCTGACGACTGTGATTGCCCTCTCCAAGGGAATTGTATGTGCCCATTCCAATGGCCACAACCCTACTAAGAGGATAAACCTCCAAAGTCCCTGAGGCTATCCCAATATTTGTGGCTTCCCAGGACAAACAGGGGCAAGCTGGGCCCAACTGAGCACCAACCGTCACTCAGACCCGTAGACTGATGACCCCAGGGGTAAAAAGGAACGAACAGGCCCCTAGGCACCTATCGGATACATTGCTTTGGTTTCCAGGCATCTCTCCTCAGAGGCCTGGATTTCAATAACAGCATATGGCTGTTTCTTGACTCACCCATCAGAACAAATCTCATCTACACATGGGAAACTTGCACGATGGAGCTCTGTGAAAGCCTCTCTTTAGGAGAACCCTTCAGGGCCCCAGTGCCACCGCTTCATTCCAAGGTCTCCGAAGACACTACATCATATTAGGACACATCCACGGGAGATTCCATTTCCACTCAGCTTTCTCGGTTGGTCCCCCAGATCCAGCAGATCTAATCTGTCTTGTTGCTTGGAGGCAATTGGAAGGCGTGGTGGGCTACTCAGCCATCCATCCTTAGAACCCTGCACGGAATCGTTGTCCTGGTGACAAGCAACAGGTCTCAATTGTCCTGCAGAGGAATCTTTACAGTTGGGAGCATCTCACAACTCCGATCGTGGGAAAACCCCTATGGCCTCGTGATCCACCCCCCCTTCAAGAAGGGGCCATCAGGGACAGAATGTCCAACCTGAGCGAACGTCTGATCCTCGCCCTGACTTCAGATGCACGAGATCTCGATTTAGGTCTATAGATTGTGCCTGCCATATCCTCACCCAGAAACCTAGGCCTAGCTTGGTTTCTCAGACTACTGGCCCACAAGCCCTCCAGTTTGGCAATCTAGAACTACAAAGCAGCACTCTGCCTGCCCTCCAGTAGAAAAACTTTGCCCTCTGGGGCTAGCCAGAAACCCAAATGAGGATCAACCTGCACGCCATTTGGCTGTACCCCAAATATATAGGATGACATGGGCACTAATGCCCTTTCTGACACAGCCTGAGCCTGGACCTGCTGGACCCACCCAGACAGCTGGCCGCACACTGAGCACATCGGGCCCGCCTTGGCCTTAAATCGTCATCTCTTCTCAACCTCGGTTTTCAGGCTTCAGAACCTACACCTTATCTCCAATCACAGCCCGGGTTTGAAAATGATGCAGAAATCAGAACTCTTTCCCCATGGCAAGAAACCTTCTGGATGGCATGTTGTCCAAGGTTCAGTGTAGTTGAAACCAGTGGGGCATGAGGCCCCGACCATGCTTGCGGGCCACATTGGTCACAAACACACCTTGGGACCCTCAGCCTGAGCCCAGTCCTCAGGTAAGGCCTCTCAGTGGCTGGATGGAGAGACAGCATATTGGGCTTGCCATGCCCCTAGGCCCCAATTTTTAACCATAGTTCGGGTTGTCCCTTCACTCTTCCCCAGGGCTCTATTTTGGAATTCCTCTTTTGGTGGGACACCTGAGGTAACAAACCTGAAAGGAGTCCTCCCATCCTACAGATTGAGGAAGAACAATTGGGATCAGGCCAAATCCACAGAAAGCAAGAATCGCCCATAGCCCATGAGGCCTCCCCTACATTCCACGGCCATCGCTGATACAAAATCCAGAGACCAAAGCCTGAGCACGCTCCTCAGACGGCTCATTCTTCATATCCTGAAGAGTTCTTCAGATAAGAACCTACACGGCACTCGAATGCACCCAAAATATATAGTCTAACCTGGGCACTAATGCACTGTCTGACAACCTGAGCCCGGACCTCGTGACCAACACCCTGACAGCTGACTGCACACTGAGCACATCTGACCCGCCATGGCCTTAGGTCATCATCTCCTCCCTACCTCAGTTTTCAGGCTACAGAACCTAGACCTTATCTCCAATCACTTGCCAGGGGTGACTGTGATGCAGAAATCAGAACTCTTCCTTACCCATGGCAAGAAACATTGTGGTTGGCATGTTGTCCAACGTTCAGTGTAGGAGAAACCAGCATTCACACTGAGGCCCCGCCCATTCTTGAGTGTGACGAGTGCATAAACACGCATTGTGACCCTCAGCGTGAGTCCTGTCCTCTAGTACGTCCTCTCAGTGGCTGGACCATTAGATGTCATAATGGACTTGACATGTCCCTAAGCCCCAATTTTTAACCAGATTTCCTGTTGTCCAGGCGCCCCTCCCCAGGGCTCTACTCTGGAATCCCTCATTTGGTGGGACACATGAGGTTGAAAAACAAAACAAAACAAATCAACAACAACAGAACTACGGACTTCTTCCATCCCACAGAATGACACCAAACTCTTTGGACGGGGCCAAACCCCCAGAGAGTAAGACTCGTCCATTTCCCATGAAGTCACCCGGAAATTTCCCGACCATGAGTGTCACGATATCCAGAGAGAAAAACTTGAGCAAGAGCCTCACACTCGCCATTTTTTCATATCCCGAAGTGTTCGCCTCATGGTCTGTAGATCAGTCCTGCCATACCTATGACCCGAAACATAAGCCGAGTTTGTGTTTTCAGACAACTGTCCAAACAGCCCTGTCCTACACAACCTACAGGTTCAGGCCCCTGGAGCCAAACCTGACGACTGTGCTTGCCCTCTCCAAGGGAATCGTATGTACCCATTTCAATGGCCACAACCCTACTAATAGGATAAACTTCCAAAGTCCCTGACGCCATCTAAGCCTGACACTGACCCTGCTTGGAACCTGAACCTAAACCTAACTCTGACATTACCGTAACCATGACTCAAACCTAACCAGGACCCTGACCCTGACCCTAATCCTAACCCTGACGCTGACCTTACCCGGACCCTAACCCTAACCCTGACCGTTACTTGAATTGACCCTAACCCTAAACCTTATGGTAAATCTAACCATGACCCTAATAAGGACCCTGAACCTACACCGCATGCTGACCCTGACCGTAACACTAACCCTTACCCTAAACCAAACCCTAACCCTGACCTTATGCTGTCTCACCCACCCTAACCATAACCCTACTTATAAATCTAACCCAAAACCCATCCCAACCCCTACCACCAAAACCTAAGTATGACACTGAACCGAATATTGACGCTCTACCAAAGCCTGACCCTCAACCTGACCCTGCCTCTGACCTTCATCTGACCGTGACCCTGACCCTAATCCAAACAATGACACTAACACTGACCACTACATAAACCTGTCCCTGACCCAAATGTGGATTTTAAAACAACCTGAACCTGACCCTCAACCTGACACTGGTGCTAAACTTCACCCTGAGCGTGACCCAGACCATGACCATAAACCTAACCTTGACCCTAACAGTGACCCCGACTCTGACCTGAAAACTAAACCTGACCCTGACAGTGAGCCTGACCTTAACTCGAACCATAAATGTAACCCTGACCCTGACGCTGACACTGGCCCTCCTCGAATCCTATTGCTGATCCTAACCCTAACACTAACCCCTAAACCTACCACGGACACTGACCCTAACAAGTTCTAACCCTAACAGTCAACCTAACGCTAACCCTAACACTAACCCTAAACTTAAACAATAACCATGACCCTATACCTGATAATGATCATAACTCTAACCCGGAACTTTGCCTATACCAGACCCTGACCATAAATCACCCTCACCCTGATCCTAAACCTAACCATGACCCTCACAATGACCACAATATAACCCTGTTCCTGACCCGAATGTGGACTTTAAACCAATACCTGATCCTACGTAAACCTGACACTGGCCCTAGACTTCACCCTGACCGCAACCCAGGCAAAGACCATAAACTTAACTCTGACCCAAACAATGGCCCTGACCCTGAAACTAACACTAAACCTGACACTGAATGTGAGCCTGACCCTAACTCTAACCCTAAACATAACCCTGACCCTGACACTAACATGGGCCCTGACCCGAAAGCTAAGGCTGAACCTAACCCTAAAAAAACGACTAACATTATCCCTGACACTGACCCTAACCCAGTCTAAACCTAACCCTCAATCTACCTCTAAGCCTAACCTGTCCCAAACCTAACCCTGACCCGGACATGAACCTTGCCACCAAACCAAAACTTGAACCTGACCGTAAATCTGACCATGACCCTGCCTGGACATAAACCTAACCATCAGCCTAACACTGACCCTGACACTGACTCTGACTGTAACGTTAACCCTGAACCTACTGTGATCTTGACCCTAAACCTAACCATGAACCTAACCCTAACCCTGACCCCTACCCTAAGCCTTACGCTAACCCTGACCCCAAAGATGTCTAACCCTAACCCTGACCCTACGTCTTTCTTAGCCCTAACCCTAACACTAACCTGGTCTAAACCCAGCTCTGTTCCCTCCAGCGGGGAAAACAGCTGCACCCAGGCCTCCCAGGGTCTGGGAGGAGGCTGTATGTGGGTCAATGGATGGGCACTGCATTGAGTGGAGTGTGTGACTTGAGCAGCGTGGGGACTGGCGGCTCAGGGAGCTCTGGTGGAGCAGGAAGTTTGGTAAGGAACCCCCAGGCATTCGTGACCTCACTTTCCTGACGACAGAGCCCAACGCAATTGGAACCCACGTATCCAGGCATCCCATTACAGAGAAAAGCCCTCCCCAGATCTATCTAGGAACATCCTAAAGGAATCACTACGTTCTTCTACTGTACTGAAGCCCAGAGGATGCAGGGAGAAGTGAGCTCGCCCGCCAAACACGTCCCCTCCCTGGCAGGTCATATCAGGTTTCCCCAACGCCTCAGGCCCTTTGGCTAATAAAATCAAAAGGTGACACCAGTGGGCTCAGAGTCGGAGAGTCCCACACCTTCTGATCTATGGGTGTAGCCCTAGGTGTCCTCCCTGTCTCTCTCCCTGTGTGTGTGTGTGTGTGTGTGTGTGTGTGTGTGTGTGTGTGAGTATGAGTGCGAGTGCCTCTGGGTGTCTGTGTGTCTGTGTGTAAAGAGTACCTGGCCATGCCATCCTGGGTGGAGATGCCCCAAGCAGGATGAGGCTGATATGGGGTTAGATGTCTGGTGGGTAAGTCATGTTCACACCCCAGTTTAAGGCTGCTTAAGTGGGATCAGTTGTAGGGTCTACACCCTTCTGCCCAGGGTTTATCCTGAGACCCTGAATGGATGAGTCCATGACTCAGGATGGGGCTAACCATAACAGTAACCACTAACCCTGACCCTGACACTGACTGTGAGCCTGCCCCAAACCCTAACCCAAGCCCTGACCCTGACTCTGACCCTGACCTTTACTGTGATCCTTACCTGAACCATAAACCGAAACCTAAGCCTGGCAAGGACCCTGATGTGGACCCTGAACGTAAAGCTAACTCTGACATTACCGAAAATATGACTAATAACTCACCATGACACAGACCCTGACACTAATCCTAACCCTGACGCAGACCTATCCCTGACCCTAACACTAACCCTGACACTGAATGTGAGCCTGAAACTAACTCTAACCCTAAACGTAATCCTGACCCTGACACTAACACGGGCCCGGACCCGAAACCTAATGCTGAACATAACCCTAAAACTAACCCCTAACATTATCCCTGACACTGACGTTAACCTGGTCTAATCCTAACCCTCAACCTACCTCAAACCCTAACCCTAACCCCACTTTAACAATTATCCTGACCCTCTCCCTGAACCTGATCATAACCCTAAATCTGAACTTTGCCTACGTCAGAACTTAACCTTAAAACTGACCCTGGCCTTGACCTTAACACTGACCCTAACCCTGACTGTAAACCTAACTCTGACCCAATCTGTGAGCCTGAACAGATTAGTAACCCTAAAGCTAACCCTGATCCTAAATCTACTCATAAAACAGAACCTAAACATAAAGCTGACCTTACCATAATCATGAACCTAAACCTGACCCTGACCCTAACCCTGACACTAAACCTGTCCCAAACCTAACCCTGACCTGACATGACCTTGCCCCCAAACCAAAACTTGAAGCTGACCCTAAAACTGACCATGACCCTGAACCTGACCTTAAACCCAACTGTGAGCCTAACACTGACCCTGAGCCTGACTCTGCCTGTAACGCTAACCCTGATCCTACTGTGATCCTGACCCTAAACCTAACCATGAACCTAACCCTAACCCTAACCTCTACCCTAAGCCTTACGCTAACCCTGACACCAAAGACGTCTAACCCTAACCCTGACCCTAAGTCATTCTTAACCCTAACCCTAACACTAACCTGGTCTAAAACCAGCTCTGTTCCCTACAGCGGGGAAAACAGCTGCATGCAGGCCTCCCAGGGGCTGGGGGGAGGCTGTATGGGGGTCACTGGATGGGCACTGCATTGAGTGGAGTGTGAGCCTTGAGCAGCTTGGGGACCAGCGGCTCAGGGAGCTCTGGTGGAGCAGGAAGTTCGGTTAGGAGCCACCAGGCAGTGGTGACCTCACTTCCTTGATGACCGAGCCCAAGGGAATTGGAACCCACGTATCCAGGCACCCCATTACAGAGAAAACCGCCATGCCCAGCTCATTTCTAGGCACAACCTAAAGGAAGCGACATGTTCTCTGTTGTACTAAAGCCGAGAGGATGCAGGGAGAAGAGAGCTGGCCCGTCTGAAACATCCTCTCCCTGGCAGGTCATATCAGGTTTCCCCATCACCTCAGGCCCTTTGGCTAATAAATTTAAAAGGTGACACCAGGGGGCTCAGAGTCAGAGAGTCCCACACCTCTTATCCACTTGTGTAGCCCTAGGTCTCCTCCCTGTCTCTCTCTCTGTGTGTGTGTGTGTGTGTGTGTGTGTGAGTGCCTCTGGGTGTCTGTGTGTCTGTGTGTAAAGAGGACCTGGCCATGCGATCCTGGGTGGAGATGCCACAAGAAGGATCAGGCTGATGAGGGGGGGAGATGTCTCGTGGGCAAGTCATGTTCACACCCCAGTTTAAGGCTGGTTAAGTGGGATCAGGTGTAGGGTCTATACCATTCTGCCCAGGGTTTATCCTAAGACCCTGAAGGGACGGGTCCATGACCCAGGAGCAGGGCTAACCCTATCAGTAACCACTAACCCTGACCCTGACACTGATGTGAGCCTGCCCCAAACCCTAACCCAAGCCCTGACCCTGACCCTGACCCTGACTGTGATCCTGACCTGAACCCTAAACCTAACCTAAGCCTGACACTGACCCTGATATGGACCCTGAACCTAAACCTAACTCTGACATTACCATAACCATGATTCAAACCTAAACCTAATCTTAACCCTGATGCTGACCTAACCCGGACCCTAACCCTACCCCTGAACGTGACAGTGTGCTTGACCCTAACCCTAAACCTAATGGTAACTCTAACCGTGACCCTAAAAAGGACCCTGAACCTACACATCATGCTGACCCTGACGTTAACACTAACCCCTAACCTAAACCAAACCGTAACCCTGACCTTCCGCTGTCTATCCCTAACCCTAACCATAACCCTATTTCTAACTCTAACCCTAACCCCAATCCCAAACCCTACTGCCAAAACCTAACTGTGACACTGATCCAAACATTGACCCTATACCAAAGCCTGACCCTCAACCTGACCCTGGCCCTGACCTTTACCTGACCCTGACTCTGACCCTAATCCTAACCTTGACAGTAACTCTGACCACTACATAACCCTGTCCCTGACCCGAATGTGGACTTTAAACCAATACCTGAACCTGACACTAAGCAGGACACTGGTGCTAAACTTCACCCTGACCCTGACACAGACCATGACGATAACCTAACCTTGACCCTTACAGTGACCCCGACAATCAACTGAACACTAAACCTGACCCTGACTGTGAGACTGAACCCTAGTCAAACCCTAAATGTAACCCTGACCCTGACACTAACATGGGCCCTCCCTCAAATCCTATATCTGAACCTAACCCTAACACAAACCCCTAACCCTACCACGGACCCTGACCCTAACAAGTTCTAACCCTAACCGTCAACCTAACGCTAAACATAAAACTAACCCTAAACTTTAACAATAACCCTGACCCTATACCTGACTAAGATCATAACCCTAACCCTGAACTTTGCCTATACCAGACCCTGACCCTAAACCGGACACTGGCCCTGACCCTTAACCTAACCATGAACCTAACAATGACCACTACCTAACCCTGTCCCTGACCCGAATGTGTACTTAAAACCAATACCTGATCCTGACCGTAAACCTGACACTGGTCCTAGACTTCAACCTGTCCCTGACCCAGGCAAAGACCAGAAACCTAAGGCTGACCCTAACAGTGACCCTGACCCTCACTCTAACACTAAACCTGACACTGAATGTGAGCCTGAACCTATCTCTAACCTTAAACGTAACCGTGACCCTGACACTAACACGGGCCCTGACCCGAAACCTAACGCTGAACCTAACCCTAAAAAAACCCCTAACATTATCCCTGACACTGACCCTAACCCAGTCTAACCTAACCCTCAACCTTCCTCTAAGCCTTACTCTAACCCCACTTTAACAATTATCCTGACCCTCTCCCTGAACCTGATCATAACCCTAACTCTGAACATTGCCTATGTCAGAACTTAACCTTAAAACTGACCCTGGCCTTGACCTTAACACTGACCCTAACCCTGACTGTAAACCTAACTCTGACCCAATCTGTGAGCCTGAACAGATTAGTAACCCTAAAGCTAACCCTGATCCTAAATCTACTCATAAAACAGAACCTAAACATAAAGCTGACCTTACCATAACCATGAACCTAAACCTGACCCTGACCCTAACCCTGACACTAAACCTGTCCCAAACCTAACCCTGACCTGACATGACCTTGCCCCCAAACCAAAACTTGAAGCTGACCTTAAAACTGACCATGACCCTGAACCTTACCCTAAACCTAACCATCAGCCTAACACTGACCCTGAGCCTGACTGTGACCGTAACGCTAATCCTGAACCTACTGTGAGTCAGACCCTAAACCTAACCATGAACCTAACCCTAACCCTGACCCCTACCCTAAGCCTTACACTAACCCTGACCCCAAAGACGTCTAACCCTAACCCTGACCCTAATTCTTTCTTAACCCTAACCCTAACACTAACCTGGTCTAAATCCAGCTCTTTTCCATCCAGTGGGGAAAACAGCTGCACGCAGGCCTCCCAGGGGCTGGGGGGAGGCTGTATGGGGGTCACAGGATGGGCACTGCATTGAGTGGAGTGTGAGCCTTGAGCAGCGTGGGGAACAGCGGCTCAGGGAGCTCTGGTGGAGCAGGAAGTTCGGTAAGGACCCCCCAGGCAGTGGTGACCTCACTTCCTTGACGAAGGGCCCAACGGAATTGGAACCCACGTATCCAGGCATCCATTACAGAGAAACGCCCTCCCCAGCTCTATCTAGGCACATCCTAAAGGAAGCGACATGTTCTTCTGCTGTACTGAAGCCGAGAGAATGCAGGGAGAAGAGACCTGGCCCGTCTGACACGTCCCCTCCCTGGCAGGTCATATCAGGTTTCCCCAATGCCTCAGGCCCTTTGGCTAAAAAATCAAAAAGTGACACCAGGGGGCTCAGATCAGAGAGTCCCACAACTTCTGATCCACTCTTATAGGCTTAGGTCTCCTCCCCGCTGTGTGTGGGTGTGTGTTTGTGTGTGTGTGTGCCTCTGTGTGTCTGTGTGTAAAGAGGTCCTGGCTATGCCATCGAGGGTGTAGATGCCCCAAGCAGGATCAGGCTGATAAGGGCTTAGATATCTGGTGGGCAAGTCATGTTCACACCCCAGTTTAAGGCTGGTTAAGAGGGATTGGGTGTAGGGTCTACACCCTTCTGCCCAGGGTTTATCCTGAGACCCTGAACGGATGGGTCCATGACCCAGGATCAGGGCTAACCCTAACAGTAACCACTAACCCTGACCCTGACCCTGACTGACTGTGAGACTGCCCCAAACCCTCACGCAAGCCCTGACCCTGACCCTGACCCTGACTCTGATCCTGACCTGAACCCTAAACATAAACCTAAGCCTGACACTGACCCTGATGTGGACCCTGAACCTTAGACTAACTATGACATTACCGTAACCATGACACAAACCTAACTAGGACCCTGACCCTGACCCTAATCCTAACCCTGACGCTGACCTAACCCGGACCCTAACCCTAATCCTGACCGTGACTTGTGCTTGACCTTAACCCTAAACCTAATGGTAACTCTTACCATGACCCTAATAAGGACCCTGAACCTACACATCATGCTGACCCTGACCTTAACAATAACCCCTAACCTAAACAAAACCCTAACCCTGACCTTACGATATCTATCCCTAATCCTAAACATAACCCTACTTCTAACTCTAACCCTAACCCCAATCCCAAACCCCACCGCCAAAACCTAAGTGTGACAGTGAACCGAACATTGACCCTACACGAAAGCCTGACCCTCAACCTGACCCTGGCCCTGACATTTACCGGACCCTGACTCTGAACCTAATCCTAACCTTGACACTAACTCTGACAACTACATAAACCTGTCCCAGACCCGAATGTGGACTTTAAACCAATACCGGAACCTGACCCTAAACAGGACACTTGTGCTAATCTTCACCCTGACCCTGACCCAGACCATGACGATAACCTGACCCTGACCCTTACAGTGACCGCGAAATCAACTGAACACTAAACCTGACCCTGACTGTGAGACTGAAACTAACTCTGACCCTAAATGTAACCCTGACCCTGACAATAACATGGGCCCTCCCTGAAACGTATCTCTGAAACTAACCCTAACACAAACCCCTAACACTACCACGGACCCTGACCCTAACAAGTTCTAACCCTAACCGTCAACCTAACGCTAAACGTACATCTAACCCTAAACTATAACAATAACAATAAACCTAAGATCATAACCCTAACCCTGAACTTTGCCTATACCAGACCCTGACCCTAAACCGGACACTGGCCCTGACCCTTAACCTAAACATGACCCTAACAATGACCACTACATAACCCTGTCCCTGACACGAATGTGGACTTTAAACTAATACCTGATCCTGACCGTAAACCTGACACTGGCCCTAGACTTCACCCTGACCCCGACCCAGGCAAAGACCAGAAACCTAAGCCTGACCCTAACAGTCACCCTGACCCTCACCCTAACAATAAACCTGACACTGAAAGTAAGCCGGAACCTATCTCTAACCCTAAAAGTAACCCTGACCCTGACACTAACACGGGCCCTGACCCGAAACCTAATGCTGAACCTAACCCTAAACCTAACCCCTAACATTATCCCTGACACTGACCCTAACCCGGTCTAACCCTAACCCGCAACCTACCTCTAACCCTAAACCTAACCACACTTTAACAATAATCCTGACCCTCTCCCTGAACCTGATCATAACCCTAACTCTGTACTTTGCCTATGTCAGATCTTAACCTTAAACCAGACCCTGGCCTTGACCTTAATACTGACCCTAAACCTGACTGTAAACCTAACTCTGACTCAATCCGTGATCCTGAACAGATTAGTAACCCTAAAACTAACCCTGATCCTGAGCCTACTCAGGAAACAGAACCTAAAAATAAAGCTGACCTTACCATAACCATGAACCTAAACCTGACACTGACCCTAACACTGACACTAAACCTGTCCAAAACCTAACCCTGACCTGACATGACCTAGCCCCCAAACCAAAACTTGAACCTGACCTTAAATCTGATCATGACCCTGCCTGGACATAAACCTAACTGTCAGCCTAACACTGACCCTAAACCTGACTCTGACCGTAACGCTAACCCTGAACCTACTGTGATCATGACACTAAACCTAACCATGAACCTAACCCTAACCCTGACCCCTACCATAAGCCTTAATCTAACCCTGACTCCCAAGACGTCTAACCCTAACTCTGACCCAACGTCATCTCTTCCCAATTCGGTTTTCAGGCTTCAGAACCTAGACGTTTTCTCCAATCACTGCCCAGGGTTGAACATGAGGCAGAAATCAGAAATCCTTCCCCATGGCAAGAAATCTTGTGGTTGGCGTGTTGCCCAACGTTCAGTGTAGTTGATAGCAGTGTGGCCCTTTGACCCCGCCATGCTTGAGGGCCGCGTTGGTCACAAATACGCATTGTGACCCTCAGCGTGAGCCCAGTCCCCAAGTAAGGTCTCTCAGTGGCTGGACCAAGAGACGGCATATTGGGCTTGCCATGCCCCTAGGCCCCAATTTTTAACCATAGTTCGTGTTGTCCATTCGCCCCTCCCCAGTGCTCTGCTTTAGAATGAGATAACCAAACTGAAAGGACTCCTCCCATCCCACAGATTGACCCCCAAATTGGGATCGGGCCAAATCCACAGAGAGGAAGACTCATCCATGGCCCATGAGGCCTCCCCGACATTCCACGCCCATCGTTGACACAAAATCCAGAGACAAAAGCCTGAATAAGCACCTCACACTCGCTCTTTCTTCCTATCCCAAAGAGTTCCCCTCACGGTCTGTAGATCGGGACTGCCATACCTACGTCCCCAAAAAAAGCCGAGTGTGTGTTTTCAGACTTCTATCCCCACATTCCTGGCTTCCACACCCTCCATCCTGGGGACCCTGGAGCCACACATCAGGTCTGTGCCTCTCAACTCCACGGGAATTCTGCCCCTTCCATTGACCACAATCATACAAACTCGGAGAAACCTCCAAAGTCCCCAAGGCCATCCCCATAGTATAGAACGCCCAGGACAAACAAGGGCTGCCTGGAACCAGCTGAGCATCCATCTCCACTCATACTGTAGATGGATGTCCCCAGAGAAGGAGATTGAACGGGACAGGGCACTAGGCCCTAATGGGGTCCATTGTTTTGGTTTCCTGCTATCTCGCATCAGAGGCCTGGTTTCCAATATCAGCATGTGGGGCTTTCCTGAGGCACCAATCAGATCAAATCTAGTCTCCACATGGAAACTTGTCTTTTGGAGATGACGCAAAACCTCTGGTTAGGAGAAGCATTCAGGGTCCGTGTGCCACCGCCCCGTGCCAAGGTCTCCATGCACACAAACCCACAATAGGACCCATCCGCAGGAGAGTCCATTTCAACTCAGCCCCCTCCGTTGCTCCACTAGAACTGGCATATCAAAACTGTCTGTTAACTAGGAGACAGTTAGAATCGAGGCAGTCTGCCCAGGGTTCCATCCTTCGATCCCTGCTATGCTGTCGTTCCGTATGAAACATCCTGGAGCGATCCAACAGATCTCAATTGTTGATCAGAAAAAATCCTTGTGGCTTGGAGCATATCCCAACTCCCCTCCTGGGTAAACCTCCATGGCCTCGAGATGCTGCCCCCTTCAAGAAAGGACCATAATGGACAGAAACTCCAACCTGAGCCTAGGTCTGAACCCTCCCTGACTTCAGATGCACGAAGTCCCGATTCAGATGTGCAGATAGTGCCTGCCGTGCCCTCGCCACGAAACCTACGCCTAACTTGTGTTCTTATTCTTCCGTCCTCACACTCCTTGCCCAAAGTGCATCCAGTTTGGGAATTCCGGAGCCACAAAGCAGCACTCTGCCTGCCCTCCAGAAGAAAAACGTTGCCCTTGGGGCTACCCAGAAACGCTAAATGAGGATCAAGCTGCACGGCACTCGACTCTCCCCCAATTATACAATATACCCTGAAAACTAATGCCTGGTCTGACGCAGCCTAGGCCTGAACCTCCCGACCAACACTCAGCGACCTGGCTCCACATTGAGCACGTCGGACCTGTCATGGACTTAAGTCGTCATCTCTTCCCAAGCTCGGTTTTCAGACTACACAACCTAGACCTTAACTCCAATCACTGCCCAGCGGTGAAAGAGATGAAAAAAATCAGAACTACTACTTCCCCGTGGCAAGAATAGATGTGGTTGGCATGGAGCCCAACGTTCAGTGTAGGAGCAACAGTGTGGACCATGATTCCCGCCCATGCTTGAGCGCCTAGAAAGCATAAACACACATTGTGACCCTCAGCGTGAGTTCTGTCCTCAAGGAAGGGCTCTCAGTGGCTGGAACTAACCATAGTTTGGTTTGTCCATTCGCCCCTCCCCAGGGCTCTGCTTTGAAATCCCTCTTTTGGTGGGACACCTGAGGTAACCAAACTGAAAGGACTCCTCCCATCCCCAAGATGGACCCAAAACAATTGGGTTCGTGCCAAATCCACAGAGAGGAAGACTTGTCCATGGCCCATGAGGCCTCCTCGACATTCCACGGCCATTGTTGACACAAAATCCAGAGACAAAAGCCTGAATAAATGCCTCACACTCACTCTTTCTTCATATCCCGAAGAGTTCTCCTCACGGTCTGTAGATCGGGCCTGCCATACTTATGTCCCCAAACGTAAGCCACGTTAGTGTTTTCAGACTTCTATCCCCACGCTCCTGGCCCACACACCCTTCAGGCTGGGGCCCCTGGAGCCACACATCAGTTCTGTGCCTGCCCACTCCACTGGAATTCTGCCCATTCACTTGACCACACGCCTCCAAATTAGGAGAAACCTCCACAGTCCCTGAAGCCATCCCAATTTTGTAGGCCGCCCGGGACAAACAAGGGCGTCTGACAACAGCTGAGCATCTACCTCCACTCATACCGTAGTTGGGTGTCACCAGGGTAGTAGATTGAACCTCACAGGTCCCTAGGCCGTAATCGGATCCATTGCTTTGGTTTCCTGGCATCTCTCCTCAGAGGCATGTTTTCAAATACCAGCATGCGGGGTTTCCGGAGGCAAATCTTGTCTCGACATGGGAAAATAGCTGGCTGGAACTGTGTCAAAACTTCCGGTTAGGAGAATCCTTCAGGGCCCGGTGCCACCACCCCTTTCCAAGGTCTCCATGGACACAAACCCACATTAGGATCCATCCGCAGGAGAGTCCATTTCAACTCTGGCTTCTCGGTTGCTCCTCCAGAGCCAGCAGATAGAACCTGTCTTGTCGCTAGGAGACGATTGAGATGCGAGGCGGCTTGCCCAGGGCTCCGCCCTTAGAACCCTGCTCTGGCGTCGTTCCATATGGAACGTCCTGGACCCATCCAAAAGGTCTCAAATGTCCTGCAGAAGGAATCCTTGCGTTTTGGAGCATCTCACAACTCCCAACGTGGGAAAACCGTGATGGCTTTCTGAAGCTCCCACCCCCTTTCTGAAGGGGAAATCATGGACAGGAACTCCAACCTGAGCCAACGTCTGATCCTCGCCCTGAATTCAGATGCATGACATCTCGATGCAGCTCTGCAGAGTGTGCCGGCCTTGCCCTCGCCCTTAAACCTATGTGAAACTTCTGTTCTCCAATGTCCGTCCTCACACTCCTGGCCCCCAAGACCTCACGTTTGGCAATTCTGGACCCACAAGGCAGCACTCTGCCTGCCCTCCAGATAAAAAGCCAAATGTTGCCCTATGGAGCTTCCCAGACACCCGAAATGAGGATAGACCTACACGGCACCCTTCTGTACACAAATTATATCGACAAATCTGGGCACTAATACACTGTCTGACACAGCCTGAGCCCGGACATCCTGACCAACACCCAGACAGCTGACTACACACTGAGCACAACAGACCCGCCATGGCCTTAGCTCGTCATCTATTCCCAACCTAGCTTCTCAGGCTTCAGAACATAGACCTTAACTCCACACCCCGCCAAGGGGTGAATGTGATGCAGAAATCAGAACTCCTCCTTCCCTAAGGCAAGAAACCTTGTGGTTGGCATGTTGTCCCACGTTCAGTGTAGGAGAAACCAGCGTTCACCATGAGGCCCCGCCCATGCTTGAGTACGAAGAGGGCACAAACACGCATTGTGACCCTCAGCGTGAGTCCTGTCCTCTAGTAAGTCCTCTCAGTGGCTGGACCATTAGACGTCATAATGGGCTTGCCATGCCCCTAGGCCCCATGTTTTAACCAGCTTTCTGGTTGTCCAGTCGCCCCTCCCCAGGGCTCTGCTCTGGAAACTCTCTTTTGGTGGGACACTTGAGGTGAAAACAAAACAAAACCACTCCTCCCATCTCAATGAATAACCCCAAACTCTTGGGATCGGGCCAAATGCCCAGAGAGGAAGACTCGTCCATGGCCCATGAGGCCACACGGATATTCCACGGCCATCAGTGACACAATATTCAGAGGCAAAATCTTGAGCAAGCGTCTCACACTCGCCCCCTTGTTCATATCCTGAAGAGTTCTCCTCACGGTCTGTAGATCAGTCCTGCAATACCTATGACCCGAAACCTAAGCCGGGTTTGTGTTTTCAGACAACTGTCCCCACAGCCCTGGCCCACAAAACCTACAGGCACAGGTTCTTGGAGCCAAACCTGAGGACTGCACCTGGGAATTCTGCCCATTCCATTGGCCACAAACCTAGAAATAGGATGATAAACCTCCAAAGTGCCCGGGGCCATCCCAATAGTGTTGACTGCCCAGGAAAAACAAGGGCGGTCTGACACCAGCTGAGCATCTACCTGCACTTAGACCTGTGGACAGATGTCCCTAGAGGTAAATTGGAATGAGCAGGCCCCTAGATCCTAATCGGATCCATTGCTTTGTTGTCCAGGCATCTCTCCTCAGAGGCCTGGATTCCAATAGCAGCATATGGCTGTTTCTTGAGGCACCCATCAGAACAAATCTCGTCTCCTCGTGGGAATCATGCACGTTGGAGCTGTGTCAAAGCCTCTGGTTAGGAGAACCCTTCAGGGACCCTGTGCCACTGCCTCATTCCAAGTTCTCCATGGACACCAACCCACATTAGGACCCATCCACAAGAGAGTCCATTTCAACTCAACCCTCTCAGTTTCTCCCCCAGATCCAGCAGATCTAACCTGTCTTGTCACTAGGACACAAGAGGAATGAGAGTCGGGCTTCCCAGCCATCCATCCTTAGAACCCTACTCGGATTCGATCCGTATGGGAAGTCTTGGAGCCAACCAACAGGTCTCAATCGCCCTGCAGAAGAATCTTTACGGTTTGGATCATCTCACAACTCCCATCGTGGGAAAAATTCCATGGCCTCGTGATCCACCACCTCTTCATGAAGAGGGCCATAAGGGACAGAAACTCCAACCTGAGCGTTCGTCAGATCCTCACCTGATTTCAGATGCACGAGATCTCGTTTCAGCTCTGCAGAGCGTACCTGCCATGCCCTCGCCCAGAAACCTAAGGTTGCTTGTGTTCTCAGACTTCTGTCCTCAACTCCTGGCCCACAAGCCCTCCAGTTTGGCAATTCCAGAACTACAATGCAGCCCTCTGCCTGCCCTCCAGAAGAGAAAACATTGCCCTCTGGGGCTAACCAGAAGCCCCTGAAATATATGGGGAAAAAATCCCTAGAAATACAGCAGTAATCACTGGCTGCTCTTTAATGATACAGACCCTGCAGTAGGCAAAGAAGATCTGGTTTTAGCCAGAGGATGATCTCCTTTTTTCTTCATGATCTGGTATTTCCTGCAAGCCAGGCATGGGGCTCTGTACTAGAGCTGCAAATGCTGGGTGGCCCTCACTGTTCCTTTTCTCTTCTCAGGGGCACAACGGGCATAACTATGGTCCAGTGTGACAGGCTTTACCACAGGGAGATAAAAGACTGCCAAGGGTAGGTTGGAGCTGGGAAAAGCCACTTAGGAACAGATTTTCAGGGGAGGTGATAGACAAGGGCAAAGCGAAGAATGAGGATGAGTGTGTCAAGTTTCAAAGTGCCAGGAGGCAGCACAGTGTATTCGGGAAACTACAGCAAGTTCATGACAACCGACCGCTGATCTGGCAGCATCACCTGGGGATGGAGGCTGAGCCCCGGGGTTAACACTGGGGGTGAGATGGTTTGTATACTATGCTGAGGAGGTGAGGTTCTACACTGTGGGGGCACAGGGAGCTACCGGAGGATTTCAAATATCAGAATCGTAACCATAATAGAGTATTTAATTGCATCCTAGCTTTCATCAAGGGTAAGATGCACAATAGTTTATGTTCGACTAAGAAAGAGAAATACTGACAGTTAAACTAGGATATGTCATCAAGTGCAAGGTGAGTGCCACCTTAAGAGATATTAAAATGGGGGGGGTGGAAAAATCTTAGAACTATAGATTGTGGTACTAGAATAATTAAGAAAAATAATACAAGAACACTTGGATCAACAAAAAAATTGATTATTGCTTACCATGTGCCCCAAACTATATTAAGTCTCCAAATGTTTTATATCATTTGCAAGGTCAGATATATATAAATTTACATTTAAAGTTTTTAAAATATCAGCAAATATTTTCATTTAAATGCAAATTTCAAAGAAAATCTACTTTTCCAAACACGACATTTTATCCTACTGTTTTTTAATTTTGTCAACAACTGATAAAATGTTTAGCGAGACTATAAATGTTTGATCGAAAAAATGATTAATAGATGTAGGTTCAAATTATTATGCTCCAGTAAAAATGATTTAGTCTTTGATGAACATCTGTTTGGTAATATGTTGTATCCAGATATAGTAAATTAATGACATATATAAAATTATAGGGAAATGACACCTTCTGTTCCATTATGAGTAGAGCTTTTAAAATGCTATTTGTCACAACCAGTCATCTTGTCATTATGTAGCATTATGTAACATTTAAAAAATGTATACTCTTCACTTTGAAGATTTAGAAATCTAAAATAGGACTTTCTATCGTTTGTGTTTCCATATTCCTTTAATGTCAGTTTGAACAAATCCACATGCTTTGATTCGAAATTAATTAATTCCTCTTATTTGGAAAAATGATGTTTATTTTGCTCTCTCACCCTTAGCAGGTGGTTTCATCTTAGCACACTTCAGAGTTATAATTTCATGCATATTAAAAACATTTTTTATGATCTATATAGATGAATGAAACTTATATTTTATTAAATTATTCACCAAAAAATCTGTTATTTTTAAAAATGTATTTCCTTTAAGGGTTATTTTAGAGGATTCAGAGAGGATCTAGGAGTGTGGTATTATGCAATTTTTAAGTAGGTATGAAATGGTTATTTATATGATTGTTGCCCTGGGGAAGACTGAAGGGACAACCGGATCTATGTTTAAAAATTGGGGCCTGGGGGCATGGCAAGCCCAATATGCTGTCTCTCCATCCAGCCACTGAGAGGCCTTACCTGAGGACTGGGCTCAGGCTGAGGGTCACAATGTGTGTTTATGCCCTCGTCGCACTCAAGAATGGGCGGGGCCTCAGGGTGAATGCTGGTTTCTCCTACACTGAACGTTGGACAACATGCCAACCACAAGGTTTCTTGCCATGGGTAAGGAAGAGTTCTGATTACTGCAACACAGTGACCCATGGGCAGTGATAGGAGATAAGGTATAGGTTCTGAAGCCTGAAAACTGAGGTAGGGAAGAGATGATGACCTAAGGCCATGGCGGGTCTGACGTGCTCAGTGTGCGGTCAGCTGTCTGGGTGTTGGTCACGAGGTCCAGGCTCCGGTTGTCAGACAGTGCATTAGTGCCCAGGTTAGACTATATATTTTGGATGCATTCGAGTGCCGTGTAGGTTCTTATCTGAAGAACTCTTCAGGATATGAAGAATGAGCGAGTCTGAGGCGCGTGCTAAGGCTTTTGTCTATGGATTTTGTATCAGCGATGGCGTGGAATGTTGGGGAGGCCTCATGGGCCATGGACGAATCTTGCTCTCTGTGGAATTGGCCCTATCCCAATTGTTTTCTGTCAATCTGTTGGATGGGAGGACTCCTTTCAGGTTTGGTACCTCAGGTGTCCAACCAAAAGAGGAATTCCAAAGCAGAGCCCTGGGGAAGAGTGAAGGGACAACCTGAACTATGGTTAAAAATTGGGGCCTAGGGGCATGGCAAGCCCAATATGCTGTCTCTCCATCCAGCCACTGAGAGGCCTTACCTGAGGACTGGGCTCAGGCTGAGGGTCACAATGTGTGTTTGTGACCAATGTGGCCCGCAAGCATGGGCGGGGCCTCATGGGCCACACTGGATTCAACTACAATGAACCTTGGAAAACATGCCAACCACAAGGTTTCTTGCCATGGGGAAAGAGTTCTGATTTCTGCATCATTTTCAAACCCGGGCCGTGATTGGAGATAAGGTCTAGGTTTTGAAGCCTGAAAACCGGGGTTGAGAAGATATGACGACCTAAGGCCATGGCGGATCCGATGTGCTCAGTGTGCGGCCAGCTGTCTGGGTGGGTCCAGTAGGTCTAGGCTCAAGCTGTGTCAGAAAGGGCATTAGTGCCCAGGTCAGCCTATATATTTGGGGTACAGCCGAATGGCGTGCCGCGTTTTTCCACATTTGGGGTTTCTGGGTAGCCCCAGAGGGCAATGTTTTTTTTCTGGAGGGCAGGCAGAGTGCTGCATTGTAGTTCTGCATTGCCAAACTGGAGGGCTTGTGGGCCAGTAGTCTGAGGACGGATTTTGAGAACCCAATCTAGGACTAGGTTTCTGGGTGAGGATATGACAGGCACAATCTACAGACCGGAATCGAGATCTCCTGCATCTGAAGTCGGGGCGAGGATCAGACGATCGCTCAGGTTGGACATTCTGTCCCTGATGGCCCCTTCCTGAAGGGGGGATGGATCACGAGGCAATGGGGGTTTTCCCACGATGGGAGTTGTGAGAAACTCCCAACTACAAAGATTCTTCTACAGGACAATTGAGACCTGTTGCTTGGCTCCAGGACAACCATTCTGAGCAGGGTTCTAAGGATGGATGGCTGGGTAGCCCACCTCGCATTCCAATTGTTTCCAAGCAACAAGACAGGTTAGATCTGCTAGATCTGGGGGAGCAACAGAGGAGGCTGAGTTGAAATGGACTCTCCCGTGGATGTGTCCTAATATGATTTTGTGTCTATGGAGACCTTGGAATGAAGCGGTGGCACTGGGGCCCTGAAGGGTTCTCCTAAAGAGAGGCTTTCACACAGCTCCATCGTGGGATTTTCCCATGTGTAGAGGAGATTTGTTCTGATGTGTGAGTCAAGAAACAGCCATATGCTCTTATTGAAATCCAGGCCTCTTAGTACATATGACTGGAAACCAAAGCAATGGATCAGATATGTGCCTAGTGGCCTGTTCGTTCCTTTTTACCTCTGGGGACATCAGTCTACGGGTCTGAGTGGCAGTAGGTGCTCAGATGGGCCCAGATTGCGCCTGTTTTTCCTGGGAAGCCACAAATATTGGGATGGCCTCAGGGACATTGGAGGTTTATCCTCTTAGTAGGGTTGTGGCCATTGGAATGGGCACATACAATTCCCGTGGAGAGGGCAGGCATAGTCGTCAGGTTTGGCTCCAGGGGCCTGAGCCTGTAGGGTGTGTAGGCCAGGGCTGTTTGGACAGTTGTCTGAAAACACAAACTCGGCTTATGTTTCCGGTCTTAGGTATGGCAGGACTGATCTACAGACCAGTAGGAGAACTCTTCGGGATATGTAAAAAGGGCGAGTGTGAGGCTCCTGCTCAAGTTTTTGTCTCTGGATATCGTGTCACTCATGGTCGTGAAATTTCCGGGTGACTTCATGGGAAATGGACGAGTCTTACTCTCTGGGGGTTTGGCCCCGTCCAAAGGGTTTGGGGTCATTCGGTGGGATGGAAGAAGTCCGTTGTTCTGTTGTTGTTGATTTGTTTTGTTTTGTTTTTCAACCTCAGGTGCCCACCATATGAGGGATTCCAGAGTAGAGCCCTGGGAGGGGCGACTGGACAACCAGAAATCTGGTTAAAAATTGGGGCCTAGGGACATGTCAAGCCCATTATGACATCTAATGGTCCAGCCACTGAGAGGACTTACTAGAGGACAGGACTCACGCTGAGGGTCACAATGCGTGTTTATGCCCTCGTCTCACTCAAGAATGGGCGGGGCCTCAGGGTGAATGCTGGTTTCTCCTACACTGAACGTTGAACAACATGCCAACCACAAGGTTTCTTGCCATGGGTAAGGAAGAGTTCTGATTTCTGCATCAAAGTCACCCCTGGGCAGTGATTGGAGATAAGGTCTAAATTCTGAAGCTTGATAACTGAGGTAGGGAAGAGATGATGACCTAAGGCCATGGCGGGTCTGATGTGCTCAGTGTGCGGTCAGCTGTCCAGGTGTTGGTCACGAGGTCCGGGCTCAGGTTGTCAGACACTGCATTAGTGCCCAGGTTAGACTATATATTTTGGGTGCATTCGAGTGCCGTGTAGGCTCTTATCTGAAGAACTCTTCAGGATATGAAGTTTGAGCAAGTCTGAGGTGCGTGCTCAGGCTTTTGTCTCTGGATTTTGTATCAGCGATGGCCGTGGTATATTGGGGATGCGTCATGGGCCATGGACGAATCTTGCTCTCTGTGGATTTGGCCCGATCCCAATTGTTGTTCATCAATCTGTGGGATGGGAGGACTCCTTTCAGGTTTGTTACTTCAGGTGTCCCACCAAAAGAGGAATTCTAAAGCAGAACCCTGGGGAAGTGTGAAGGGACAACCCGAACTGTGGTTAAAAATTGGGGCCTAGGGGCATGGCACGCCCAATATGCTCTCTCTCCATCCAACCACCGAGAGGCCTTACCTGAGGACTGGGCTCAGGCTGAGGGTCACAATGTGTGTTTGTGACCAATGTGGCCCTCAAGCATGGGCGGGGACTCATGGGCCACACTGGTTTCAACGACACTGAACCTTGGACAACATGTCAAGCACAAGGTTTCTTGCCAGGGGGAAAGAGTTCTGATTTCTGCATCATTTTCAAACCCGGGCCGGGTTTGTAGAAAAGGTCTATGATCTGAAGCCTGAAAACCGAGGTTGAGAAGAGATGACGACCTAAGGCCATGGCGGGTCCGATGTGCTCAGTGTGCGGCCAGCTGTCTGGGTGGGGCCAGGAAGTCCAGGCTTGGCTGCGTCAGAAAGTTTTTGTGGGCAGTGACCGGTGGGCAGTGATTGGAGTTAAGGTCTAGGTTCAGAAGCCTGAAAACTGAGGTAGGGAAGAGATGATGCCCTAAGGCCATGGCGAGTCTGATGTGCTCAGTGTGCAATCAGCTGTCTCGGTGTTGGACACGAGGTCCGGGCTCAGGTTGTCAGACACTGCATTAGTGCCCAGGTTATATATCCAATCACTGCCCAGGGGTGACTGTGATGCAGAAATCAGAACTCTTCCTTACCCATGGCAAGACACCTTGTGTTTGGCATGTTGTCCAACGTTCAGTGTAGGAGACACCAGCATTCAGCCTTAGGCCCCGCCCATTCTTGAGTGCGACGAGGGCATAAACACGCATTGTGACCCTCAGCGTGAGCCTGTCCTCTAGTACGTCCTCTCAGTGGCTGGACCATTAGATGTCATAATGGGCTTGACATGTCCCTGGCCCCAATTTTTAACCAGATTTCTGGTTGTCCAGTCGCCCCTCCCCAGGGCTCTACTCTGGAATCCCTCATTTTGTGGGACACCTGAGGTTGAAAAACATAACAAAACAAATCAACAACAACAGAACAACGGACTTCTTCCATCCCACAGAATGACCCCAAACTCTTTGGACGGGGCCAAAACCCAGAGAGTAAGACTCATCCATTTCTCATGAAGTCATCCGGAATTTCACGACCATGAGTGATACGATATCCAGAGACAAAAACTTGAGCAAGAGCCTCACACTCGCCCTTTTTTCATATCCCGAAGAGTTCTCCTCATGGTCTTTAGATCAGTCCTGCCATACCTATGACCCGAAAGATAAGCCGAGTTTGTGTTTTCAGACAACTTTCCAAACATCCCTGTCCTACACACCCTACAGGCTCAGGTCCCTGGAGCCAAACCTGACGACTGTGCTTGCCCGCTCCAAGGGAATTGTATGTGCCCATTAGAATGGCCACAACCCTTCTAAGAGGATAAACCTCCAAAGTCCCTGAGGCCATCCCAATATTTGTGGCTTCCCAGGACAAACAGGGGCAATCTGGGCCCATCTGAGCACCTACCGGCACTCAGATTCGTAGACCGATGTCCCCAGAGGTTAAAAGGAACGAACAGGCCCTTAGGCAGCTATCGGATCCATTGCTTTGTTTTCCAGGCATCCCTCCTTAATGGCCTGGATTTCATAACAGTATATCGCTGTTTCTAGACTCACCCATCAGAACAAATCTCATCTACACATGGGAAACATGCACGATGGAGCTGTGTTAAAGCCTCTCTTTAGGAGAACCCTTCAGGGCCCCAGTGCCACCGCTTCATTCCAAGGTCTCCATAGACACAAAATCATATTAGGTCAAATCCACGGGAGAGTCCATTTCAACTCAGCCTCCACTGTTGCTCCCCCAGATCCAGCATATCTAACCTGTCTTGTTGCTTAGAGAGAATTGGAATGCGAGGTGGGCTACCCAGCCATCCATCCTTAGAACCCTGCTCGGAGACGTTGTCCTGGAGCCAACCAACAGGAATCAATTGTCCTGCAGAAGAATTTTTGCAGTTGGGAGCTTCTCACAACTCCCTTCGTGGGAAAACCCCCATGGCTTCGTGATCCATCTCCCCTTCAAGAAGGGGCCATCAGGGACAGAATGTCCAACCTGAGGGATTGGCTGATCCTCCGCCTTACTTCAGATGCATGAGATCTCGATTCAGGTCTGTAGATTGTGCCTGCCATATCCTCACTCAGAAACCTAGGCTAGCTTGGGTTCTCAGACTTCCGTCCTCAGACTACTGGCCCACAAGCCCTCCAGTTTGGTAATCCAGAACTACAATGCAGCACTCTGCCTGCCCTCCAGAAGAAAAACATTGCCCTCTGGCTCTACCCAGAAACCCCAAATGAGGATCAACCTGCACGCCATTTGGCTGTACCCAAAATATATAGGCTGACCTGGGCACTAATGCCCTTTCTGACACAGCCTGAGCCTGGACCTCCTGGCCCCACCCAGACAGCTGGCCGCACACTGAGCACATCAGACCCGCCATGGCCTTACGTCGTCATCTCTTCTCAACCTCGGTTTTCAGGCTTCAGAACCTAGACCTTATCTCCAATCACGGCCCGGGTTTGAAAATGATGCAGAAATCAGAACTCTTTCCCCATGGCAAGAAACCTTGTGATTGGCATGTTGTCCAAGGTTCAGTGTCATTGAAACCAGAGTGGACCATGAGCCCCGCCCATGCTTGCGGGCCACATTGGTCACAAACACACATTGTGACCCTCAGCCTGAGCCCAGTCCTCAGGTAAGGCCTCTCAGTGGCTGGATGGAGAGACAGCATATTGGGCTTGCCATGCCCCTAGGCCCCAATTTTTAACCGTAGTTCGGGTTGTCCCTTCACTCTTCCCCAGGGCTCTGCTTGGGAATTCCTCTTTTGGTGGGACACCTGAGGTAACAAACCTGAAAGGAGTCCTCCCATCCCACAGATTGACGAAAAACAATTGGGATCGGGCTAAATCCACAGAGAGCAAGTTTCGTCCATGGCCCATGAGGCCTCCCCAACAATCCACGGCCATCGCTGATACAAAATCCAGAGACAAAAGCCTGAGCAGGCACCTCAGAATCGCTCATTCTTCATATCCGGAAGAGTTCTTCAGATAAGAACCTACACGGCACTCTAAGGCACCCAAAATATATAGTCTAACCTGGGCACTAATGCACTGTCTGACAACGGGAGCCGGGACCTCGTGACCAACACCCAGACACCTGACCGCACACGGAGCACATTACACTCGCCATGGCCTTACGTCATCATCTCTTCCCTACCTCAGTTTTCAGGCATCAGAACCTAGACCTTATCTCCAATCTCTGCCCAGGGGTGACTGTGATGCAGAAATCAGAACTCTTCCTTACCCATGGCAAGAAACCTTTTCATTGGCATGTTGTCCAACGTTCAGTGTAGGAGAAACCAGAATTCACCCTGAGGCCCCGCCCATTCTTGAGTGCGACGAGGGCATAAACACACATTGTGACCCTCAGTGTGAGCATGTACTCTAGTACGTCCTCTCAGTGGCTGGAACATTAGGTGTCATAATGGGCTTGACATGTCCCCAGGCCCCAATTTTTAACGAGATTTCTGATTGTCCAGTCGCCCCTCCCAGGGCTCTACTCTGGAATCCCCCATTTGGTGGGACACCTGAGGTTGAAAAACAAAACAAAACAAATCAACAACTACAGAACAACGGACTTCTTCCATCCCACCGAATAACACCAAACTCTTTGGACGGGGCCAAACCCCCAGAGAGTAAGACTCGTCCATTTCTCATGAAGTCACCCGGAATTTCACGACCATGAATGACATGATATCCAGAGACAAAAACTTGAGCAAGAGCCTCACACTCGCCCTTTTTTCATATCCCGAAAAGTTCTCCTCATGATCTGTAGATCAGTCCTGCCATACCTATGACCCGAAACATAAGCCGAGTTTGTGTTTTCAGACACCTGTCCAAACAGACCTGGCCTACACACCCTACAGGCTCAGGACCCTGGAGCCAAACCTGACGACTCTGCTTGCCCACTCCAAGGGAATTGTGTGTGCCCATACCAATGGCCACAACCCTTCTAAGAGGATAAACCTGCAAAGTCCCTGAGGCCATCCCAATATTTGTGGCTTCCCAGGACAAACAGGGGCAATCTGGGCCCATCTGAGCACGTACCTGCACTCAGACACGTAGACTGTTGTCCCCAGAGGTAAAAAGGAACGAACAGGCCCTTGGGCACCTATCGGATCCATTGCTTTGGTTTCCAGGCATCACTCCTCAGAGGCCTGGAATTCAATAACAGTATATGGCTGTTTCTAGACTCACCCATTAGAACAAATCTCATCTACACATGGGAAACATGCACGATGTAGGTGTGTGAAAGCCTCTATTTAGGAGAACCCTTCAGGGCCCCAGTGCTTCCGCTTCATTACAAGGTCTCCATAGACACAAAATCATATTAAACACATTCATGGGAAAGTCCATTTCAACTCAGCCTCCTCGGTTGCTCCCCCAGATCCAGCACATCTAACCTGTCTTCTTTCTTGGAGACAATTGGAATGCGAGGTGGGTTACCCGGCCATCCATCCTTAGAACCCTGCTCGGAATCATTGTCCTGGAGCCAAGCAACAGGACACAATTGTCCTGCAGAAGAATCTTTGCAGTTGGGAGCTTCTCACAACTACCATCTTGGGAAAACCCCCATGCCCTCGTGATCCACCCCACCTTCAAGAAGGGGCCATCCAGGACAGAATGTCCAACCTGAGCGATCCTCTGATCCTCGCCCTGACTTCAGATGCACGATATCTCGATTCAGGTCTGTAGATTGTGCCTGCAATATCCTCACCCAGAAACCTAGGCCTTTCTTGGGTTCTCAGACTTCCGACCTCAGACTACTGGACCACAAGCCCTCCAGTTTGGCAATCCAGAACTACAATGCAGCACTCAGCATGCCCTCCAGAAGAAAAACATTGCCCTCTGGGGCGACCCAGAAACCCCAACTGAGGATCAACCTGCACGCCATTCGGCTGTACCCCAAATATATAACTGACCTGGGTACTAATGCCCTTCCTGAACCAGCCTGATCCTGGACGTCCTGGCCCCACCCAGACAGCTGGCCGCACACTGAGCACATCAGACCCGCCATGGCCTTACATCGTCATCTCTTCTCAATCTCGGTTTTCAGGCTTCAGAACCCAGACCTTATCTCCAATCACCGCCCGGGTTTGAAAATGATGCAGAAATCAGAACTCTTTCCCCATGGCAAGAAACCTTGTGGTTGGCATGTTGTCAAAGGTTCAGTGTTATTGAAACCAGTGTGGCCCATGAGGCCCTGCCCATGCTTACAGGCCACATTGGTCACAAACACACATTGTGACCCTCAGCCTGAGCCCAGTCCTCAGGTAAGGCCTATCAGTGGCTGGATGGAGAGACAGCATATTGGGCTTGCCATGCCCCTAGGCCCCAATTTTTAACCGTAGTTCGGGTTGTCCCTTCATTCTTCCCCAGGACTCTGCTTTGGAATTCCTCTTTTGGTGGGACACCTGAGGTAACAAACCTGAAAGGAGTCCTCCCATCCCAAAGATTGACGAAAAACAATTTGGATCGGGCCAAATCCACAGAGAGCAAGATTCTTCCATGGCCCATGAGGCCTCCCCAACATTCCACGGCCATCGCGGATACAAAATCCAGAGACAAAAGCCTGAGCACGCGCCTCAGACTCGCTCATTCTACATATCCTGAAGAGTTTTTCAGATAAGAACCTACACGGCACTCGAAGGCACCCAAAATATATAGTCTAACCTGGGCACTAGTACACTGTCTGAAAACATGAGCCCGGACCTCGTGACCAACAACCAGACAGCTGACCGCACACTGAGCACATCAGACCCTACATGGCCTTAGGTCATCATCTCTTCCCTACCTCTGTTTTCAGGCGTCAGAACCTAGACCTTATCTGCAATAACTACCCACGGGTCACTGTGATACAGAAATCAGAACACTTCGTTACCCATGGCAAGAAACCTTGTGGTTGGCATGTTGTCCAACATTCAGTGTAGGAGAAACCAGCATTCACCCTGAGGCCCCGCCCATGCTTGAGAGTGATGAGGGCATAAACACGCATTGTGACCCTCAGCGTGAGTCCTGTCCTCTAGTACGAGCTCTCAGTGGCTGGCCCATTAGATGTCATAATGAGCTAGACATGTCCCTAGGCCCCAATTTTTAACCAGATTTCTGGTTGTCCAGTCGCCCCTCCCCAGGGCTCTATTCTGGAATCCCATTTTGGTGGGACCCCAGAGGTTGAAAAACAAAACAAAACAAATCAACAACAACGGAACAACGGAGTTCTTCCATCCCACAAAATGACCCCAAACTCTTTGGACGGGGCCAAACCCCCAGAGAGTAAGACTCGTCCATTTCCCATGAAGTCACCCGGAAATTTCACGACCATGAGGGACACGATATCCAGAGACAAAACTTGAGCAAGAGCCTCACACTCGCCCTTTTTTCATATCCCGAAAAGTTCTCCTCATGGTCTGTTGATCAGTTTGCCATACCTATGACCCGAAACATAAGACGAGTTTTTTTTTCAGACCACTGTCCAAACAGCCCTGGCCTACACACCCTACAGGCTCATGCCCCTGGAGCCAAACATGACGACTGTGCTTGCCCTCTCCAAGGGAATTGTATGTGCCCATTCCAATGGCCACAACCCTACTAAGAGGATATACCCTCAAAATCCCTGAGGCCATCCCAATATTTGTGGCTTCCCAGGACAAACAGGGGCAATCTGGGCCCATCTGAGCATCTACCTGCACTCAGACCGGTAGTCTGATGTCCCCAGAGGTAAAAAGGAACGAACAGGCCGCTCGGAACCTATCGCATCCATTGCTTTGGTTTCCATGCATCTCTCCTCAGAGGCCTGGATTTCAATAACAGAATATGTCTGTTTCTAGACTCACCCATCAGAACAAATCTCATCTACACATGGAAAACTTGCACGATGGAGCTGTGTGAAAGCCTCTCTTTAGGAGAACCCTGCAGGGCCCCAGTGCCACCGCTTCATTCCAAGGTCTCCATAGACATATTATCATATTAGGACACATCCAGGGGACTGTCCATTTCAACTCAGCCTCCTCGGTTGCTCCCCCAGATCCAGCAGATCTAACCTTTCTTGTTGCTTGCAGACAATTGGAATGCCAGAGGGGCTCCCCAGCCATCCATCCTTAGAACCCTGCTCGGAATCGTGTTCCTGGAGCCAACCAACAGGTCTCAATTGTCCTGCAGAAGAATCTTTGCAGTTGGGAGCTTCTCACAACTCCCATCGTGGGAAAACCCGCATGGCCTCGTGATCCACGCCCCCCTTCAAGAAGGGGCCAACAGGGACAGAATGTCCAACCTGAGCGATCGTCTGGTCCTCGCCCTGACTTCAGATGCACGAGATCTAGATTCAGGTCTCACCCAGAAACCTAGGCCTAGCATGGGTCCTCAGACAACTGGCCCACAAGCCCTCAGTTTGGCAATCCAGAACTACAATGCAGCACTCTGCCTGTTCTCCAGAAGAAAAACATTGCCGTCTGGGGCTACCCAGAAACCCCAAATGAGATTCAACCTGCACGCCATTCGGCTGTACCCCAAATATATAGGCTGACCTGGGCACTAATGCCCATTCTAAGACAGCCTGAGTCTGGACATCCTGGCCCCACCCAGACAGCTGGCCGCACACTGAGCTCATATGACCTGCCATGGCCTTAGGTCTTCATCTCTTCTCAATCTAGGGTTTCAGGCTTCAGAACCTAGACATTATCTCCAATCATGGCCCGGGTTTGAAAATGATGCAGAAATCAGAACGCTTTCCCCATGGCAAGAAACCTTGTGGTTGGCATGTTGTCCAGGGTTCAGTGTACTTGAAACCAGTGCGGCCCATGGGGCCCTGCCAATGCTTGCGGGCCACATTGGTCACAAACACACATTGTGACCCTCAGCCTGAGCCCAGTCCTCAGGTAAGGCCTCTCAGTTGCTGGATGGAGAGAGAGCATATTGGGCGTGCCATGCCCCTAGGCCCCAATTTTTATCCATAGTTCGGGTTGTCCCTTCACTCTTCCCCAGTGCTCTGATTTGGAATTCCTCTTTTGGTCGGACACTTGAGGTAACAATCATGAAAGGAGTCCTCCCATCCCACAGATTGACGAAAAACAATTGAGATCGGGCCAAGTCCACAGAGAGCAAGATTCGTCCATGACCCATGAGGCCTCCCCAACATTCCACGGCCATCGCTGATGCAAAATCCAGAGACGAAAGCCTGAGCACGCGCCTCAGACTCGCTCATTCTTCATATCCTGAAGAGTTCTTCAGATAAGAACCTACACGTCACTCGAAGGCACCCAAAATATATAGTCTAACCTGGGCACTAATGCACTGTCTGACAACCTGAGCCCGGACCTCGTGACCAACACCCAGACAGCTGACCTCACACTGAGCACATCAGACCCACCATGGCCTTAGGTCATCATCTCTTACCTACCTCAGTTTTCAGTCTTCAAAACCTAGACCTTATCACCAATCACTGCCCAGGGGTGACTATGATGCAGAAATCAGAACTCTTCCTTACCCAAGGCATGAAACCATGTGGTTGGCATGTTGTCTAACGTTCAGTTTAGGAGAAACCAGCATTCACCCTGAAGCTCCGCCCATTCTTGAGTGCGACGAGGGCATAAACACACATTGTGACCCTCAGTGTGAGTCCTGTCCTCTAGTACGTCCTCTCAGTGGCTGGACCATTAGATGTCATAATGGGCTTGACATGTCCCTAGGCCCCAATATTTAAACAGATTTCTGGTTGTCCAGTCGCCCCTCCCAGGACTCTACTCTGGAATCCCTCATTTGCTGGGTCACCTGAGGTTGAAAAACAACACAAAACAAATCAATAACAACAGAACAACAGACTTCTTCCATCCCACAGAATGACCCCAAACTCTTTGGAGGGGGCCAAACCCCCAGAGAGTAAGACTCGTCCATTTCCCATGAAATCACCCGGATATTTCACGACCATGAGTGACACGATAACAAGAGATAAAAACTTGAGCAAGAGCCTCACACTCGCCCTATTTTCATATCCCGAAGAGCTCTCCTCATGGTCTGTAGATCAGTCCTGCCATACCTATGACCCGAAACATAAGCCGAGTTTGTGTTTTCAAACAACTGTCCAAACAGCCCTGGCCCACACACCATAGAGGCGCAGTCCCCTGGAGCCAAACCTGACGACTGTGCTTGCCCTCTCCAAGGTAATTGTGTGTGCCCATTCCAATGGCCACAACCCAACTAAGAGGATAAACCTCCAAAGTCCCTGAGGCCATCCCAATTTTTGTGGTTTTCCAGGACAAACAGGGGCAATCTGGGCCCATCGGAGCTCCTACCGGCACTCAGACCCGTAGACTGATGTCCCCAGAGGTAAAAAAGAACGAATAGGCCCCTAGGCACATATCCGATCCATTGCTTTGGTTTCCAGGCATCTCTCCTCAGAGGCCTGGAATTCAATAACAGCATATGTCTGTTTCTAGACTCACCCATCAGAACAAATCTCATCTACACATGGGAAACTTGCACGATAGAGCTGTGTGAAAGCCTCTCTTTAGGAGAACCCTTCAGGGCCCCAGTGCCACCGCTTCATTCCAAGGTCTCCATAGACATATTATCATATTAGGACACATCCACGGGAGAGTCCATTTCAACTCAGCCTCCTCGGTTGCTCCCCCAGATCCAGCAGATCTAACCTTTCTTGTTGCTTGCAGACAATTGGAATGCGAGATGGGCTCCCCAGCCATCCATTCTTAGAACCCTGCTCGGAATCGTTGTCCTGGAGCCAACCAACAGGACTCAATTGTCCTGCAGAAGAATCTTTGCAGTTGGGAGCTTCTCAGATCTCCCATCGTGGGAAAACCCGCATGGCCTCGTGATCCACGCCCCCCTTCAAGAAGGGGCCATCAGGGACAGAATGTCCACCCTGAGCGAACCTCTGATCTTCGCCCTGACTTCAGATGCACGAGATCTAGATTCAGGTCTCACCCAGAAATCTAGGCCTAGCTTGGGTTCTCAGACTTCCGTCCTCAGACTACTGGCCCACAAGCCCTCCAGTTTGGCAATCCAGAACTACAATGCAGCACTCTGCCTGCCCTCCAGATAAAAATATTACCGTCTGGGGATACCCAGAAACCCCAAATGAGATTCAACCTGCACGCCATTCGGCTGTACCCCAAATATATAGGCTGACCTGGGCACTAATGCCCTTTCTGAGACAGCCTGAGTCTGGACCTCCTGGCCCCACCCAGACAGCTGGCCGCACACTGTGCTCATATGACCTGCCATGGCCTTAGGTCGTCATCTCTTCTCAATCTCGGGTTTCAGGCTTCAGAACCTAGACATTATCTCCAATCACGGCCCGGGTTTGAAAATGATGCAGAAATCTGAACTCTTTCCCCATGGCAAGAAACCTTGTGGTTTGCATGTTGTCCAAGGTTCAGTTTAGATGAAACCAGTGTGGCGCATGAGGCCCCGCCCATGCTTGCGGGCCACATTGGTCACAAACACACATTGTGACCCTCAGCCTGAGCCCAGTCCTCAGGTAAGGCCTCTCAGTGGCTGGATGGAGAGATAGAATATTGGGCTTGCCATGCCCCTAGGCCCCAATTTTTAACCATAGTTCGGGTTTTCCCTTCACTCATCCCCAGGGCTCTGCTTTGGAATTCCTCTTTTGGTGGGAAACCTGAGGTAACAAACCTGAAAGGAGTCCTCCCGTCCCACAGATTGACGAAAAACAATTGGGATCGGGCAAAATCCACATAGAGCAAGATTCGTCCATGGCCCATGAGGCCTCCCCAACATTCCACGGCCATCGCTGATACAAAATCCAGAGACAAAAGCCTGAGCACGCGCCTCAGACTCGCTCATTGTTCATATCCTGTAGAGTTCTTCAGATAAGAACCTACACGTCACTCGAAGGCACCCAAAATATATAGTCTAACCTGGGCACTAATGCACTGTCTGACAACCTGAGCCCGGACCTCGTGACCAACACCCAGACAGCTGACCGCACACTGAGCACATCAGACCCGCCATGGCCTTAGGTCATCATCTCTTCCCTACCTCAGTTTTCAGGCTTCAGAACCTAGACCTCTTCACCAATCACTGCCCAGGGGTGACTATGATGCAGAAATCAGAACTCTTCCTTACCCATGGCAAGAAACCTTGTGGTTGGCCTGTTGTCGAACGTTCAGTGTAGGAGAAACCAGCCTTCACCCTGAGGCCCCGCCCATTCCTGAGTGCGACCAGGGCATAAACACGCATTGTGACCCTCAGCGTGAGTCCTATCCTCTAGTACGTCCTCTCTACTGCTGGACCATTAGATGTCATAATGGGCTTGACATGTCCCTAGGCCCCAATTTTTAACCAGATTTCTGGTTGTCCATTCGCCCCTCCCCAGGGCTCTACTCTGGAATCCCTCATTTGGTGGGACACCTGAGGTTGAAAAACAAAACAAAGCAGATCAACAACAGAACAACGGACTTCTTCCATCCCACAGAATGACCCCAAACTCTTTGGACGGGGCCAAACCCCCAGAGAGTAAGACTTGTCCATTTCCCATGAAGTCACCCGTGAAGGACCCCAGGTCAGAACTATAGTATAGCCTATAAGTTTTAACATTCTTTTTATAACCATCTTATGCTAACTAAGAAACTGTGGCCAGTTGACCATAGATAAGGGAGTCAGCAAGCAGCATAACAGGATAACGAATAGCAAAAATCTTTGTTTAACCCAGCTGTTTCTGGCTTCTGTATAATAATGCTTCTAATGCTTTGCTAAGAAATGAAAAATTGCTTAAACCCTCGTTCGCTGTGTAATCAAATAAAGTTATACCATTCCCCTGTTAAGAATTTCCCCTAGTACTAAGTAAAATTGATAAGGGTTGCCTCCCGTACCAAGGCTGGAGACGTGCGGTTCAGCACTTATACAGATAAAGGTTAGAAGATAAAGGTTAGAAACGTGCAATTCAACACGTACCCTCTACTGTACACTACCTGAACGGTGACTGGCCAGAATGTTTGGTTGGTTTTAAAGGATTGGCTACCTATGTGTAGGCCTTCCTGTAATGCTTTGAAATTACTGGCTAGAAAAGTGAGGGCTCTGATGTAATGGACTGTAAAATTCTATATTAAGGGACTCCCGAAACAGATCCGGGCTCTCAGACACTGACCCATCCCTCGCGGTTTTCATGGTCAAGTGTCCCTGGGAGTCCAAGCATGCCCGAATAAAATCCTCTTGCTTATTGCATCCAGTGGTCTGTGAGTGCGTCCTTGGGTGCGTGTCCTCTAGGGTCTTTCATTTGGAGGTCCCACCGAGATCCACCGTAGACCCCAGCCCAACGACCACCGGTCCCACCGGGAGGTAAGCTGGCCGGCCATTGTCTCTGTCTGTTGTCTTTTCTGCTGCCTTGTCTGCCTGTTTCTTGTTTGTGTCTCGTTCAGTGTTCGGTATCGGAATTGTGCTATTACGCGTAATAGACCGGTGTTCGGTTCGGGGCAGCTTGAGAAGGAGTTGACGGACTCAGACTTCTCCCCTGCCACCCTGGAGATGTCCCAGGGATTCGGGTAGCCCGATTTTTCGGTGCTCCAAGCGTATCCGAGGGATACCTTCAATTTTTGGCCGAGGGAACAGCTTCTGCTTTCCCCCGACCGTCGGAATCGGTTTCGGTTTGGCGCCAAAGCCGCAAGGCACGTCTTGTGACCGGTCTGTTTGTCTTGTTCAGTGTTGTGGCTATTTGTTTCTTGCTTTATTCAGAATCTAAAATGGGACAATACGTTTAAGCCTTCTTCTAGTAAACCCAGGTCGCTGGGCCATCCCTAGCAAAGGGGACTCTAACCTTATTTCTGTTTCTCCTGATAGATGTGGGAACTTCTCCCTCACTCACTTCCCATGTTAATGGCTATAACTGGAGCCAACTGGGGTTGGTCTAACTCGAGACAGAGACTATAAGGAATATTCACAAGCAGCTGCCGAAACTCTCTTTGTTTCGGGGAAGTTTCCCTGTGTTCTCTGGCCTGACTTGGACTGCCTAACCCCTCCCCCCTGGCGGATGAGAAACCATGGTGTCTGCTCCTCTGTTGGGCCTTATGAGCTCTAAAACCGGGAATCTTTTCTCTGCCTCCTGGCGGCGCTTTGTTTCTTCTGTTTCCCCCTTACGTGTTTCTGTACCAACGTGTGTGCAGCCTACATGACTGGCCTCTAGATCATGCACCACAGCTCCTTCTCTCTTCACTGTCAAGGAGCAAGAAGAGTACCCCCTGGACCTAACACCCCCCCATTCCAGATCTTCCCAACCATGTCTCAGGTAAACATTCAAAGTGGAGTGGGTCCAGGTGGAATGTAAATCAGTGTTGGAACTAAGTTAAGTCTGTTGGTTTAATTAAGATAAGACCTGTCTTTTAAGTTATCAGCAGTAAATGTGAAACTTCGAAGTTTACTGAAGGTCAAATAAGCTTGTGTTATTAAAATTTGTTAGCAAAGAAATAACTAAACTGATGGTTAATTGTCTGTCTCAAAGTTCTAATGGGTAATTGCTGAAGTAGCTTTCAAAGTCTTTGGTAATCTGAAAGTTTTAAAGTTTTGCTTGGATGACAAATGGAATTAAATTGTGGACATCTAGGTCTTAACCAAACAGGATAAAATGCTAAGTCATTAATTACTGAATGTAGGTTTGTGCTTTTGACTTCTTACTGCAAAGAAACTAAGATTATTTAAATCTGTTGGTAAACTTGTTTGCCACTTAACTGATTCATAAATTTGCCACCTGAAGAATTCTGTTGTGTAACAGTTCACAATTGGTTAATAACTAAAGGTGTTTCTAAGAATACAAAGTTCTGCTTAGTGTAACTAAGACTGATGGAAAGAAAAGGAAACTCTATATGTAGGAAAGTAGGAGATATGCAAGAAAGATTTAAGGAATGGGAATACATTTTGTTAAAGGGAAGGGAAGGTAATTTTGTCCTAAATGAGATGGTTGTTTGGAAGGAAATGGCTTGGGACAAAACCTGAATGCAAAGGAAAGTTATAAAAGGTTTGTGAACGGAAATCTTCACAAAAGAAATTTTAGATATGGTCAGGACAGACTAAAAAAGAAAGAAAAACAGCCTCCAAGGTAATTTAGCACTCTCCTGACCTGCCTTCACATAGATTATACTTCCAAGTATAAGGGCCATTTGGCCTTGAGAGATTAAGGAAACAGCCCAACCTTGAGGGACTGCGAAAACACCCTGTTACCATCCTCCATTGCCTGTAACCATAGAAACTCATTCTAATCTGTAAAGAGTGAAAAGGGAGACTGATCACCTCCCATTAGCCAGAGATGCCCAAAAGGGGAGAGTATCCAACCTGTTTGAATCTGAAGAGTGCCTGACTGTATGAATGTGTCTGTATGGCCCCACCACTTCGGCTACGGAGTCTGAGTGGGCTGCACCTTGAGTCTCCCGGGGCGTCATATGGCATAACGATCATCTACTCCACGGAGTAGCCTGGTCGGGGGTTTATACGGACAGACCTTAGCTAAGACGATCCTAAATTCCCATGAGGGATGGGAACAAGACAGCAGGGGAAAGATACCCCTCCCTTGAATGCGACATCATTCATGATAGAAGGGAAACCCAGAAAACTCCTATCTTAAGACTGCACACTTAGAAGTAAAATAAAAAAAAAAAGGGAAAGACACTGGTATAAAAAGCTGGTTTTCTTTCTATTTAAAAGGGGCAAAGTTTTCTTAACTAATTGATCTGTTAAAAAGTGTAAATGGTTTTCTCTTTGCCTGCCTGGAAAATTCAGTTCCTATATTTTGTTTTATCAGGTGTTTAACATCCCTAATTATATTTCGGCATGTGTTTTTAAACTTTCTAAGGTTTTAGCAATTGTTGACAAGATTTAAACCAATGATAAACCTTGGGTTACGTTTGGGAAAATGCTATAACTATTCTAGAGATTCTATGCATTTCCTAAAGTTTTAATGTTTTGAGAGATCATCGCTTGATATTATAATTATGAGAATGTTATATGTCACAGAAATTGTAACCTGATTTTCTTGCAGCTAAATTGTAAACTCCCATGTCTCTTTAGCTCTAACCATATCCATTCTGAGTTTTTGTCATTTATAATTGTTTTAATTCTCTTATAAAATGAGTTTTATCTTCAAGGAGATTCCTATAAAGGACTTTCAGGACAAATACAGATATTTGATATACTTGAAAATCCTAAAACTGAAATGGGTAAGAATTTCCAAAACTGACTAAAGCCGCATTCACCAGATTTAATAATATGGAACTAAATGAACTAAAAAAATTATAGTGTTGTGTCTCTTAATGTTTTGTCTTGTTTTAGACATTGCTAGTTCTCTAATGTTTGCTCTTCCAGACTAGGGAAACTTTTTCTTAAGTTATCTTTAACTTACAGAGATGTAAAAGTGCTCAAGGCATTCAAATTTTCTCTCTATCTGAACCCTCTGAAACCGAAAGGTCTCAGTAAGTATTCATTCTTCCATGGCAATCAGTCATTTGCATAAGTTCAATAAGAATCTGTTCTCCTTTAACAGGACACCATTGAGAACTCGTTATTTTACCAAGGCTTTGACTGGGATGTCATATTTGAAAAGACTCAGATATGACCAAACAGTTTAAAGGAACTAAGGTTGACTTTATGAAACCTGGAGCCATAAAGCCCCTTGGGACTGACTGTTGGCCTGATACCTTGCTTACAGAGTTCCCAGCAGCCTCACCAGGTGAGTAAAGAATGTCACTCTTTGGTAGGTGCGGAAACTCAGAAGAGGAACTCGCCCAAATCAACAGGTATTGCAGGCATGCCTGATGGCAAGTACAGGGCTTGGCTTCTGGCTTGGAGAGGCTACTAAAAGTTCAACCTAGAGATTCCTTATAAAAAGTTCCAGCAAAGCAGATGCTAAAAGATCTATTGATCACGCTCACTGTTCTTGCTGAGCTTATGTAAATAATGGGCCAAGTTTGTCAAAACTGGACTTGTTTCACAAGTGAATTAGTCCTGATTTGGCTATCTCTGTAAATGAGGGTTATTTTAGAGAGAAAAATTGTTTTAGTAACACACCTTTATGGATGTTAAATTCTAAATTTAATTGTCTTTAAATGTTTCCCTAAGCTAAACAATTTAAAATAAACTTCAGAGAAGTTGTACAATAGCTTCTTTAGTTGATCTTACTGTTTTGTGGGGATATTAGCAGACCCCACGACACATAATGAAACAACTGGAATAATGAAATTGCCTAAAAGCCAGCATACCGCACTCCATAGGATTAACTATGGACTTGTGAAGACAATGGATAACCCCACTTTGTTTATGAGTGGATTGTATAATGCATGGGGGACTCCCCTTATCTCTTGACAATTTTCTCCCCACTTAACAATGATCCTCTGTAATCAGGATATTGTTAAGGCTGGACCACTCAAAGGTCGTCTTATTGGTTTCATCCCTTAGTCATATTTATCCTAGAGGCCACCTCTGTTGAGGTGCGATTACAAACAGATGCTTTAGCTAAGCATAGAAAAGCCCTCATAAAAGGAGCCTCAAAGCTCACTATGGGACAGTCCCTGACTGTAATGATGTCACATCAGGTCCAGATTTGTCTTAGTAACCAAATTGTCAAAGCCTAAGAATTAACATTTATACTGACTTCAAATATGCCTTCCTGGTACTACATGCCCAGGGAGCTATTTGGAAGGAAAGGGGATGCTATCAAGCCATAACTCCCCAATCAAATATGGGCCTAAGTTACAAAACCCTCCTTATCGCTATACTAAGGATGGCCTTAGATGTCCTGACAGCAGCCCAGGGTGGCACATGTGCAATTATCAAGACAGAATGTTGTGTGTACATCCCAGACTATCACAAAAATGTCACAAGACTAATAAAATATATGAATACCCAAATTAAGGCCCTACAAGATCCTTCTCTCTCTCTCAGTGAATGGTTAAGTTCCTGGTTTGAAGGAGGACTATGGCCAAATCTCCTTCTTGGGCTTTTCATTCTTATCGCCTTATTAACCTTAATATGTTGCTTTGTTCAGTGTTTCTCTATTTGGTGCCGAGACTCCATTGCTGCAATGACTTCACCACGAAAGACGATCCTTGTTGCGCGAGAGGACGCCTCTTCACTGTCAGCGCTGGATTCAGCTGCCTCCACCTTTCGTAACTCCCTTATACATTCCTACCCTGATCAATATTGACCCCAGTAGGTAGGGACAGCTCTACGCCCTTATTCAGCAGGAAGAAGTTACAGAAGATGAGACCTTCCACCTTCAACCACCTTAAAGATTTAAGGGTCAAAATTGTTCAGGGGGAAATGATGAGGGAGCAGGAGGCTGGCTGAGGATGGAGAAGGGGCTAATGCCTTGCACCCCCTCTCCACCCACTCCCCTTGATAATATATGTGACATTCCACAGGCACACCTGTCCGCCTTAAAAAAGAATGTTGCTTTTATGCAGATCAAACTGGAGTAGTCAGAGAAACTATGGATAAACTCAGCGAAAGACTTGCTCAAAGAAAAAGGGATTTTCAGTCCCAGCAGGGATGGTTCGAAAACTGGTTCAACAGATCACCTTGGCTTACTACTTTGTTGTCATCTATAACGGGCCCTCTCATCATTCTGTTATTAACTCTAACTTTTGGTCCTTGTGTCTTAAACAGGTTAGTACAATTCATTAAAGATCGCCTGTCTGTTGTTCAGACTATGGTATTGACTCAGCAATACCAACTACTTAAACAAGTAGAGTCCCAAAAGGACTCAATTGAAGAACAAAACAGATGGATATAAGATTATATCCATGTTAAAGAAAAAGGGGGGAATGAAGGACCCCAGGTCAGAACTATAGTATAGCCTATAAGTTTTAACATTCTTTTTATAACCAGCTTATGCTAACTAAGAAACTGTGGCCAGCTGACCATAGATAAGGGAGTCAGCAAGCAGCATAACAGGATAACGAATAGCAAAAATCTGTGTTTAACCCAGCTGTTTCTGGCTTCTGTATAATAATGCTTCTAATGCTTTGCTAAGAAATGAAAAATTGCTTAAACCCTCGTTCGCTGTGTAATCAAATAAAGTTATACCCTTCCCCTGTTAAGAATTTCCCCTACTACTAAATAAAATTGATAAGGGTTGCCTCCCGTACCAAGGCTGGAGACGTGCGGTTCAGAACGTATACAGATAAAGGTTAGAAACGTGCAATTCAACACGTACCCTCTACTGTACACTACCTGAACGGTGACTGGCCAGAATGTATAGTTGGTTTTAAAGGATTGGCTACCTATGTGTAGGCCTTCCTGTAATGCTTTGAAATTACTGGCTAGAAAAGTGAGGGCTCTGATGTAATGGACTGTAAAATTCTATATTAAGGGACTCCCGAAACAGATCGGGGCTCTCAGACACTGACCCATCCCTCGTGGATTTCATGGTCAAGTGTCCCTGGGAGTCCGAGCATGCCCGAATAAAATCCTATTGCTTATTGCATCCAGTGGTCTGTGAGTGCGTCCTTGGGTGCGGGACCTCTACGGTCTTTCACACGGAAATTTCACGACCATGAGTGACGCGATATCCAGACACAAAAACTTGAGCAAGAGCCTCACACTCGCCCTTTTTTCATATCCCGAAGAGTTCTCCTCATGATCTGTAGATCAGTCCTGCCATACCTATGACCCGAAACATAAGCCGAGTTTGTGTTTTCAGACAACTGTCCAAACAGCCCTGGCTGACACACCCTACAAGCTCAGGACCCTGGAGCCAAACCTGACGACTGTGCTTGCCCTATCCAAGGGAATTGTATGTGCCCATTCCAATGGCCACAACCCTACTAATAGGATAAACCTCCAAAGTCCCTGAAGCCATCCCAATATTTGGGGCTTCCCAGGACAAACAGGGGCAATCTGGGCCCTTCTGAGCTCCTACATGCCCTCAGACCAGTAGACTGATGTCCCCAGAGGTAAAAAGGAACGAACAGGCCCCTAGGCACCTATCAGATCCATTGCTTTGGTTTCCAGGCAGTTGTCCTCAGAGGCCTGGATTTCAATAACTGCATATGGCTTTTTCTTGACTCACCCATCAGAACAAATCTCATCTACGCATGGGGAACTTGCACGATGGAGCTGTGTGAAAGCATCTCTTTAGGAGAACCCTTGAGGGACCCAGAGCCACCGCTTCATTCCAAGGTCTCCATACACACAAAATCATATTAGGACACATCCACGGGAGAGTCCATTTAAACTCAGCCTCCTCGGTTGCTCCCCCAGATCCAGCAGATCTAACCTGTCTTGTTGCTTGGAGACAATTGGAATGCGAGGTGGGCTACCCAGCCATCCATCCTTCGAACCATGCTCGGAATCGCTGTCCTGGAGCCAACCAACAGGTCTCAATTGTCCTGCAGAAGAATCTTTGCAGTTGGGAAATTCTCAGAACTCCCATCCTGGGAAAACCCGCATGGCCTCGTGATCCACCCCCCCTTCAAGTAGGGGCCATCAGGGTCAGAATGTCCAACCTGAGCGATCGTCTGATCCTCGCTCTGACTTCAGATGCACGAGATCTCGATTCAGTTCTGTAGATTGTGCCTGCCATCTCCTCACCCAGAAACCTAGGCCTAGCTTGGGTTCTCAGACTTCCGTCCACAGACTACTGGCCCACCAGCCCTCCAGTTTGGCAATCCAGAACTACAATGCAGCACTGTGCCTGCCCTCCAGAAGAAAAACATTGCCGTCTGGGGCTACCCAGAAACCCCAAATGAGGATCAACCTGGACGCCATTCAGCTGTACCCCTAATATATAGGCTGACCTGGGCACTAATGCCCTTTCTGACACAGCCTGAGCCTGGACCTCCTGGCCCCACCCAGACAGCTGGCCGCACACTGAGCACATCGGACCCGCCAGGGCCTTAGGTCGTCATCTCTTCTCAACCTCGGTTTTCAGGCTTCAGAACCTAGACCTTATCTCCAATCACGGCCCGGGTTTGAAAATGATGCAGAAATCAGAACTCTTTCCCCATGGCAAGAAACCTTGTGGTTGGCATGTTGTCCAAGGTTCAGTTTAGATGAAACCAGTGTGGCGCATGAGGCCCCGCCCCTGCTTGCGGGCCACATTGGTCAGAAACACACATTGTGACCCTCAGCCTGAGCCCAGTCCTCAGGTAAGACCTCTCAGGGGCTGGATGGATAGACAGCATATTGGGCTTGCCATGCCCCTAGGCCCCAATTTTTAACCATAGTTCGGGTTGTCCCTTCACTCTTCCCCAGGGCTCTGCTTTGGAATTCCTCTTTTGGTGGGACACCTGAGGTAACAAACCTGAAAGGAGTCCTCCCATCCCACAGATGGACGAAAAACTATTGGGATCGGGCCAAATCCACAGAGAGCAAGATTCGTCCCTGGCACATGAGGCCTCCCCAACATTCCACGGCCAACGAGGATACAAAATCCAGAGACAAAAGCCTGAGCACGCGCCTCAGACTTGCTCATTCTTCATATCATGAAGAGTTTTTCAGATAAGAACCTACACGGCACTTGAAGGCACCCAAAAAATATAGTCTAACCTGGGCACTAATGCACTGTCTGACAACCTGAGCCCGGACCTCATGACCAACACCCAGACAGCTGAACGCACACTGAGCACATCAGACCCGCCATGGCCTTAGGTCATCATCTCTTCCCTACCTCAGTTTTCAGGCTTCAGAACCTAGACCTTATCTCCAATCACTGGCCGGGGTGACTGTGATGCAGAAATTAGAACTCTTCCTTACCCATGGCAAGAAACCTTGTGGTTGGCATGTTGTCCAACGTTCAGTGTAGGAGAAACCAGCGTACAGCCTGAGGCCCCGCCCATTCTTGAGTGAGAAGAGGGCATAAACACGCATTGTCACCCTCAGCGTGAGTCCTGTCCTCTAGTACATCCTCTCATTGGCTGGATCTTTAGATGTCATAATGGGCTTGACATGTCCCTAGGCCTCAATTTTTAAAAAATTTCTGGTTGCCCAATCGCCCCTCCCCAGGGCTCTACTCTGGAAATCCTCATTTGGTGGGACACCTGAGGTTGAAAAACAAAACAAAACAAATCAACAACAACAGAACAACGGACTTCTTCCATCCCACAGAATGACCCCAAACTCATTGGACGGGGCCAAACCACCAGAGAGTAAGACTCGTCCATTTCCCATGAAGTCACCCGGAAATTTCACGACCATGAGAGACAGGATATCCAGAGACAAAAACTTGAGCAAGAGCCTCACACTCGCCCTTTTTTCATATCCCGTAGAGTTCTCCTCATGGTCTGTAGATCAGTCCTGCCATACCTACGACCAGAAACATAACCCGAGTTTGTGTTTTCAGACAACTGTCCAAACAGCCCGGGCGTACTCACCCTACAGGCTCAGGCCCCTGGAGCCAAATCTGACGACTGGGCTTGCCATCTCCACGGGAATTGTATGTGCCCATTCCAATGGCCACAACCCTACTAATAGGATAAACCTCCAAAGTCCCTGAGGACATCCCAATATTTGTAGTTTCACATGACAAACAGGGACACACTGGGCCCATCTGAGCACCTACCGTCACTCAGACCGGTAAACTCTTGTCCCCAGAAGTAAAAAGGAATGAACAGGCCCTTAGGCACCTATCAGATCCATTGCTTTGGTTTCCAGGCATCTCTCCTCAGAGGCCTGGATTTCAATACAGCATATAGCTGTTTCTTGACTCACCTTCAGCACAAATCTCGTCTATACAAGGGAAACTTGCACAATGGAGCTGTGTGAAAGCCTCCCTTTAGGAGAACCCTTCAGGGCCCCAGTGCCACCGCTTCATTCCAAGGTCTCCATAGACACAAAATCATATTAGGACACATCCACGGGAGAGTCCATTTCAACTCAGCCTCCTCGGTTGCTCCCCCAGATCCAGCAGATCTAACCTGTCTTGTTGCTTGGAGACAATTGGAATGCGAGGTGGGCTACGCAGCCATCCATCCTTAGAACCCTTCTCGGATTCGTTGTCCTGGAGCCAACAAACAGGTCTCAATTGTCCTGCAGAAGAATCTTTGCAGTTGGGAGCTTCTCAGAATCCCCATCGTTGGAAAACCCCCGTGGCCTTGTGATCCACCCCACCTTCAAGAAGGGGCCATCAGGGACAGAATGCCCAACCTGAGCGATCGTCTGATCCTCGCCCTGACTTCCGATGCACAAGATCTCGATTCAGGTCTCACCAAGAAACCTAGGCCTGGCTTGGGTCCTCAGACTTCCGTCCTCAGACAACTGGCCCACAAGCCCTCCAGTTTTGCAATCCAGAACTACAATGCAGCATTCTGCCTGCCCTCCAGAAGAAAAACATTGCCCTCAGGGGCTACCCAGAAACCCCAAATGAGGATCAACATGTACGCCATTCAGCTGTACCCCAAATACATAGGCTGACCTGGGCACTAATGCCCTTTCTGACACAGCCTGAGTCTGGACCTCCTGGCCCCACCCAGACAGCTGGCCGCACACTGAGCACATCGGACCCGCCATGGCCTTAGGTCGTCATCTCTTCTCGACCTCGGTTTTCAGGCTTTAGAACCTAGATCTTATCTCCAATCACGGCCCGAGTTTGAAAATGATGCAGAAATCAGAACTCTTTCCCCATGGCAAGAAACCTTGTGGTTGGCATGTTGTCCAAGGTTCAGTGTACTTGAAACCAATGTGGCCCATGAGGCCCCGCCCATGTTTGCGGGACACATTGGTCACAAAAACACATTGTGACCTTCAGCCTGAACCCAGTCCTCAGGTAAGGCCTCTCAGTGGCAGGATGGAGAGACAGCATATTGGGCTTGCCATGCCCTTAGGCCCCAATATTTAAACATCATTCGGGTTGTCCCTTCACTCTTCCCCAGGGCTCTGCTTTGGAATTCCTCTTTTGGTGGGACACTTGAGGTAACAATCATGAAAGGAGTCCTCCCATCCAACAGATTGACGGAAAACATTTGGGATCGGGCCAAATCCACAGAGAGCAAGATTCGTCCATGGCCCATTAGGCCTCCCCAACATTCCACGTCCATCGTTGATACAAAATCCAGAGACAAAAGCCTGAGCACGAGCCTCAGACTCGCTCATTCTTCATATCCTAAAGAGTTCTTCAGGTAAGAACCTACACGGCACTCGAATGCACACAAAATATATAGTCTAACCTGGGCACTAATGCACTGTCTGACAACCTGAGCATGGACCTCGTGACCCACACCCAGACAGGTGACCGCACACTGAGCACATCAAACAGGCCATGGCCTTAGGTCATCATCTCTTCCCTACCTCCGTTTTCAGGCTTCAGAACCTAGACCTTATCTCCAATCACTGCCCAGGGGTGACTGTGATGCAATAATCAGAATTCTTCCTTATGCATGGCAAAAAACCTTTTGGTTGGCTTGTGTCCAACTTTCACTGTAGGAGAAAACAGCATCCACCCTGAGGCCCCACCCATTCTTGATTGCGACGAGAGCATAAACACACACTGTAACCCTCAGGGTGAGTCCTGTCCTCTAGTACGTCCTCTCAGTGGCTGGACCATTAGATGTCATAATGGGCTTGACATGTCCCTAGGCCCCAATTTTGAACCAGATTTCTGGTTGTCCAGTCGCCCCTCCGCAGGGCTCTACTCTGGAATCCCTCATTTGGTGGGACACCTGAGGTTGAAAAACAGAACAAAACAAATCAGCACAACAGAACAACGGACTTCTTCCATCCCACAGAATGACCCCAAGCTCTTTGGACGTGGCCAAACCCCCAGAGAGTAAGACTCGTCCATTTCCCATGAAGTCACCCGGAAATTTCATGACCAAGAGTGACACGATATCCAAATACAAAAACTGAGCAAGAGCCTCACACTCGCCATTTTTTCATATCCCGAAGAGTTCTCCTCATGGTCTGTAGATCAGTCCTGCCATACCTATGACCCGATACATAACCCGAGTTTGTGTTTTCAGACAACTGTCCAAACAGCCCTCCCCTACACACCCTACAGGCTCAGACCGCTGGAGCCAAACCTGACGACTGTGATTGCCCTCTCCAAGGGAATTGTATGTGTCCATTCCAATGGCCACAACCCTACTACGAGGATAGACATCCAAAGTCCCTGAGGCCATCCCAATATTTGTGGCTTCCCAGGACAAACAGGTGCACACTGGGCCCATCTGAGCACCTACCGGCACTCAGACCCGTAGACTGATGTGCCCAGAGGTAAAAAGGAACGAACAGGCCACTAGGCACCTATCGGATCCATTGCTTTGGTTTCCAGGCATCTCTCCTCACAGGAATGGATTTAAATAAGAGCATATGGCTTTTTCTTGACTCACCCATCAGAACAAATCTCATCTACACATGGGAAATTTGCACGATGGAGCTGTGTGAAAGCCTCTCTTTAGGAGAAACCTTCAGGGCCCCAGTGCCACCGCTTCATTCCAAGGACTCCATAGAAACAAAATCATATTAGGACACATCCACGGGAGAGTCCATTTCAACTCAGCTTCCTCGGTTGCTCCCCCAGATCCAGCAGATCTAACCTTTCATGTTGCTTGGTGACAATTGGAATGCGAGGTGGGCTACCCAGCCATCCATCCTTTGAACCATGCTCGGAATCGCTGTCCTGGAGCCAACCAACAGGTCTCAATTGTCCTGCAGAAGAATCTTTGCAGTTGGGAGCTTCTCACAACTCCCATCGTTGGAAAATCCCCATGACCTCGTGATCCACTCTCCCCTTCAAAAAGGGGCCATCAGGGACAGAATGTCCAACCTGAGAGATCGTCTGATCCTCGCCCTGACTTCAGATGGACGAGACCTCGATTCAGGTCTGTAGATTGTGCCTGCCATACCTTCACCCAGAAACCTAGGCCTAGCTTGGGTTCTCAGACTTTCATCCTCAGACTACTGGCCCACAAGCCCTCCAGTTTGGCAATCCAGAACTACAATGCAGCACTCCGCCTGCCCTCCAGAAGAAAAACATTGCCCTCTGGGGCTACCCAGAAAACCCAAATGAGCATCAACCTGCACGCCATTCGGCTGTACGCCAAATATTTAGGCTGACCTGGGCACTAAAGCTCTTGTTGAAACACCGTGAGCATGGACCTCCTGCCCCCACCCAGACAGCTGGCCGCACACTGAGCACATCGGACCCGTCATGGCCTTAAGTCGTCATCTCTTCTCAACCACGGTTTTCAGGCTTCAGAACCTAGACCTTTTCTCCAATCACGGCGCGGGTTTGAAAATGATGCAGAAATCATAACTCTTTCCCCATGGCAAGAAACCTTGTGGTTGACATGTTGTCCAAGGTTCAGTGTAGTTGAAACCAGTGTGGCCCATGAGGCCCCGCCCATGCTTGCGGGCCACATTGGTCACAAACACACATTGTGACCCTCAGCCTGAGCCCAGTCCTCAGGTAAGGCCTCTCAGAGGCTGGATGGAGAGACAGCATATTGGGCTTGCCATGCCCCTAGGACCCAATTTTTAACCATAGTTCGGGTTGTCCTTTCACTCTTCCCCAGGGCTGTGCTTAGGAATTCCTCTTTCGGTGGGACACCTGAGGTAACAAACCTGAAAGGAGTCCTCCCATCCCTCAGATTGACGAAAAACAATTGGAATCGGGCCAAATCCACAGAGAGCAAGATTAGTCCATGTCCCATGAGGCCTCCCGAACATTCCACGGCCATCGCTGATATAAAATCCAGAGACAAATGCCTGAGCACGTGCCTCAGACTCGCACATTCTTCATATCCTGAAGAGTTCTTCAGATAAGAACCTACACGGCACTCGAATGCCCCCAAAATATATATTCTAACCTGTGCCCTAATGCACTGTCTGACAACCTGAGCCTGGACCTCGTCACCAACACCCAGACAGCAGACCGAACACTGAGCACATCAGACCCGCCATAGCCTTAGGTCATCATCTCTTACCTACCTCAGTTTTCAGGCTTCAGAACCTAGAACTTATCTCCAATCACTGCCCAGGGGTGACTGTGATGCAGAAATCAGAACTCTTCCTTACCCATGGCAAGACACCTTGTGGTTGGCATGTTGTCCAACGTTCAGTGTAGGAGAAACTAGCATTCACCCTGAGGCCCAGCCCATTCTTGAGAGCGACGAGGGCATAAACACGCATTGTGACCCTCAGCGTGAGTCCTGTCCTTTAGTACGTCCTCACAGTGGCTGGACCATTAGATGTCATAATGGCCTTAACATGTCCCTAGGCTCCAATTTTTAACCAGATTTCTGGTTGTCCAGGCGCCCCTCCCCAGGGCTCTACTCTGGAATCCCCCATTTGGTGGGACACCTGAGGTTGAAAAACAAAACAAAACCAATCAACAACAACAGAACAACGGACTTCTTCCATCCCACAGAATGACCCCAAACTCTTTGGACGTGGCCAAACCCCCAGAGAGTAAGACTCGTCCATTTCCCATGAAGTCACCCGGAAATTTCACGACCATGAGTGACACGATATCCAGAGACAAAAACTTGAGCAAGAGCCTCACACTCGCCCTTTTTTCATATCCCGAAGAGTTCTCCTCATGGTCTGTAGATCAGTCCTGCCATACCTATGACCCGAAACATAAGCCGAGTTTGTGTTTTCAGACAACTGTCCAAACAGCCCTGGCCTACACACCCTACAGGCTCAGGCCCCTGGAGCCAAACGTGACGACTGTGCTTGCCCTCTCCATGGGAATTGTATGTGCCCATTCCAATGGCCACAACCCTACTAATAGGATAAACCTCCAAAGTCCCTGAGGCCATCCCAATATTTGTGTCTTCCCCGGATAAACTGGCGCAATCTGGGCCCATCGGAGCACATACCGGCACTCAGACCCGGAGACTGATGTCCCCAGAGGTGAAAAGGAACGAGCAGGACCCTAGGCACCTATCAGATCCATTGCTTTGTTTTCCAGGAATCTCTCCTCAGAGGCCTGGTTTTCAATAACAGCGTATGGCTGTTTCTTGACTCACCCATCAGAACAAATATCATCTACACATGGGAAACTTGCACGATGGAGCTGTGTGAAAGCCTCTCTTTAGGAGAACCCTTCAGGGCCCCAGTGCCACCGCTTCATTCCAAGGTCTCCATAGACACAAAATCGTATTAGGACACATCCACGGGAGAGTCCATTTCAACTCAACCTCCTGGGTTGCTCCCCCAGATCCAGCAGATCTAACCTTTCTTGTTGCTTGGAGACAATTGGAATGCCAGGTGGGCAACCCAGCCATCCATCCTTAGAACCCTGCCCGGAAACGTTGTCCTGGAGCCAACCAACAGGTCTCAATTGTCCTGCAGAAGAATCTTTGCAGTTGGGAGCTTCTCACAACTCCCATCTTGGGAAAAACCCATGGTTCGTGATCCAACCCCCTTCAAGAAGGGGCCATCAGGGACAGAATGTCCAACCTGAGCGATCGTCTGATCCTCGCCCTGACTTCAGATGCACGAGATCTCGATTCAGGTCTGGAGATAGTGCCTGCCATATCCTCACCCAGAAACCTAGGCCTAGCTTGGGTTCTCAGACTTCCGTCCTCAGACTACTGGCCCGCAAGCACTCCAGTTTGGCATCCAGAACTACAATGCAGCACTCTGCCTGCCCTCCAGAAGAAAAACATTGCCTTCTGGGGCTACCCATAAACCCCCAATGAGGATCTACCTGCACAGCATTCGGCTGTAACCCAAATATATAGGCTGACATGGGCACTAATGCCCTTTCTGACACAGCCTGAGCCTGGACCTCCTGGCTCCACCCAGACAGCTGGCAGCACACTGAGCACATCGGACCCGCCATGGCCTTAGGTCGTCATCTCTTCTCAAACTCGGTTTTCAGGCTTCAGAACCTAGACCTTATCTCCTATCACGGCCCGGGTTTGAAAATGATGCAGAAATCAGAACTCTTTCCCCATGGCAAGAAACCTTGTGGTTGGCATGTTGTCCAAGGTTCACTGTAGTTGAAACCAGTGTGGCCCATGAGGCCCGGCCCATGCTTGCGGGCCACATTGGTCACAAACACACATTGTGACCCTTAGCCTGAGCCCAGTCCTCAGGTAAGGCCTCTCAGTGGCAGGATGGAGAGACACAGCATATTGGGCTTCACATGCCCCTAGGCCTGAATTTTTAACCAGAGTTCGGGTTGTCCCTTCACTCTTCCCCAGGGCTCTGCTTTGGAATTCCTCTTTTGGTGGGACACCTGAGGTAACATCCCTGAAATGAGTCCTACCATCCCACAGATTGACGAAAATCAATTGGGATCGGGCCAAATCCACAGAGAGCAAGATTCGTCCATGGCCCATGAGGCATACCCAACATACCACGTCCATCGCTGATACTAAATCCAGAGACAAAAGCCTGAGCACGCACCTCAGACTCGCTCAGTCTTCATATCCTGAAGAGTTCTTCAGATAAGAACCTACACGACACTGGAATGCACCCAAAATATATAGTGTAACCTGGGCACTAATGCACTGTCTGACAACCTGAGCCCGGACCTCGTGACCAACACCCAGACAGCTGACCGCACACTGAGCACATTGTCCTGTAGAAGAATCTTTGCAGTTGGGATCTTCTCACAACTCCCATCGTGGGAAAACCCCCATGGCCTCGTGATCCACACCCCCTTCAAGAAGGGGCCATCAGGGACAGAATGTCCAACCTGAGCGATCGTCTGTTCCTCGCCCTGACTTCAGATGCATGAGATCTCGAATCAGGTCTGTAGATTGTGCCTTCCATATCCTCACCCAGAATCGTAGGCCTATCTTGGGTTCTCAAACTTCCGTCCTCAGACTACTGGCCCACAAGCCCTCCAGTTTGGCAATCCAGACTACAATGCAGCACTCTGCCTGCCCTCCAGAAGAAAAACATTGCCCTCTGTGGCTACCCAGATACCCCAAATGAGGATCAACCTGCACGCCATTCGGCTGTACCCCAAATATATAGGCTGACCTGGGCACTAAAGCCTTTTCTGGCCCTGAGCCTGGACCTCCAGGCCCCATACAGACAGCTGGCCGCACACTGAGCACATGGACCCATCATGGCCTTTGTTCGTCATCTCTTCTCAACCTCGGTTTTCAGGCTTCAGAACCTAGACCTTATCTCCAATCACGGCCCGGGTTTGAAAATGATGCAGAAATCAGAACTCCTTCCCCATGGCAAGAAACCTTGTGGTTCATATGTTGTCCAAGGTTCAGTGTAGTTGAAACCCGTGTGGCCCATGAGGCCCCGCCCATGCTTGCGGGCCAATTGGTCACAAACACACATTGTGACCCTCAGCCTGAGCCCAACCTCAGGTAAGGCCTCTCAGTGGCTGGATGGAGAGACAGCATATTGAGCTTGCCATGCCCCTAGGTCCCAATTTTTAACCGTAGTTCGTGTAGTGTCTTCACTCTAGCCCAGGGCTCTGCTTAGGAATTCCTCTTTCGGTGGGACACCTGAGGTAACAAACCTGAAAGGAGTCCTCCCATGCCTCAGATTGACGAAAAACAATTGGTATCGGGCAAAACCAAAAAAAGCAAGATTAGTCCATGTCCCATGAGGCCTCCCGAACATTCCACGGCCATCGCTGATATAAAATCCAGAGACAAATGCCTGAGCACGTGCCTCAGACTCGCACATTCTTCATATCCTGAAGAGTTCTTCAGATAAGAACCTACACGGCACTCGAATGCCCCCAAAATATATATTCTAACCTGTGCCCTAATGCACTGTCTGACAACCTGAGCCCGGACCTCGTCACCAACACCCAGACAGCAGACCGAACACTGAGCACATCAGACCCGCCATAGCCTTAGGTCATCATCTCTTACCTACCTCAGTTTTCAGGCTTCAGAACCTAGAACTTATCTCCAATCACTGCCCAGGGGTGACTGTGATGCAGAAATCAGAACTCTTCCTTACCCATGGCAAGACACCTTGTGGTTGGCATGTTGTCCAATGTTCAGTGTAGGAGAAACTAGCATTCACCCTGAGGCCCAGCCCATTCTTGAGAGCGACGAGGGCATAAACACGCATTGTGACCCTCAGCGTGAGTGCTGTCCTCTAGTACGTCCTCACAGTGGCTGGACCATTAGATGTCATAATGGCCTTAACATGTCCCTAGGCTCCAATTTTTAACCAGATTTCTGGTTGTCCAGGCGCCCCTACCCAGGGCTCTACTCTGGAATCCCCCATTTGGTGGGACACCTGAGGTTGAAAAACAAAACAAAACAAATCAACAACAACAGAACAACGGACTTCTTCCATCCCACAGAATGACCCCAAACTCTTTGGACGTGGCCAAACCCCCAGAGAGTAAGACTCGTCCATTTCCCATGAAGTCACCCGGAAATTTCACGACCATGAGTGACACGATATCCAGAGACAAAAACATGAGCAAGAGCCTCACACTCGCCCTTTTTTCATATCCCGAAGAGTTCTCCTCATGGTCTGTAGATCAGTCCTGCCATACCTATGACCCGAAACATAAGCCGAGTTTGTGTTTTCAGACAACTGTCCAAACAGCCCTGGCCTACACACCCTACAGGCTCAGGCCCCTGGAGCCAAACGTGACGACTGTGCTTGCCCTCTCCATGGGAATTGTATGTGCCCATTCCAATGGCCACAACCCTACTAATAGGATAAACCTCCAAAGTCCCTGAGGCCATCCCAATATTTGTGTCTTCCCCGGATAAACTGGCGCAATCTGGGCCCATCGGAGCACATACCGGCACTCAGACCCGGAGAATGATATCCCCAGAGGTGAAAAGGAACGAGCCGGACCCTAGGCACCTATCAGATCCATTGCTTTGGTTTCCAGGAATCTCTCCTCAGAGGCCTGGTTTTCAATAACAGCGTATGGCTGTTTCTTGACTCACCCATCAGAACAAATATCATCTACACATGGGAAACTTGCACGATGGAGCTGTGTGAAAGCCTCTCTTTAGGAGAACCCTTCAGGGCCCCAGTGCCAACGCTTCATTCCAAGGTCTCCATAGACACAAAATCATATTAGGACACATCCACGGGAGAGTCCATTTCAACTCAACCTCCTGGGTTGCTCCCCCAGATCCAGCAGATCTAACCTTTCTTGTTGCTTGGAGACAATTGGAATGCCAGGTGGGCAACCCAGCCATCCATCCTTAGAACCCTGCCCGGAAACGTTGTCCTGGAGCCAACCAACAGGTCTCAATTGTCCTGCAGAAGAATCTTTGCAGTTGGGAGCTTCTCACAACTCCCATCTTGGGAAAAACCCATGGTTCGTGATCCAACCCCCTTCAAGAAGGGGCCATCAGGGACAGAATGTCCAACCTGAGCGATTGTCTGATCCTCACCCTGACTTCAGATGCACGAGATCTCGATTCAGGTCTGGAGATAGTGCCTGCCATATCCTCACCCAGAAACCTAGGGCTAGCTTGGGTTCTCAGACTTCCGTCCTCAGACTACTGGCCCGCAAGCACTCCAGTTTGGCATTCCAGAACTACAATGCAGCACTCTGCCTGCCCTCCAGAAGAAAAACATTGCCTTCTGGGGCTACCCATAAACCCCCAATGAGGATCTACCTGCACAGCATTCGGCTGTAACCCAAATATATAGGCTGACATGGGCACTAATGACCTTTCTGACACAGCCTGAGCCTGGACCTCCTGGCTCCACCCAGACAGCTGGCAGCACACTGAGCACATCGGACCCGCCATGGCCTTAGGTCGTCATCTCTTCTCAAACTCGGTTTTCAGGCTTCAGAACCTAGACCTTATCTCCTATCACGGCCCGGGTTTGAAAATGATGCAGAAATCAGAACTCTTTCCCCATGGCAAGCAACCTTGTGGTTGGCAAGTTTCAAGGTTCACTGTAGTTGAAACCAGTGTGGCCCATGAGGCCCGGCCCATGCTTGCGGGCCACATTGGTCACAAACACACATTGTGACCCTTAGCCTGAGCCCAGTCCTCAGGTAAGGCCTCTCAGTGGCAGGATGGAGAGACAGCATATTGGGCTTCACATGCCCCTAGGCCCGAATTTTTAACCAGAGTTCGGGTTGTCCCTTCACTCTTCCCCAGGGCTCTGCTTTGGAATTCCTCTTTTGGTGGGACACCTGAGGTAACATCCCTGAAATGAGTCCTACCATCCCCCAGATTGACGAAAATCAATTGGGATCGGGCCAAATCCACAGAGAGCAAGATTCGTCCATGGCCCATGAGGCATACCCAACATACCACGTCCACCGCTGATACTAAATCCAGAGACAAAAGCCTGAGCACGCACCTCAGACTCGCTCAGTCTTCATATCCTGAAGAGTTCTTCAGATAAGAACCTACACGACACTGGAATGCACCCAAAATATATAGTGTAACCTGGGCACTAATGCACTGTCTGACAACCTGAGCCCGGACCTCGTGACCAACACCCAGACAGCTGACCGCACACTGAGCACATTGTCCTGTAGAAGAATCTTTGCAGTTGGGATCTTCTCACAACTCCCATCGTGGGAAAACCCCCATGGCCTCGTGATCCACACCCCCTTCAAGAAGGGGCCATCAGGGACAGAATGTCCAACCTGAGCGATCGTCTGTTCCTCGCCCTGACTTCAGATGCATGAGATCTCGAATCAGGTCCGTAGATTGTGCCTTCCATATCCTCACCCAGAATCGTAGGCCTATCTTGGGTTCTCAAACTTACGTCCTCAGACTACTGGCCCACAAGCCCTCCAGTTTGGCAATCCAGAACTACAATGCAGCACTCTGCCTGCCCTCCAGAAGAAAAACATTGCCCTCTGTGGCTACCCAGATACCCCAAATGAGGATCAACCTGCACGCCATTCGGCTGTACCCCAAATATATAGGCTGACCTGGGCACTAAAGCCTTTTCTGGCACACCCTGAGCCTGGACCTCCAGGCCCCACACAGACAGCTGGCCGCACACTGAGCACATGGACCCATCATGGCCTTTGTTCGTCATCTCTTCTCAACCTCGGTTTTCAGGCTTCAGAACCTAGACCTTATCTCCAATCACGGCCCGGGTTTGAAAATGATGCAGAAATCAGAACTCCTTCCCCATGGCAAGAAACCTTGTGGTTCATATGTTGTCCAAGGTTCAGTGTAGTTGAAACCCGTGTGGCCCATGAGGCCCCGCCCATGCTTGCGGGCCAATTGGTCACAAACACACATTGTGACCCTCAGCCTGAGCCCAACCTCAGGTAAGGCCTCTCAGTGGCTGGATGGAGAGACAGCATATTGAGCTTGCCATGCCCCTAGGTCCCAATTTTTAACCGTAGTTCGTGTAGTGTCTTCACTCTAGCCCAGGGCTCTGCTTAGGAATTCCTCTTTCGGTGGGACACCTGAGGTAACAAACCTGAAAGGAGTCCTCCCATGCCTCAGATTGACGAAAAACAATTGGGATCGGGCCAAATCCACAGAGAGCAAGATTAGTCCATGTCCCATGAGGCCTCCCCGAACATTCCACGGCCATCGCTGATATAAAATCCAGAGACAAATGCCTGAGCACGTGCCTCAGACTCGCACATTCTTCATATCCTGAAGAGTTCTTCAGATAAGAACCTACACGGCACTCGAATTCCCCCCCAAATATATATTCTAACCTGTGCCCTAATGCACTGTCTGACAACCTGAGCCCGGACCTCGTCACCAACACCCAGACAGCAGACCGAACACTGAGCACATCAGACCCGCCATAGCCTTAGGTCATCATCTCTTACCTACCTCAGTTTTCAGGCTTCAGAACCTAGAACTTATCTCCAATCACTGCCCAGGGGTGACTGTGATGCAGAAATCAGAACTCTTCCTTACCCATGGCAAGACACCTTGTGGTTGGCATGTTGTCCAACGTTCAGTGTAGGAGAAACTAGCATTCACCCTGAGGCCCAGCCCATTCTTGAGAGCGACGAGGGCATAAACACGCATTGTGACCCTCAGCGTGAGTCCTGTCCTCTAGTACGTCCTCACAGTGGCTGGACCATTAGATGTCATAATGGCCTTAACATGTCCCTAGGCTCCAATTTTTAACCAGATTTCTGGTTGTCCAGGCGCCCCTCCCCAGGGCTCTACTCTGGAATCCCCCATTTGGTGGGACACCTGAGGTTGAAAAACAAAAAAAAACAAAAACAACAACAACAACAGAACAACGGACTTCTTCCATCCCACAGAATGACCCCAAACTCTTTGGACGTGGCCAAACCCCCAGAGAGTAAGACTCGTCCATTTCCCATGAAGTCACCCGGAAATTTCACGACCATGAGTGACACGATATCCAGAGACAAAAAAACATGAGCAAGAGCCTCACACTCGCCCTTTTTTCATATCCCGAAGAGTTCTCCTCATGGTCTGTAGATCAGTCCTGCCATACCTATGACCCGAAACATAAGCCGAGTTTGTGTTTTCAGACAACTGTCCAAACAGCCCTGGCCTACACACCCTACAGGCTCAGGCCCCTGGAGCCAAACGTGACGACTGTGCTTGCCCTCTCCATGGGAATTGTATGTGCCCATTCCAATGGCCACAACCCTACTAATAGGATAAACCTCCAAAGTCCCTGAGGCCATCCCAATATTTGTGTCTTCCCCGGATAAACTGGCGCAATCTGGGCCCATCGGAGCACATACCGGCACTCAGACCCGGAGACTGATGTCCCCAGAGGTGAAAAGGAACGAGCAGGACCCTAGGCACCTATCAGATCCATTGCTTTGGTTTCCAGGAATCTCTCCTCAGAGGCCTGGTTTTCAATAACAGCGTATGGCTGTTTCTTGACTCACCCATCAGAACAAATATCATCTACACATGGGAAACTTGCACGATGGAGCTGTGTGAAAGCCTCTCTTTAGGAGAACCCTTCAGGGCCCCAGTGCCACCGCTTCATTCCAAGGTCTCCATAGACACAAAATCATATTAGGACACATCCACGGGAGAGTCCATTTCAACTCAACCTCCTGGGTTGCTCCCCCAGATCCAGCAGATCTAACCTTTCTTGTTGCTTGGAGACAATTGGAATGCCAGGTGGGCAACCCAGCCATCCATCCTTAGAACCCTGCCCGGAAACGTTGTCCTGGAGCCAACCAACAGGTCTCAATTGTCCTGCAGAAGAATCTTTGCAGTTGGGAGCTTCTCACAACTCCCATCTTGGGAAAAACCCATGGTTCGTGATCCAACCCCCTTCAAGAAGGGGCCATCAGGGACAGAATGTCCAACCTGAGCGATCGTCTGATCCTCGCCCTGACTTCAGATGCACGAGATCTCGATTCAGGTCTGGAGATAGTGCCTGCCATATCCTCACCCAGAAACCTAGGCCTAGCTTGGGTTCTCAGACTTCCGTCCTCAGACTACTGGCCCGCAAGCACTCCAGTTTGGCATTCCAGAACTACAATGCAGCACTCTGCCTGCCCTCCAGAAGAAAAACATTGCCTTCTGGGGCTACCCATAAACCCCCAATGAGGATCTACCTGCACAGCATTCGGCTGTAACCCAAATATATAGGCTGACATGGGCACTAATGCCCTTTCTGACACAGCCTGAGCCTGGACCTCCTGGCTCCACCCAGACAGCTGGCAGCACACTGAGCACATCGGACCCGCCATGGCCTTAGGTCGTCATCTCTTCTCAAACTCGGTTTTCAGGCTTCAGAACCTAGACCTTATCTCCTATCACGGCCCGGGTTTGAAAATGATGCAGAAATCAGAACTCTTTCCCCATGGCAAGAAAACCTTGTGGTTGGCATGTTGTCCAAGGTTCACTGTAGTTGAAACCAGTGTGGCCCATGAGGCCCGGCCCATGCTTGCGGGCCACATTGGTCACAAACACACATTGTGACCCTTAGCCTGAGCCCAGTCCTCAGGTAAGGCCTCTCAGTGGCAGGATGGAGAGACAGCATATTGGGCTTCACATGCCCCTAGGCCCGAATTTTTAACCAGAGTTCGGGTTGTCCCTTCACTCTTCCCCAGGGCTCTGCTTTGGAATTCCTCTTTTGGTGGGACACCTGAGGTAACATCCCTGAAATGAGTCCTACCATCCCACAGATTGACGAAAATCAATTGGGATCGGGCCAAATCCACAGAGAGCAAGATTCGTCCATGGCCCATGAGGCATACCCAACATACCACGTCCATCGCTGATACTAAATCCAGAGACAAAAGCCTGAGCACGCACCTCAGACTCGCTCAGTCTTCATATCCTGAAGAGTTCTTCAGATAAGAACCTACACGACACTGGAATGCACCCAAAATATATAGTGTAACCTGGGCACTAATGCACTGTCTGACAACCTGAGCCCGGACCTCGTGACCAACACCCAGACAGCTGACCGCACACTGAGCACATTGTCCTGTAGAAGAATCTTTGCAGTTGGGATCTTCTCACAACTCCCATCGTGGGAAAACCCCCATGGGCCTCGTGATCCACACCCCCTTCAAGAAGGGGCCATCAGGGACAGAATGTCCAACCTGAGCGATCGTCTGTTCCTCGCCCTGACTTCAGATGCATGAGATCTCGAATCAGGTCTGTAGATTGTGCCTTCCATATCCTCACCCAGAATCGTAGGCCTATCTTGGGTTCTCAAACTTCCGTCCTCAGACTACTGGCCCACAAGCCCTCCAGTTTGGCAATCCAGAACTACAATGCAGCACTCTGCCTGCCCTCCAGAAGAAAAACATTGCCCTCTGTGGCTACCCAGATACCCCAAATGAGGATCAACCTGCACGCCATTCGGCTGTACCCCAAATATATAGGCTGACCTGGGCACTAAAGCCTTTTCTGGCACACCCTGAGCCTGGACCTCCAGGCCCCACACAGACAGCTGGCCGCACACTGAGCACATGGACCCATCATGGCCTTTGTTCGTCATCTCTTCTCAACCTCGGTTTTCAGGCTTCAGAACCTAGACCTTATCTCCAATCACGGCCCGGGTTTGAAAATGATGCAGAAATCAGAACTCCTTCCCCATGGCAAGAAACCTTGTGGTTCATATGTTGTCCAAGGTTCAGTGTAGTTGAAACCCGTGTGGCCCATGAGGCCCCGCCCATGCTTGCGGGCCAATTGGTCACAAACACACATTGTGACCCTCAGCCTGAGCCCAACCTCAGGTAAGGCCTCTCAGTGGCTGGATGGAGAGACAGCATATTGAGCTTGCCATGCCCCTAGGTCCCAATTTTTAACCGTAGTTCGTGTAGTGTCTTCACTCTAGCCCAGGGCTCTGCTTAGGAATTCCTCTTTCGGTGGGACACCTGAGGTAACAAACCTGAAAGGAGTCCTCCCATGCCTCAGATTGAAGAAAAACAATTGGGATCGGGCCAAATCCACAGAGAGCAAGATTAGTCCATGTCCCATGAGGCCTCCCGAACATTCCACGGCCATCGCTGATATAAAATCCAGAGACAAATGCCTGAGCACGTGCCTCAGACTCGCACATTCTTCATATCCTGAAGAGTTCTTCAGATAAGAACCTACACGGCACTCGAATGCCCCCCAAATATATATTCTAACCTGTGCCCTAATGCACTGTCTGAACAACCTGAGCCCGGACCTCGTCACCAACACCCAGACAGCAGACCGAACACTGAGCACATCAGACCCGCCATAGCCTTAGGTCATCATCTCTTACCTACCTCAGTTTTCAGGCTTCAGAACCTAGAACTTATCTCCAATCACTGCCCAGGGGTGACTGTGATGCAGAAATCAGAACTCTTCCTTACCCATGGCAAGACACCTTGTGGTTGGCATGTTGTCCAACGTTCAGTGTAGGAGAAACTAGCATTCACCCTGAGGCCCAGCCCATTCTTGAGAGCGACGAGGGCATAAACACGCATTGTGACCCTCAGCGTGAGTCCTGTCCTCTAGTACGTCCTCACAGTGGCTGGACCATTAGATGTCATAATGGCCTTAACATGTCCCTAGGCTCCAATTTTTAACCAGATTTCTGGTTGTCCAGGCGCCCCTCCCCAGGGCTCTACTCTGGAATCCCCCATTTGGTGGGACACCTGAGGTTGAAAAACAAAACAAAAACATCATCAACAACAACAGAACAACGGACTTCTTCCATCCCACAGAATGACCCCAAACTCTTTGGACGTGGCCAAACCCCCAGAGAGTAAGACTCGTCCATTTCCCATGAAGTCACCCGGAAATTTCACGACCATGAGTGACACGATATCCAGAGACAAAAACATGAGCAAGAGCCTCACACTCGCCCTTTTTTTCATATCCCGAAGAGTTCTCCTCATGGTCTGTAGATCAGTCCTGCCATACCTATGACCCGAAACATAAGCCGAGTTTGTGTTTTCAGACAACTGTCCAAACAGCCCTGGCCTACACACCCTACAGGCTCAGGCCCCTGGAGCCAAACGTGACGACTGTGCTTGCCCTCTCCATGGGAATTGTATGTGCCCATTCCAATGGCCACAACCCTACTAATAGGATAAACCTCCAAAGTCCCTGAGGCCATCCCAATATTTGTGTCTTCCCCGGATAAACTGGCGCAATCTGGGCCCATCGGAGCACATACCGGCACTCAGACCCGGAGACTGATGTCCCCAGAGGTGAAAAGGAACGAGCAGGACCCTAGGCACCTATCAGATCCATTGCTTTGGTTTCCAGGAATCTCTCCTCAGAGGCCTGGTTTTCAATAACAGCGTATGGCTGTTTCTTGACTCACCCATCAGAACAAATATCATCTACACATGGGAAACTTGCACGATGGAGCTGTGTGAAAGCCTCTCTTTAGGAGAACCCTTCAGGGCCCCAGTGCCACCGCTTCATTCCAAGGTCTCCATAGACACAAAATCATATTAGGACACATCCACGGGAGAGTCCATTTCAACTCAACCTCCTGGGTTGCTCCCCCAGATCCAGCAGATCTAACCTTTCTTGTTGCTTGGAGACAATTGGAATGCCAGGTGGGCAACCCAGCCATCCATCCTTAGAACCCTGCCCGGAACGTTGTCCTGGAGCCAACCAACAGGTCTCAATTGTCCTGCAGAAGAATCTTTGCAGTTGGGAGCTTCTCACAACTCCCATCTTGGGAAAAAACCCATGGTTCGTGATCCAACCCCCTTCAAGAAGGGGCCATCAGGGACAGAATGTCCAACCTGAGCGATCGTCTGATCCTCGCCCTGACTTCAGATGCACGAGATCTCGATTCAGGTCTGGAGATAGTGCCTGCCATATCCTCACCCAGAAACCTAGGCCTAGCTTGGGTTCTCAGACTTCCGTCCTCAGACTACTGGCCCGCAAGCACTCCAGTTTGGCATTCCAGAACTACAATGCAGCACTCTGCCTGCCCTCCAGAAGAAAAAAACAACATTGCCTTCTGGGGCTACCCATAAACCCCCAATGAGGATCTACCTGCACAGCATTCGGCTGTAACCCAAATATATAGGCTGACATGGGCACTAATGCCCTTTCTGACACAGCCTGAGCCTGGACCTCCTGGCTCCACCCAGACAGCTGGCAGCACACTGAGCACATCGGACCCGCCATGGCCTTAGGTCGTCATCTCTTCTCTCAACTCGGTTTTCAGGCTTCAGAACCTAGACCTTATCTCCTATCACGGCCCGGGTTTGAAAATGATGCAGAAATCAGAACTCTTTCCCCATGGCAAGAAACCTTGTGGTTGGCATGTTGTCCAAGGTTCACTGTAGTTGAAACCAGTGTGGCCCATGAGGCCCGGCCCATGCTTGCGGGCCACATTGGTCACAAACACACATTGTGACCCTTAGCCTGAGCCCAGTCCTCAGGTAAGGCCTCTCAGTGGCAGGATGGAGAGACAGCATATTGGGCTTCACATGCCCCTAGGCCCGAATTTTTAACCAGAGTTCGGGTTGTCCCTTCACTCTTCCCCCCCAGGGCTCTGCTTTGGAATTCCTCTTTTGGTGGGACACCTGAGGTAACATCCCTGAAATGAGTCCTACCATCCCACAGATTGACGAAAATCAATTGGGATCGGGCCAAATCCACAGAGAGCAAGATTCGTCCATGGCCCATGAGGCATACCCAACATACCACGTCCATCGCTGATACTAAATCCAGAGACAAAAGCCTGAGCACGCACCTCAGACTCGCTCAGTCTTCATATCCTGAAGAGTTCTTCAGATAAGAACCTACACGACACTGGAATGCACCCAAAATATATAGTGTAACCTGGGCACTAATGCACTGTCTGACAACCTGAGCCCGGACCTCGTGACCAACACCCAGACAGCTGACCGCACACTGAGCACATTGTCCTGTAGAAGAATCTTTGCAGTTGGGATCTTCTCACAACTCCCATCGTGGGAAAAACCCCCATGGCCTCGTGATCCACACCCCCTTCAAGAAGGGGCCATCAGGGACAGAATGTCCAACCTGAGCGATCGTCTGTTCCTCGCCCTGACTTCAGATGCATGAGATCTCGAATCAGGTCTGTAGATTGTGCCTTCCATATCCTCACCCAGAATCGTAGGCCTATCTTGGGTTCTCAAACTTCCGTCCTCAGACTACTGGCCCACAAGCCCTCCAGTTTGGCAATCCAGAACTACAATGCAGCACTCTGCCTGCCCTCCAGAAGAAAAACATTGCCCTCTGTGGCTACCCAGATACCCCAAATGAGGATCAACCTGCACGCCATTCGGCTGTACCCCAAATATATAGGCTGACCTGGGCACTAAAGCCTTTTCTGGCACACCCTGAGCCTGGACCTCCAGGCCCCACACAGACAGCTGGCCGCACACTGAGCACATGGACCCATCATGGCCTTTGTTCGTCATCTCTTCTCAACCTCGGTTTTCAGGCTTCAGAACCTAGACCTTATCTCCAATCACGGCCCGGGTTTGAAAATGATGCAGAAATCAGAACTCCTTCCCCATGGCAAGAAACCTTGTGGTTCATATGTTGTCCAAGGTTCAGTGTAGTTGAAACCCGTGTGGCCCATGAGGCCCCGCCCATGCTTGCGGGCCAATTGGTCACAAACACACATTGTGACCCTCAGCCTGAGCCCAACCTCAGGTAAGGCCTCTCAGTGGCTGGATGGAGAGACAGCATATTGAGCTTGCCATGCCCCTAGGTCCCAATTTTTAACCGTAGTTCGTGTAGTGTCTTCACTCTAGCCCAGGGCTCTGCTTAGGAATTCCTCTTTCGGTGGGACACCTGAGGTAACAAACCTGAAAGGAGTCCTCCCATGCCTCAGATTGAAGAAAAAAACAATTGGGATCGGGCCAAATCCACAGAGAGCAAGATTAGTCCATGTCCCATGAGGCCTCCCGAACATTCCACGGCCATCGCTGATATAAAATCCAGAGACAAATGCCTGAGCACGTGCCTCAGACTCGCACATTCTTCATATCCTGAAGAGTTCTTCAGATAAGAACCTACACGGCACTCGAATGCCCCCCAAATATATATTCTAACCTGTGCCCTAATGCACTGTCTGACAACCTGAGCCCGGACCTCGTCACCAACACCCAGACAGCAGACCGAACACTGAGCACATCAGACCCGCCCATAGCCTTAGGTCATCATCTCTTACCTACCTCAGTTTTCAGGCTTCAGAACCTAGAACTTATCTCCAATCACTGCCCAGGGGTGACTGTGATGCAGAAATCAGAACTCTTCCTTACCCATGGCAAGACACCTTGTGGTTGGCATGTTGTCCAACGTTCAGTGTAGGAGAAACTAGCATTCACCCTGAGGCCCAGCCCATTCTTGAGAGCGACGAGGGCATAAACACGCATTGTGACCCTCAGCGTGAGTCCTGTCCTCTAGTACGTCCTCACAGTGGCTGGACCATTAGATGTCATAATGGCCTTAACATGTCCCTAGGCTCCAATTTTTAACCAGATTTCTGGTTGTCCAGGCGCCCCTCCCCAGGGCTCTACTCTGGAATCCCCCATTTGGTGGGACACCTGAGGTTGAAAAACAAAACAAAACAAATCAACAACAACAGAACAACGGACTTCTTCCATCCCACAGAATGACCCCAAACTCTTTGGACGTGGCCAAACCCCCAGAGAGTAAGACTCGTCCATTTCCCATGAAGTCACCCGGAAATTTCACGACCATGAGTGACACGATATCCAGAGACAAAAACATGAGCAAGAGCCTCACACTCGCCCTTTTTTCATATCCCGAAGAGTTCTCCTCATGGTCTGTAGATCAGTCCTGCCATACCTATGACCCGAAACATAAGCCGAGTTTGTGTTTTCAGACAACTGTCCAAACAGCCCTGGCCTACACACCCTACAGGCTCAGGCCCCTGGAGCCAAACGTGACGACTGTGCTTGCCCTCTCCATGGGAATTGTATGTGCCCATTCCAATGGCCACAACCCTACTAATAGGATAAACCTCCAAAGTCCCTGAGGCCATCCCAATATTTGTGTCTTCCCCGGATAAACTGGCGCAATCTGGGCCCATCGGAGCACATACCGGCACTCAGACCCGGAGACTGATGTCCCCAGAGGTGAAAAGGAACGAGCAGGACCCTAGGCACCTATCAGATCCATTGCTTTGGTTTCCAGGAATCTCTCCTCAGAGGCCTGGTTTTCAATAACAGCGTATGGCTGTTTCTTGACTCACCCATCAGAACAAATATCATCTACACATGGGAAACTTGCACGATGGAGCTGTGTGAAAGCCTCTCTTTAGGAGAACCCTTCAGGGCCCCAGTGCCACCGCTTCATTCCAAGGTCTCCATAGACACAAAATCATATTAGGACACATCCACGGGAGAGTCCATTTCAACTCAACCTCCTGGGTTGCTCCCCCAGATCCAGCAGATCTAACCTTTCTTGTTGCTTGGAGACAATTGGAATGCCAGGTGGGCAACCCAGCCATCCATCCTTAGAACCCTGCCCGGAAACGTTGTCCTGGAGCCAACCAACAGGTCTCAATTGTCCTGCAGAAGAATCTTTGCAGTTGGGAGCTTCTCACAAACTCCCATCTTGGGAAAAACCCCATGGTTCGTGATCCAACCCCCTTCAAGAAGGGGCCATCAGGGACAGAATGTCCAACCTGAGCGATCGTCTGATCCTCGCCCTGACTTCAGATGCACGAGATCTCGATTCAGGTCTGGAGATAGTGCCTGCCATATCCTCACCCAGAAACCTAGGCCTAGCTTGGGTTCTCAGACTTCCGTCCTCAGACTACTGGCCCGCAAGCACTCCAGTTTGGCATTCCAGAACTACAATGCAGCACTCTGCCTGCCCTCCAGAAGAAAAACATTGCCTTCTGGGGCTACCCATAAACCCCCAATGAGGATCTACCTGCACAGCATTCGGCTGTAACCCCAAATATATAGGCTGACATGGGCACTAATGCCCTTTCTGACACAGCCTGAGCCTGGACCTCCTGGCTCCACCCAGACAGCTGGCAGCACACTGAGCACATCGGACCCGCCATGGCCTTAGGTCGTCATCTCTTCTCAAACTCGGTTTTCAGGCTTCAGAACCTAGACCTTATCTCCTATCACGGCCCGGGTTTGAAAATGATGCAGAAATCAGAACTCTTTCCCCATGGCAAGAAACCTTGTGGTTGGCATGTTGTCCAAGGTTCACTGTAGTTGAAACCAGTGTGGCCCATGAGGCCCGGCCCATGCTTGCGGGCCACATTGGTCACAAACACACATTGTGACCCTTAGCCTGAGCCCAGTCCTCAGGTAAGGCCTCTCAGTGGCAGGATGGAGAGACAGCATATTGGGCTTCACATGCCCCTAGGCCCGAATTTTTAACCAGAGTTCGGGTTGTCCCTTCACTCTTCCCCAGGGCTCTGCTTTGGAATTCCTCTTTTGGTGGGACACCTGAGGTAACATCCCTGAAATGAGTCCTACCATCCCACAGATTGACGAAAATCAATTGGGATCGGGCCAAATCCACAGAGAGCAAGATTCGTCCATGGCCCATGAGGCATACCCAACATACCACGTCCATCGCTGATACTAAATCCAGAGACAAAAGCCTGAGCACGCACCTCAGACTCGCTCAGTCTTCATATCCTGAAGAGTTCTTCAGATAAGAACCTACACGACACTGGAATGCACCCAAAATATATAGTGTAACCTGGGCACTAATGCACTGTCTGACAACCTGAGCCCGGACCTCGTGACCAACACCCAGACAGCTGACCGCACACTGAGCACATTGTCCTGTAGAAGAATCTTTGCAGTTGGGATCTTCTCACAACTCCCATCGTGGGAAAACCCCCATGGCCTCGTGATCCACACCCCCTTCAAGAAGGGGCCATCAGGGACAGAATGTCCAACCTGAGCGATCGTCTGTTCCTCGCCCTGACTTCAGATGCATGAGATCTCGAATCAGGTCTGTAGATTGTGCCTTCCATATCCTCACCCAGAATCGTAGGCCTATCTTGGGTTCTCAAACTTCCGTCCTCAGACTACTGGCCCACAAGCCCTCCAGTTTGGCAATCCAGAACTACAATGCAGCACTCTGCCTGCCCTCCAGAAGAAAAACATTTGCCCTCTGTGGCTACCCAGATACCCCAAATGAGGATCAACCTGCACGCCATTCGGCTGTACCCCAAATATATAGGCTGACCTGGGCACTAAAGCCTTTTCTGGCACACCCTGAGCCTGGACCTCCAGGCCCCACACAGACAGCTGGCCGCACACTGAGCACATGGACCCATCATGGCCTTTGTTCGTCATCTCTTCTCAACCTCGGTTTTCAGGCTTCAGAACCTAGACCTTATCTCCAATCACGGCCCGGGTTTGAAAATGATGCAGAAATCAGAACTCCTTCCCCATGGCAAGAAACCTTGTGGTTCATATGTTGTCCAAGGTTCAGTGTAGTTGAAACCCGTGTGGCCCATGAGGCCCCGCCCATGCTTGCGGGCCAATTGGTCACAAACACACACATTGTGACCCTCAGCCTGAGCCCAACCTCAGGTAAGGCCTCTCAGTGGCTGGATGGAGAGACAGCATATTGAGCTTGCCATGCCCCTAGGTCCCAATTTTTAACCGTAGTTCGTGTAGTGTCTTCACTCTAGCCCAGGGCTCTGCTTAGGAATTCCTCTTTCGGTGGGACACCTGAGGTAACAAACCTGAAAGGAGTCCTCCCATGCCTCAGATTGACGAAAAACAATTGGGATCGGGCCAAATCCACAGAGAGCAAGATTAGTCCATGTCCCATGAGGCCTCCCGAACATTCCACGGCCATCGCTGATATAAAATCCAGAGACAAATGCCTGAGCACGTGCCTCAGACTCGCACATTCTTCATATCCTGAAGAGTTCTTCAGATAAGAACCTACACGGCACTCGAATTCCCCCCCAAATATATATTCTAACCTGTGCCCTAATGCACTGTCTGACAACCTGAGCCCGGACCTCGTCACCAACACCCAGACAGCAGACCGAACACTGAGCACATCAGACCCGCCATAGCCTTAGGTCATCATCTCTTACCTACCTCAGTTTTCAGGCTTCAGAACCTAGAACTTATCTCCAATCACTGCCCAGGGGTGACTGTGATGCAGAAATCAGAACTCTTCCTTACCCATGGCAAGACACCTTGTGGTTGGCATGTTGTCCAACGTTCAGTGTAGGAGAAACTAGCATTCACCCTGAGGCCCAGCCCATTCTTGAGAGCGACGAGGGCATAAACACGCATTGTGACCCTCAGCGTGAGTCCTGTCCTCTAGTACGTCCTCACAGTGGCTGGACCATTAGATGTCATAATGGCCTTAACATGTCCCTAGGCTCCAATTTTTAACCAGATTTCTGGTTGTCCAGGCGCCCCTCCCCAGGGCTCTACTCTGGAATCCCCCATTTGGTGGGACACCTGAGGTTGAAAAACAAAACAAAACAAAACAAATCAACAACAACAGAACAACGGACTTCTTCCATCCCACAGAATGACCCCAAACTCTTTGGACGTGGCCAAACCCCCAGAGAGTAAGACTCGTCCATTTCCCATGAAGTCACCCGGAAATTTCACGACCATGAGTGACACGATATCCAGAGACAAAAACATGAGCAAGAGCCTCACACTCGCCCTTTTTTCATATCCCGAAGAGTTCTCCTCATGGTCTGTAGATCAGTCCTGCCATACCTATGACCCGAAACATAAGCCGAGTTTGTGTTTTCAGACAACTGTCCAAACAGCCCTGGCCTACACACCCTACAGGCTCAGGCCCCTGGAGCCAAACGTGACGACTGTGCTTGCCCTCTCCATGGGAATTGTATGTGCCCATTCCAATGGCCACAACCCTACTAATAGGATAAACCTCCAAAGTCCCTGAGGCCATCCCAATATTTGTGTCTTCCCCGGATAAACTGGCGCAATCTGGGCCCATCGGAGCACATACCGGCACTCAGACCCGGAGACTGATGTCCCCAGAGGTGAAAAGGAATGAGCAGGACCCTAGGCACCTATCAGATCCATTGCTTTGGTTTCCAGGAATCTCTCCTCAGAGGCCTGGTTTTCAATAACAGCGTATGGCTGTTTCTTGACTCACCCATCAGAACAAATATCATCTACACATGGGAAACTTGCACGATGGAGCTGTGTGAAAGCCTCTCTTTAGGAGAACCCTTCAGGGCCCCAGTGCCACCGCTTCATTCCAAGGTCTCCATAGACACAAAATCATATTAGGACACATCCACGGGAGAGTCCATTTCAACTCAACCTCCTGGGTTGCTCCCCCAGATCCAGCAGATCTAACCTTTCTTGTTGCTTGGAGACAATTGGAATGCCAGGTGGGCAACCCAGCCATCCATCCTTAGAACCCTGCCAGGAAACGTTGTCCTGGAGCCAACCAACAGGTCTGAATTGTCCTGCAGAAGAATCTTTGCAGTTGGGAGCTTCTCACAACTCCCATCTTGGGAAAAACCCATGGTTCGTGATCCAACCCCCTTCAAGAAGGGGCCATCAGGGACAGAATGTCCAACCTGAGCGATCGTCTGATCCTCGCCCTGACTTCAGATGCACGAGATCTCGATTCAGGTCTGGAGATAGTGCCTGCCATATCCTCACCCAGAAACCTAGGCCTAGCTTGGGTTCTCAGACTTCCGTCCTCAGACTACTGGCCCGCAAGCACTCCAGTTTGGCATTCCAGAACTACAATGCAGCACTCTGCCTGCCCTCCAGAAGAAAAAAAACATTGCCTTCTGGGGCTACCCATAAACCCCCAATGAGGATCTACCTGCACAGCATTCGGCTGTAACCCAAATATATAGGCTGACATGGGCACTAATGCCCTTTCTGACACAGCCTGAGCCTGGACCTCCTGGCTCCACCCAGACAGCTGGCAGCACACTGAGCACATCGGACCCGCCATGGCCTTAGGTCGTCATCTCTTCTCAAACTCGGTTTTCAGGCTTCAGAACCTAGACCTTATCTCCTATCACGGCCCGGGTTTGAAAATGATGCAGAAATCAGAACTCTTTCCCCATGGCAAGAAACCTTGTGGTTGGCATGTTGTCCAAGGTTCACTGTAGTTGAAACCAGTGTGGCCCATGAGGCCCGGCCCATGCTTGCGGGCCACATTGGTCACAAACACACATTGTGACCCTTAGCCTGAGCCCAGTCCTCAGGTAAGGCCTCTCAGTGGCAGGATGGAGAGACAGCATATTGGGCTTCACATGCCCCTAGGCCCGAATTTTTAACCAGAGTTCGGGTTGTCCCTTCACTCTTCCCCAGGGCTCTGCTTTGGAATTCCTCTTTTGGTGGGACACCTGAGGTAACATCCCTGAAATGAGTCCTACCATCCCACAGATTGACGAAAATCAATTGGGATCGGGCCAAATCCACAGAGAGCAAGATTCGTCCATGGCCCATGAGGCATACCCAACATACCACGTCCATCGCTGATACTAAATCCAGAGACAAAAGCCTGAGCACGCACCTCAGACTCGCTCAGTCTTCATATCCTGAAGAGTTCTTCAGATAAGAACCTACACGACACTGGAATGCACCCAAAATATATAGTGTAACCTGGGCACTAATGCACTGTCTGACAACCTGAGCCCGGACCTCGTGACCAACACCCAGACAGCTGACCGCACACTGAGCACATTGTCCTGTAGAAGAATCTTTGCAGTTGGGATCTTCTCACAACTCCCATCGTGGGAAAACCCCCATGGCCTCGTGATCCACACCCCCTTCAAGAAGGGGCCATCAGGGACAGAATGTCCAACCTGAGCGATCGTCTGTTCCTCGCCCTGACTTCAGATGCATGAGATCTCGAATCAGGTCTGTAGATTGTGCCTTCCATATCCTCACCCAGAATCGTAGGCCTATCTTGGGTTCTCAAACTTCCGTCCTCAGACTACTGGCCCACAAGCCCTCCAGTTTGGCAATCCAGAACTACAATGCAGCACTCTGCCTGCCCTCCAGAAGAAAAACATTGCCCTCTGTGGCTACCCAGATACCCCAAATGAGGATCAACCTGCACGCCATTCGGCTGTACCCCAAATATATAGGCTGACCTGGGCACTAAAGCCTTTTCTGGCACACCCTGAGCCTGGACCTCCAGGCCCCACACAGACAGCTGGCCGCACACTGAGCACATGGACCCATCATGGCCTTTGTTCGTCATCTCTTCTCAACCTCGGTTTTCAGGCTTCAGAACCTAGACCTTATCTCCAATCACGGCCCGGGTTTGAAAATGATGCAGAAATCAGAACTCCTTCCCCATGGCAAGAAACCTTGTGGTTCATATGTTGTCCAAGGTTCAGTGTAGTTGAAACCCGTGTGGCCCATGAGGCCCCGCCCATGCTTGCGGGCCAATTGGTCACAAACACACATTGTGACCCTCAGCCTGAGCCCAACCTCAGGTAAGGCCTCTCAGTGGCTGGATGGAGAGACAGCATATTGAGCTTGCCATGCCCCTAGGTCCCAATTTTTAACGTAGTTCGTGTAGTGTCTTCACTCTAGCCCAGGGCTCTGCTTAGGAATTCCTCTTTCGGTGGGACACCTGAGGTAACAAACCTGAAAGGAGTCCTCCCATGCCTCAGATTGACGAAAAAAACAATTGGGATCGGGCCAAATCCACAGAGAGCAAGATTAGTCCATGTCCCATGAGGCCTCCCGAACATTCCACGGCCATCGCTGATATAAAATCCAGAGACAAATGCCTGAGCACGTGCCTCAGACTCGCACATTCTTCATATCCTGAAGAGTTCTTCAGATAAGAACCTACACGGCACTCGAATGCCCCCCAAATATATATTCTAACCTGTGCCCTAATGCACTGTCTGACAACCTGAGCCCGGACCTCGTCACCAACACCCAGACAGCAGACCGAACACTGAGCACATCAGACCCGCCATAGCCTTAGGTCATCATCTCTTACCTACCTCAGTTTTCAGGCTTCAGAACCTAGAACTTATCTCCAATCACTGCCCAGGGGTGACTGTGATGCAGAAATCAGAACTCTTCCTTACCCATGGCAAGACACCTTGTGGTTGGCATGTTGTCCAACGTTCAGTGTAGGAGAAACTAGCATTCACCCTGAGGCCCAGCCCATTCTTGAGAGCGACGAGGGCATAAACACGCATTGTGACCCTCAGCGTGAGTCCTGTCCTCTAGTACGTCCTCACAGTGGCTGGACCATTAGATGTCATAATGGCCTTAACATGTCCCTAGGCTCCAATTTTTAACCAGATTTCTGGTTGTCCAGGCGCCCCTCCCCAGGGCTCTACTCTGGAATCCCCCATTTGGTGGGACACCTGAGGTTGAAAAACAAAAAAAAAAAATCAACAACAACAACAGAACAACGGACTTCTTCCATCCCACAGAATGACCCCAAACTCTTTGGACGTGGCCAAACCCCCAGAGAGTAAGACTCGTCCATTTCCCATGAAGTCACCCGGAAATTTCACGACCATGAGTGACACGATATCCAGAGACAAAAACATGAGCAAGAGCCTCACACTCGCCCTTTTTTCATATCCCGAAGAGTTCTCCTCATGGTCTGTAGATCAGTCCTGCCATACCTATGACCCGAAACATAAGCCGAGTTTGTGTTTTCAGACAACTGTCCAAACAGCCCTGGCCTACACACCCTACAGGCTCAGGCCCCTGGAGCCAAACGTGACGACTGTGCTTGCCCTCTCCATGGGAATTGTATGTGCCCATTCCAATGGCCACAACCCTACTAATAGGATAAACCTCCAAAGTCCCTGAGGCCATCCCAATATTTGTGTCTTCCCCGGATAAAAAACTGGCGCAATCTGGGCCCATCGGAGCACATACCGGCACTCAGACCCGGAGACTGATGTCCCCAGAGGTGAAAAGGAACGAGCAGGACCCTAGGCACCTATCAGATCCATTGCTTTGGTTTCCAGGAATCTCTCCTCAGAGGCCTGGTTTTCAATAACAGCGTATGGCTGTTTCTTGACTCACCCATCAGAACAAATATCATCTACACATGGGAAACTTGCACGATGGAGCTGTGTGAAAGCCTCTCTTTAGGAGAACCCTTCAGGGCCCCAGTGCCACCGCTTCATTCCAAGGTCTCCATAGACACAAAATCATATTAGGACACATCCACGGGAGAGTCCATTTCAACTCAACCTCCTGGGTTGCTCCCCCCAGATCCAGCAGATCTAACCTTTCTTGTTGCTTGGAGACAATTGGAATGCCAGGTGGGCAACCCAGCCATCCATCCTTAGAACCCTGCCCGGAAACGTTGTCCTGGAGCCAACCAACAGGTCTCAATTGTCCTGCAGAAGAATCTTTGCAGTTGGGAGCTTCTCACAACTCCCATCTTGGGAAAAACCCATGGTTCGTGATCCAACCCCCTTCAAGAAGGGGCCATCAGGGACAGAATGTCCAACCTGAGCGATCGTCTGATCCTCGCCCTGACTTCAGATGCACGAGATCTCGATTCAGGTCTGGAGATAGTGCCTGCCATATCCTCACCCAGAAACCTAGGCCTAGCTTGGGTTCTCAGACTTCCGTCCTCAGACTACTGGCCCGCAAGCACTCCAGTTTGGCATTCCAGAACTACAATGCAGCACTCTGCCTGCCCTCCAGAAGAAAAACATTGCCTTCTGGGGCTACCCATAAACCCCCAATGAGGATCTACCTGCACAGCATTCGGCTGTAACCCAAATATATAGGCTGACATGGGCACTAATGCCCTTTCTGACACAGCCTGAGCCTGGACCTCCTGGCTCCACCCAGACAGCTGGCAGCACACTGAGCACATCGGACCCGCCATGGCCTTAGGTCGTCATCTCTTCTCAAACTCGGTTTTCAGGCTTCAGAACCTAGACCTTATCTCCTATCACGGCCCGGGTTTGAAAATGATGCAGAAATCAGAACTCTTTCCCCATGGCAAGAAACCTTGTGGTTGGCATGTTGTCCAAGGTTCACTGTAGTTGAAACCAGTGTGGCCCATGAGGCCCGGCCCATGCTTGCGGGCCACATTGGTCACAAACACACATTGTGACCCTTAGCCTGAGCCCAGTCCTCAGGTAAGGCCTCTCAGTGGCAGGATGGAGAGACAGCATATTGGGCTTCACATGCCCCTAGGCCCGAATTTTTAACCAGAGTTCGGGTTGTCCCTTCACTCTTCCCCAGGGCTCTGCTTTGGAATTCCTCTTTTGGTGGGACACCTGAGGTAACATCCCTGAAATGAGTCCTACCATCCCACAGATTGACGAAAATCAATTGGGATCGGGCCAAATCCACAGAGAGCAAGATTCGTCCATGGCCCATGAGGCATACCCAACATACCACGTCCATCGCTGATACTAAATCCAGAGACAAAAGCCTGAGCACGCACCTCAGACTCGCTCAGTCTTCATATCCTGAAGAGTTCTTCAGATAAGAACCTACACGACACTGGAATGCACCCAAAATATATAGTGTAACCTGGGCACTAATGCACTGTCTGACAACCTGAGCCCGGACCTCGTGACCAACACCCAGACAGCTGACCGCACACTGAGCACATTGTCCTGTAGAAGAATCTTTGCAGTTGGGATCTTCTCACAACTCCCATCGTGGGAAAACCCCCATGGCCTCGTGATCCACACCCCCTTCAAGAAGGGGCCATCAGGGACAGAATGTCCAACCTGAGCGATCGTCTGTTCCTCGCCCTGACTTCAGATGCATGAGATCTCGAATCAGGTCTGTAGATTGTGCCTTCCATATCCTCACCCAGAATCGTAGGCCTATCTTGGGTTCTCAAACTTCCGTCCTCAGACTACTGGCCCACAAGCCCTCCAGTTTGGCAATCCAGAACTACAATGCAGCACTCTGCCTGCCCTCCAGAAGAAAAACATTGCCCTCTGTGGCTACCCAGATACCCCAAATGAGGATCAACCTGCACGCCATTCGGCTGTACCCCAAATATATATAGGCTGACCTGGGCACTAAAGCCTTTTCTGGCACACCCTGAGCCTGGACCTCCAGGCCCCACACAGACAGCTGGCCGCACACTGAGCACATGGACCCATCATGGCCTTTGTTCGTCATCTCTTCTCAACCTCGGTTTTCAGGCTTCAGAACCTAGACCTTATCTCCAATCACGGCCCGGGTTTGAAAATGATGCAGAAATCAGAACTCCTTCCCCATGGCAAGAAACCTTGTGGTTCATATGTTGTCCAAGGTTCAGTGTAGTTGAAACCCGTGTGGCCCATGAGGCCCCGCCCATGCTTGCGGGCCAATTGGTCACAAACACACATTGTGACCCTCAGCCTGAGCCCAACCTCAGGTAAGGCCTCTCAGTGGCTGGATGGAGAGACAGCATATTGAGCTTGCCATGCCCCTAGGTCCCAATTTTTAACCGTAGTTCGTGTAGTGTCTTCACTCTAGCCCAGGGCTCTGCTTAGGAATTCCTCTTTCGGTGGGACACCTGAGGTAACAAACCTGAAAGGAGTCCTCCCATGCCTCAGATTGACGAAAAACAATTGGGATCGGGCCAAATCCACAGAGAGCAAGATTAGTCCATGTCCCATGAGGCCTCCCGAACATTCCACGGCCATCGCTGATATAAAATCCAGAGACAAATGCCTGAGCACGTGCCTCAGACTCGCACATTCTTCATATCCTGAAGAGTTCTTCAGATAAGAACCTACACGGCACTCGAATGCCCCCCAAATATATATTCTAACCTGTGCCCTAATGCACTGTCTGACAACCTGAGCCCGGACCTCGTCACCAACACCCAGACAGCAGACCGAACACTGAGCACATCAGACCCGCCATAGCCTTAGGTCATCATCTCTTACCTACCTCAGTTTTCAGGCTTCAGAACCTAGAACTTATCTCCAATCACTGCCCAGGGGTGACTGTGATGCAGAAATCAGAACTCTTCCTTACCCATGGCAAGACACCTTGTGGTTGGCATGTTGTCCAACGTTCAGTGTAGGAGAAACTAGCATTCACCCTGAGGCCCAGCCCATTCTTGAGAGCGACGAGGGCATAAACACGCATTGTGACCCTCAGCGTGAGTCCTGTCCTCTAGTACGTCCTCACAGTGGCTGGACCATTAGATGTCATAATGGCCTTAACATGTCCCTAGGCTCCAATTTTTAACCAGATTTCTGGTTGTCCAGGCGCCCCTCCCCAGGGCTCTACTCTGGAATCCCCCATTTGGTGGGACACCTGAGGTTGAAAAACAAAAAACAAAAAAATCAATCAACAACAACAGAACAACGGACTTCTTCCATCCCACAGAATGACCCCAAACTCTTTGGACGTGGCCAAACCCCCAGAGAGTAAGACTCGTCCATTTCCCATGAAGTCACCCGGAAATTTCACGACCATGAGTGACACGATATCCAGAGACAAAAACATGAGCAAGAGCCTCACACTCGCCCTTTTTTCATATCCCGAAGAGTTCTCCTCATGGTCTGTAGATCAGTCCTGCCATACCTATGACCCGAAACATAAGCCGAGTTTGTGTTTTCAGACAACTGTCCAAACAGCCCTGGCCTACACACCCTACAGGCTCAGGCCCCTGGAGCCAAACGTGACGACTGTGCTTGCCCTCTCCATGGGAATTGTATGTGCCCATTCCAATGGCCACAACCCTACTAATAGGATAAACCTCCAAAGTCCCTGAGGCCATCCCAATATTTGTGTCTTCCCCGGATAAACTGGCGCAATCTGGGCCCATCGGAGCACATACCGGCACTCAGACCCGGAGACTGATGTCCCCAGAGGTGAAAAGGAACGAGCAGGACCCTAGGCACCTATCAGATCCATTGCTTTGGTTTCCAGGAATCTCTCCTCAGAGGCCTGGTTTTCAATAACAGCGTATGGCTGTTTCTTGACTCACCCATCAGAACAAATATCATCTACACATGGGAAACTTGCACGATGGAGCTGTGTGAAAGCCTCTCTTTAGGAGAACCCTTCAGGGCCCCAGTGCCACCGCTTCATTCCAAGGTCTCCATAGACACAAATATCATATTAGGACACATCCACGGGAGAGTCCATTTCAACTCAACCTCCTGGGTTGCTCCCCCAGATCCAGCAGATCTAACCTTTCTTGTTGCTTGGAGACAATTGGAATGCCAGGTGGGCAACCCAGCCATCCATCCTTAGAACCCTGCCCGGAAACGTTGTCCTGGAGCCAACCAACAGGTCTCAATTGTCCTGCAGAAGAATCTTTGCAGTTGGGAGCTTCTCACAACTCCCATCTTGGGAAAAACCCATGGTTCGTGATCCAACCCCCTTCAAGAAGGGGCCATCAGGGACAGAATGTCCAACCTGAGCGATCGTCTGATCCTCGCCCTGACTTCAGATGCACGAGATCTCGATTCAGGTCTGGAGATAGTGCCTGCCATATCCTCACCCAGAAACCTAGGCCCCAGCTTGGGTTCTCAGACTTCCGTCCTCAGACTACTGGCCCGCAAGCACTCCAGTTTGGCATTCCAGAACTACAATGCAGCACTCTGCCTGCCCTCCAGAAGAAAAAACATTGCCTTCTGGGGCTACCCATAAACCCCCAATGAGGATCTACCTGCACAGCATTCGGCTGTAACCCAAATATATAGGCTGACATGGGCACTAATGCCCTTTCTGACACAGCCTGAGCCTGGACCTCCTGGCTCCACCCAGACAGCTGGCAGCAGCACACTGAGCACATCGGACCCGCCATGGCCTTAGGTCGTCATCTCTTCTCAAACTCGGTTTTCAGGCTTCAGAACCTAGACCTTATCTCCTATCACGGCCCGGGTTTGAAAATGATGCAGAAATCAGAACTCTTTCCCCATGGCAAGAAACCTTGTGGTTGGCATGTTGTCCAAGGTTCACTGTAGTTGAAACCAGTGTGGCCCATGAGGCCCGGCCCATGCTTGCGGGCCACATTGGTCACAAACACACACACATTGTGACCCTTAGCCTGAGCCCAGTCCTCAGGTAAGGCCTCTCAGTGGCAGGATGGAGAGACAGCATATTGGGCTTCACATGCCCCTAGGCCCGAATTTTTAACCAGAGTTCGGGTTGTCCCTTCACTCTTCCCCAGGGCTCTGCTTTGGAATTCCTCTTTTGGTGGGACACCTGAGGTAACATCCCTGAAATGAGTCCTACCATCCCACAGATTGACGAAAATCAATTGGGATCGGGCCAAATCCACAGAGAGCAAGATTCGTCCATGGCCCATGAGGCATACCCAACATACCACGTCCATCGCTGATACTAAATCCAGAGACAAAAGCCTGAGCACGCACCTCAGACTCGCTCAGTCTTCATATCCTGAAGAGTTCTTCAGATAAGAACCTACACGACACTGGAATGCACCCAAAATATATAGTGTAACCTGGGCACTAATGCACTGTCTGACAACCTGAGCCCGGACCTCGTGACCAACACCCAGACAGCTGACCGCACACTGAGCACATTGTCCTGTAGAAGAATCTTTGCAGTTGGGATCTTCTCACAACTCCCATCGTGGGAAAACCCCCATGGCCTCGTGATCCACACCCCCTTCAAGAAGGGGCCATCAGGGACAGAATGTCCAACCTGAGCGATCGTCTGTTCCTCGCCCTGACTTCAGATGCATGAGATCTCGAATCAGGTCTGTAGATTGTGCCTTCCATATCCTCACCCAGAATCGTAGGCCTATCTTGGGTTCTCAAAACTTCCGTCCTCAGACTACTGGCCCACAAGCCCTCCAGTTTGGCAATCCAGAACTACAATGCAGCACTCTGCCTGCCCTCCAGAAGAAAAACATTGCCCTCTGTGGCTACCCAGATACCCCAAATGAGGATCAACCTGCACGCCATTCGGCTGTACCCCAAATATATAGGCTGACCTGGGCACTAAAGCCTTTTCTGGCACACCCTGAGCCTGGACCTCCAGGCCCCACACAGACAGCTGGCCGCACACTGAGCACATGGACCCATCATGGCCTTTGTTCGTCATCTCTTCTCAACCTCGGTTTTCAGGCTTCAGAACCTAGACCTTATCTCCAATCACGGCCCGGGTTTGAAAATGATGCAGAAATCAGAACTCCTTCCCCATGGCAAGAAACCTTGTGGTTCATATGTTGTCCAAGGTTCAGTGTAGTTGAAACCCGTGTGGCCCATGAGGCCCCGCCCATGCTTGCGGGCCAATTGGTCACAAACACACATTGTGACCCTCAGCCTGAGCCCAACCTCAGGTAAGGCCTCTCAGTGGCTGGATGGAGAGACAGCATATTGAGCTTGCCATGCCCCTAGGTCCCAATTTTTAACCGTAGTTCGTGTAGTGTCTTCACTCTAGCCCAGGGCTCTGCTTAGGAATTCCTCTTTCGGTGGGACACCTGAGGTAACAAACCTGAAAGGAGTCCTCCCATGCCTCAGATTGACGAAAAACAATTGGGATCGGGCCAAATCCACAGAGAGCAAGATTAGTCCATGTCCCATGAGGCCTCCCGAACATTCCACGGCCATCGCTGATATAAAATCCAGAGACAAATGCCTGAGCACGTGCCTCAGACTCGCACATTCTTCATATCCTGAAGAGTTCTTCAGATAAGAACCTACACGGCACTCGAATGCCCCCCAAATATATATTCTAACCTGTGCCCTAATGCACTGTCTGACAACCTGAGCCCGGACCTCGTCACCAACACCCAGACAGCAGACCGAACACTGAGCACATCAGACCCGCCATAGCCTTAGGTCATCATCTCTTACCTACCTCAGTTTTCAGGCTTCAGAACCTAGAACTTATCTCCAATCACTGCCCAGGGGTGACTGTGATGCAGAAATCAGAACTCTTCCTTACCCATGGCAAGACACCTTGTGGTTGGCATGTTGTCCAACGTTCAGTGTAGGAGAAACTAGCATTCACCCTGAGGCCCAGCCCATTCTTGAGAGCGACGAGGGCATAAACACGCATTGTGACCCTCAGCGTGAGTCCTGTCCTCTAGTACGTCCTCACAGTGGCTGGACCATTAGATGTCATAATGGCCTTAACATGTCCCTAGGCTCCAATTTTTAACCAGATTTCTGGTTGTCCAGGCGCCCCTCCCCAGGGCTCTACTCTGGAATCCCCCATTTGGTGGGACACCTGAGGTTGAAAAACAAAACAAAAAAAAAAAACAACAACAACAGAACAACGGACTTCTTCCATCCCACAGAATGACCCCAAACTCTTTGGACGTGGCCAAACCCCCAGAGAGTAAGACTCGTCCATTTCCCATGAAGTCACCCGGAAATTTCACGACCATGAGTGACACGATATCCAGAGACAAAAACATGAGCAAGAGCCTCACACTCGCCCTTTTTTCATATCCCGAAGAGTTCTCCTCATGGTCTGTAGATCAGTCCTGCCATACCTATGACCCGAAACATAAGCCGAGTTTGTGTTTTCAGACAACTGTCCAAACAGCCCTGGCCTACACACCCTACAGGCTCAGGCCCCTGGAGCCAAACGTGACGACTGTGCTTGCCCTCTCCATGGGAATTGTATGTGCCCATTCCAATGGCCACAACCCTACTAATAGGATAAACCTCCAAAGTCCCTGAGGCCATCCCAATATTTGTGTCTTCCCCGGATAAACTGGCGCAATCTGGGCCCATCGGAGCACATACCGGCACTCAGACCCGGAGACTGATGTCCCCAGAGGTGAAAAGGAACGAGCAGGACCCTAGGCACCTATCAGATCCATTGCTTTGGTTTCCAGGAATCTCTCCTCAGAGGCCTGGTTTTCAATAACAGCGTATGGCTGTTTCTTGACTCACCCATCAGAACAAATATCATCTACACATGGGAAACTTGCACGATGGAGCTGTGTGAAAGCCTCTCTTTAGGAGAACCCTTCAGGGCCCCAGTGCCACCGCTTCATTCCAAGGTCTCCATAGACACAAAATCATATTAGGACACATCCACGGGAGAGTCCATTTCAACTCAACCTCCTGGGTTGCTCCCCCAGATCCAGCAGATCTAACCTTTCTTGTTGCTTGGAGACAATTGGAATGCCAGGTGGGCAACCCAGCCATCCATCCTTAGAACCCTGCCCGGAAACGTTGTCCTGGAGCCAACCAACAGGTCTCAATTGTCCTGCAGAAGAATCTTTGCAGTTGGGAGCTTCTCACAACTCCCATCTTGGGAAAAACCCATGGTTCGTGATCCAACCCCCTTCAAGAAGGGGCCATCAGGGACAGAATGTCCAACCTGAGCGATCGTCTGATCCTCGCCCTGACTTCAGATGCACGAGATCTCGATTCAGGTCTGGAGATAGTGCCTGCCATATCCTCACCCAGAAACCTAGGCCTAGCTTGGGTTCTCAGACTTCCGTCCTCAGACTACTGGCCCGCAAGCACTCCAGTTTGGCATTCCAGAACTACAATGCAGCACTCTGCCTGCCCTCCAGAAGAAAAACATTGCCTTCTGGGGCTACCCATAAACCCCCAATGAGGATCTACCTGCACAGCATTCGGCTGTAACCCAAATATATAGGCTGACATGGGCACTAATGCCCTTTCTGACACAGCCTGAGCCTGGACCTCCTGGCTCCACCCAGACACAGCTGGCAGCACACTGAGCACATCGGACCCGCCATGGCCTTAGGTCGTCATCTCTTCTCAAACTCGGTTTTCAGGCTTCAGAACCTAGACCTTATCTCCTATCACGGCCCGGGTTTGAAAATGATGCAGAAATCAGAACTCTTTCCCCATGGCAAGAAACCTTGTGGTTGGCATGTTGTCCAAGGTTCACTGTAGTTGAAACCAGTGTGGCCCATGAGGCCCGGCCCATGCTTGCGGGCCACATTGGTCACAAACACACATTGTGACCCTTAGCCTGAGCCCAGTCCTCAGGTAAGGCCTCTCAGTGGCAGGATGGAGAGACAGCATATTGGGCTTCACATGCCCCTAGGCCCGAATTTTTAACCAGAGTTCGGGTTGTCCCTTCACTCTTCCCCAGGGCTCTGCTTTGGAATTCCTCTTTTGGTGGGACACCTGAGGTAACATCCCTGAAATGAGTCCTACCATCCCACAGATTGACGAAAATCAATTGGGATCGGGCCAAATCCACAGAGAGCAAGATTCGTCCATGGCCCATGAGGCATACCCAACATACCACGTCCATCGCTGATACTAAATCCAGAGACAAAAGCCTGAGCACGCACCTCAGACTCGCTCAGTCTTCATATCCTGAAGAGTTCTTCAGATAAGAACCTACACGACACTGGAATGCACCCAAAATATATAGTGTAACCTGGGCACTAATGCACTGTCTGACAACCTGAGCCCGGACCTCGTGACCAACACCCAGACAGCTGACCGCACACTGAGCACATTGTCCTGTAGAAGAATCTTTGCAGTTGGGATCTTCTCACAACTCCCATCGTGGGAAAACCCCCATGGCCTCGTGATCCACACCCCCTTCAAGAAGGGGCCATCAGGGACAGAATGTCCAACCTGAGCGATCGTCTGTTCCTCGCCCTGACTTCAGATGCATGAGATCTCGAATCAGGTCTGTAGATTGTGCCTTCCATATCCTCACCCAGAATCGTAGGCCTATCTTGGGTTCTCAAACTTCCGTCCTCAGACTACTGGCCCACAAGCCCTCCAGTTTGGCAATCCAGAACTACAATGCAGCACTCTGCCTGCCCTCCAGAGAGAAAAACATTGCCCTCTGTGGCTACCCAGATACCCCAAATGAGGATCAACCTGCACGCCATTCGGCTGTACCCCAAATATATAGGCTGACCTGGGCACTAAAGCCTTTTCTGGCACACCCTGAGCCTGGACCTCCAGGCCCCACACAGACAGCTGGCCGCACACTGAGCACATGGACCCATCATGGCCTTTGTTCGTCATCTCTTCTCAACCTCGGTTTTCAGGCTTCAGAACCTAGACCTTATCTCCAATCACGGCCCGGGTTTGAAAATGATGCAGAAATCAGAACTCCTTCCCCATGGCAAGAAACCTTGTGGTTCATATGTTGTCCAAGGTTCAGTGTAGTTGAAACCCGTGTGGCCCATGAGGCCCCGCCCATGCTTGCGGGCCAATTGGTCACAAACACACATTGTGACCCTCAGCCTGAGCCCAACCTCAGGTAAGGCCTCTCAGTGGCTGGATGGAGAGACAGCATATTGAGCTTGCCATGCCCCTAGGTCCCAATTTTTAACCGTAGTTCGTGTAGTGTCTTCACTCTAGCCCAGGGCTCTGCTTAGGAATTCCTCTTTCGGTGGGACACCTGAGGTAACAAACCTGAAAGGAGTCCTCCCATGCCTCAGATTGACGAAAAACAATTGGGATCGGGCCAAATCCACAGAGAGCAAGATTAGTCCATGTCCCATGAGGCCTCCCGAACATTCCACGGCCATCGCTGATATAAAATCCAGAGACAAATGCCTGAGCACGTGCCTCAGACTCGCACATTCTTCATATCCTGAAGAGTTCTTCAGATAAGAACCTACACGGCACTCGAATGCCCCCCAAATATATATTCTAACCTGTGCCCTAATGCACTGTCTGACAACCTGAGCCCGGACCTCGTCACCAACACCCAGACAGCAGACCGAACACTGAGCACATCAGACCCGCCATAGCCTTAGGTCATCATCTCTTACCTACCTCAGTTTTCAGGCTTCAGAACCTAGAACTTATCTCCAATCACTGCCCAGGGGTGACTGTGATGCAGAAATCAGAACTCTTCCTTACCCATGGCAAGACACCTTGTGGTTGGCATGTTGTCCAACGTTCAGTGTAGGAGAAACTAGCATTCACCCTGAGGCCCAGCCCATTCTTGAGAGCGACGAGGGCATAAACACGCATTGTGACCCTCAGCGTGAGTCCTGTCCTCTAGTACGTCCTCACAGTGGCTGGACCATTAGATGTCATAATGGCCTTAACATGTCCCTAGGCTCCAATTTTTAACCAGATTTCTGGTTGTCCAGGCGCCCCTCCCCAGGGCTCTACTCTGGAATCCCCCATTTGGTGGGACACCTGAGGTTGAAAAACAAAACAAAACAAATCAACAACAACAGAACAACGGACTTCTTCCATCCCACAGAATGACCCCAAAACTTTGGACGTGGCCAAACCCCCAGAGAGTAAGACTCGTCCATTTCCCATGAAGTCACCCGGAAATTTCACGACCATGAGTGACACGATATCCAGAGACAAAAACATGAGCAAGAGCCTCACACTCGCCCTTTTTTCATATCCCGAAGAGTTCTCCTCATGGTCTGTAGATCAGTCCTGCCATACCTATGACCCGAAACATAAGCCGAGTTTGTGTTTTCAGACAACTGTCCAAACAGCCCTGGCCTACACACCCTACAGGCTCAGGCCCCTGGAGCCAAACGTGACGACTGTGCTTGCCCTCTCCATGGGAATTGTATGTGCCCATTCCAATGGCCACAACCCTACTAATAGGATAAACCTCCAAAGTCCCTGAGGCCATCCCAATATTTGTGTCTTCCCCGGATAAACTGGCGCAATCTGGGCCCATCGGAGCACATACCGGCACTCAGACCCGGAGAATGATGTCCCCAGAGGTGAAAAGGAACGAGCAGGACCCTAGGCACCTATCAGATCCATTGCTTTGGTTTCCAGGAATCTCTCCTCAGAGGCCTGGTTTTCAATAACAGCGTATGGCTGTTTCTTGACTCACCCATCAGAACAAATATCATCTACACATGGGAAACTTGCACGATGGAGCTGTGTGAAAGCCTCTCTTTAGGAGAACCCTTCAGGGCCCCAGTGCCACCGCTTCATTCCAAGGTCTCCAGGGACACAATATCATATTAGGACACATCCACGGGAGAGTCCATTTCAACTCAACCTCCTGGGTTCCTCCCCCAGATCCAGCAGATCTAACCTTTCTTGTTGCTTGGAGACAATTGGAATGCGAGGTGGACTACCCAGCCATCCATCCTTAGAACCCTGCTCAGAATCGTTGTCCTGGAGCCAACCAACAGGTCTGAATTGTCCTGCAGAAGAATCTTTGCAGTTGGGAGCTTCTCACAACTCCCATCTTGGGAAAAACCCATGGTTCGTGATCCAACCCCCTTCAAGAAGGGGCCATCAGGGACAGAATGTCCAACCTGAGCGATCGTCTGATCCTCGCCCTGACTACAGATGCACGAGATCTCGATTCAGGTCTGGAGATAGTGCCTGCCATATCCTCACCCAGAAACCTAGGCCTAGCTTGGGTTCTCAGACTTCCGTCCTCAGACTACTGGCCCGCAAGCACTCCAGTTTGGCATTCCAGAACTACAATGCAGCACTCTGCCTGCCCTCCAGAAGAAAAACATTGCCTTCTGGGGCTACCCATAAACCCCCAATGAGTATCTACCTGCACAGCATTCGGCTGTAACCCAAATATATAGGCTGACATGGGCACTAATGCCCTTTCTGACGCAGCCTGAGCCTGGACCTCCTGGCCCCACCCACACAGCTGGCCGCACACACTGAGCACATCGGACCCGCCATGGCCTTAGGTCGTCATCTCTTCTCAACCTCGGTTTTCAGGCTTCAGAACCAAGACATTATCTCCAATCATGGCCCGGGTTTGAAAACGATGCAGAAATCAGAACTCTTTCCCCATGGCAAGAAACCTTGTGGTTGGCATGTTGTCCAAGGTTCACTGTAGTTGAAACCAGTGTGGGCCCATGAAGGCCCGGCCCATGCTTGCGGGCCACATTGGTCACAAACACACATTGTGACCCTTAGCCTGAGCCCAGTCCTCAGGTAAGGCCTCTCAGTGGCAGGATGGAGAGACAGCATATTGGGCTTCACATGCCCCTAGGCCCGAATTTTTAACCAGAGTTCGGGTTGTCCCTTCACTCTTCCCCAGGGCTCTGCTTTGGAATTCCTCTTTTGGTGGGACACCTGAGGTAACATCCCTGAAATGAGTCCTACCATCCCACAGATTGACGAAAATCAATTGGGATCGGGCCAAATCCACAGAGAGCAAGATTCGTCCATGGCCCATGAGGCATACCCAACATACCACGTCCATCGCTGATACTAAATCCAGAGACAAAAGCCTGAGCACGCACCTCAGACTCGCTCAGTCTTCATATCCTGAAGAGTTCTTCAGATAAGAACCTACACGACACTGGAATGCACCCAAAATATATAGTGTAACCTGGGCACTAATGCACTGTCTGACAACCTGAGCCCGGACCTCGTGACCAACACCCAGACAGCTGACCGCACACTGAGCACATTGTCCTGTAGAAGAATCTTTGCAGTTGGGATCTTCTCACAACTCCCATCGTGGGAAAACCCCCCATGGCCTCGTGATCCACACCCCCTTCAAGAAGGGGCCATCAGGGACAGAATGTCCAACCTGAGCGATCGTCTGTTCCTCGCCCTGACTTCAGATGCATGAGATCTCGAATCAGGTCTGTAGATTGTGCCTTCCATATCCTCACCCAGAATCGTAGGCCTATCTTGGGTTCTCAAACTTCCGTCCTCAGACTACTGGCCCACAAGCCCTCCAGTTTGGCAATCCAGAACTACAATGCAGCACTCTGCCTGCCCTCCAGAAGAAAAAACATGCCCTCTGTGGCTACCCAGATACCCCAAATGAGGATCAACCTGCACGCCATTCGGCTGTACCCCAAATATATAGGCTGACCTGGGCACTAAAGCCTTTTCTGGCACACCCTGAGCCTGGACCTCCAGGCCCCACACAGACAGCTGGCCGCACACTGAGCACATGGACCCATCATGGCCTTTGTTCGTCATCTCTTCTCAACCTCGGTTTTCAGGCTTCAGAACCTAGACCTTATCTCCAATCACGGCCCGGGTTTGAAAATGATGCAGAAATCAGAACTCCTTCCCCATGGCAAGAAACCTTGTGGTTCATATGTTGTCCAAGGTTCAGTGTAGTTGAAACCCGTGTGGCCCATGAGGCCCCGCCCATGCTTGCGGGCCAATTGGTCACAAACACACATTGTGACCCTCAGCCTGAGCCCAACCTCAGGTAAGGCCTCTCAGTGGCTGGATGGAGAGACAGCATATTGAGCTTGCCATGCCCCTAGGTCCCAATTTTTAACCGTAGTTCATGTAGTGTCTTCACTCTAGCCCAGGGCTCTGCTTAGGAATTCCTCTTTCGGTGGGACACCTGAGGTAACAAACCTGAAAGGAGTCCTCCCATGCCTCAGATTGACGAAAAACAATTGGGATCGGGCCAAATCCACAGAGAGCAAGATTAGTCCATGTCCCATGAGGCCTCCCGAACATTCCACGGCCATCGCTGATATAAAATCCAGAGACAAATGCCTGAGCACGTGCCTCAGACTCGCACATTCTTCATATCCTGAAGAGTTCTTCAGATAAGAACCTACACGGCACTCGAATGCCCCCCAAATATATATTCTAACCTGTGCCCTAATGCACTGTCTGACAACCTGAGCCCGGACCTCGTCACCAACACCCAGACAGCAGACCGAACACTGAGCACATCAGACCCGCCATAGCCTTAGGTCATCATCTCTTACCTACCTCAGTTTTCAGGCTTCAGAACCTAGAACTTATCTCCAATCACTGCCCAGGGGTGACTGTGATGCAGAAATCAGAACTCTTCCTTACCCATGGCAAGACACCTTGTGGTTGGCATGTTGTCCAACGTTCAGTGTAGGAGAAACTAGCATTCACCCTGAGGCCCAGCCCATTCTTGAGAGCGACGAGGGCATAAACACGCATTGTGACCCTCAGCGTGAGTCCTGTCCTCTAGTACGTCCTCACAGTGGCTGGACCATTAGATGTCATAATGGCCTTAACATGTCCCTAGGCTCCAATTTTTAACCAGATTTCTGGTTGTCCAGGCGCCCCCTCCCCAGGGCTCTACTCTGGAATCCCCCATTTGGTGGGACACCTGAGGTTGAAAAACAAAACAAAACAAATCAACAACAACAGAACAACGGACTTCTTCCATCCCACAGAATGACCCCAAACTCTTTGGACGTGGCCAAACCCCCAGAGAGTAAGACTCGTCCATTTCCCATGAAGTCACCCGGAAATTTCACGACCATGAGTGACACGATATCCAGAGACAAAAAACATGAGCAAGAGCCTCACACTCGCCCTTTTTTCATATCCCGAAGAGTTCTCCTCATGGTCTGTAGATCAGTCCTGCCATACCTATGACCCGAAACATAAGCCGAGTTTGTGTTTTCAGACAACTGTCCAAACAGCCCTGGCCTACACACCCTACAGGCTCAGGCCCCTGGAGCCAAACGTGACGACTGTGCTTGCCCTCTCCATGGGAATTGTATGTGCCCATTCCAATGGCCACAACCCTACTAATAGGATAAACCTCCAAAGTCCCTGAGGCCATCCCAATATTTGTGTCTTCCCCGGATAAACTGGCGCAATCTGGGCCCATCGGAGCACATACCGGCACTCAGACCCGGAGACTGATGTCCCCAGAGGTGAAAAGGAACGAGCAGGACCCTAGGCACCTATCAGATCCATTGCTTTGGTTTCCAGGAATCTCTCCTCAGAGGCCTGGTTTTCAATAACAGCGTATGGCTGTTTCTTGACTCACCCATCAGAACAAATATCATCTACACATGGGAAACTTGCACGATGGAGCTGTGTGAAAGCCTCTCTTTAGGAAACCCTTCAGGGCCCCAGTGCCACCGCTTCATTCCAAGGTCTCCAGGGACACAATATCATATTAGGACACATCCACGGGAGAGTCCATTTCAACTCAGTTTCTTCCGTTGCTCCCCAGATCCAGCAGATCTAACCTGTCTTGTTGCTTGGAGACAATTGGAATGCGAGGTGGGCTACCCAGCCATCCATCCTTAGAACCCTGCCAGGAATCGTTGTCCTGGAGCCAAGCAACAGGTCTCAATTGTCCTGCAGAAGAATCTTTGCAGTTGGGAGCTTCTCACAACTCCCATCGTGGGAAAACCCCATGGCCTCGTGATCCAACCCCCTTCAAGAACGGGGCCATCAGGGAGAGAATGTCCAACCTGAGCGATCGTCTGATCCTCGCCCTGACTTCAGATGCACGAGATCTCCATTCAGGTCTGGAGATTGTGCCTGCCATATCCTCACCCAGAAACCTAGGCCCAGATTGGGTTCTCAGACTTCCGTCCTCAGACTACATGGCCCACAAGCCCTCCAGTTTGGCAATCCAGAACTACAATGCAGCACTCTGCCTGCCCTCCAGAAGAAAAACATTGCCCTCTGGGGTTACCCATAAACCCCAAATGAGTATCTAACCTGCACGCCATTCGGCTGAACCCCAAATATATAGGCTGACCTGGGCACTAATGCCCTTTCTGACGCAGCCTGAGCCTGGACCTCCTGGCCCCACCCACACAGCTGGCAGCACACTGAGCACATCGGACCCGCCATGGCCTTAGGTCGTCATCTCTTCTCAAACTCGGTTTTCAGGCTTCAGAACCAAGACATTATCTCCAATCATGGCCCGGGTTTGAAAACGATGCAGAAATCAGAACTCTTTCCCCATGGCAAGAAACCTTGTGGTTGGCATGTTGTCCAAGGTTCACTGTAGTTGAAACCAGTGTGGCCCATGAGGCCCGGCCCATGCTTGCGGGCCACATTGGTCACAAACACACATTGTGACCCTTAGCCTGAGCCCAGTCCTCAGGTAAGGCCTCTCAGTGGCAGGATGGAGAGACAGCATATTGGGCTTCACATGCCCCTAGGCCCGAATTTTTAACCAGAGTTCGGGTTGTCCCTTCACTCTTCCCCAGGGCTCTGCTTTGGAATTCCTCTTTTGGTGGGACACCTGAGGTAACATCCCTGAAATGAGTCCTACCATCCCACAGATTGACGAAAATCAATTGGGATCGGGCCAAATCCACAGAGAGCAAGATTCGTCCATGGCCCATGAGGCATACCCAACATACCACGTCCATCGCTGATACTAAATCCAGAGACAAAAGCCTGAGCACGCACCTCAGACTCGCTCAGTCTTCATATCCTGAAGAGTTCTTCAGATAAGAACCTACACGACACTGGAATGCACCCAAAATATATAGTGTAACCTGGGCACTAATGCACTGTCTGACAACCTGAGCCCGGACCTCGTGACCAACACCCAGACAGCTGACCGCACACTGAGCACATTGTCCTGTGTAGAAGAATCTTTGCAGTTGGGATCTTCTCACAACTCCCATCGTGGGAAAACCCCCATGGCCTCGTGATCCACACCCCCTTCAAGAAGGGGCCATCAGGGACAGAATGTCCAACCTGAGCGATCGTCTGTTCCTCGCCCTGACTTCAGATGCATGAGATCTCGAATCAGGTCTGTAGATTGTGCCTTCCATATCCTCACCCAGAATCGTAGGCCTATCTTGGGTTCTCAAACTTCCGTCCTCAGACTACTGGCCCACAAGCCCTCCAGTTTGGCAATCCAGAACTACAATGCAGCACTCTGCCTGCCCTCCAGAAGAAAAACATTGCCCTCTGTGGCTACCCAGATACCCCAAATGAGGATCAACCTGCACGCCATTCGGCTGTACCCCAAATATATAGGCTGACCTGGGCACTAAAGCCTTTTCTGGCACACCCCTGAGCCTGGACCTCCAGGCCCCACACAGACAGCTGGCCGCACACTGAGCACATGGACCCATCATGGCCTTTGTTCGTCATCTCTTCTCAACCTCGGTTTTTCAGGCTTCAGAACCTAGACCTTATCTCCAATCACGGCCCGGGTTTGAAAATGATGCAGAAATCAGAACTCCTTCCCCATGGCAAGAAACCTTGTGGTTCATATGTTGTCCAAGGTTCAGTGTAGTTGAAAACCCGTGTGGCCCATGAGGCCCCGCCCATGCTTGCGGGCCAATTGGTCACAAAACACACATTGTGACCCTCAGCCTGAGCCCAACCTCAGGTAAGGCCTCTCAGTGGCTGGATGGAGAGACAGCATATTGAGCTTGCCATGCCCCTAGGTCCCAATTTTTAACCGTAGTTCGTGTAGTGTCTTCACTCTAGCCCAGGGCTCTGCTTAGGAATTCCTCTTTCGGTGGGACACCTGAGGTAACAAACCTGAAAGGAGTCCTCCCATGCCTCAGATTGACGAAAAACAATTGGGATCGGGCCAAATCCACAGAGAGCAAGATTAGTCCATGTCCCATGAGGCCTCCCGAACATTCCACGGCCATCGCTGATATAAAATCCAGAGACAAATGCCTGAGCACGTGCCTCAGACTCGCACATTCTTCATATCCTGAAGAGTTCTTCAGATAAGAACCTACACGGCACTCGAATGCCCCCCAAATATATATTCTAACCTGTGCCCTAATGCACTGTCTGACAACCTGAGCCCGGACCTCGTCACCAACACCCAGACAGCAGACCGAACACTGAGCACATCAGACCCGCCATAGCCTTAGGTCATCATCTCTTACCTACCTCAGTTTTCAGGCTTCAGAACCTAGAACTTATCTCCAATCACTGCCCAGGGGTGACTGTGATGCAGAAATCAGAACTCTTCCTTACCCATGGCAAGACACCTTGTGGTTGGCATGTTGTCCAACGTTCAGTGTAGGAGAAACTAGCATTCACCCTGAGGCCCAGCCCATTCTTGAGAGCGACGAGGGCATAAACACGCATTGTGACCCTCAGCGTGAGTCCTGTCCTCTAGTACGTCCTCACAGTGGCTGGACCATTAGATGTCATAATGGCCTTAACATGTCCCTAGGCTCCAATTTTTAACCAGATTTCTGGTTGTCCAGGCGCCCCTCCCCAGGGCTCTACTCTGGAATCCCCCATTTGGTGGGACACCTGAGGTTGAAAAAACAAAAAAACAAAACAAATCAACAACAACAGAACAACGGACTTCTTCCATCCCACAGAATGACCCCAAACTCTTTGGACGTGGCCAAACCCCCAGAGAGTAAGACTCGTCCATTTCCCATGAAGTCACCCGGAAATTTCACGACCATGAGTGACACGATATCCAGAGACAAAAACATGAGCAAGAGCCTCACACTCGCCCTTTTTTCATATCCCGAAGAGTTCTCCTCATGGTCTGTAGATCAGTCCTGCCATACCTATGACCCGAAACATAAGCCGAGTTTGTGTTTTCAGACAACTGTCCAAACAGCCCTGGCCTACACACCCTACAGGCTCAGGCCCCTGGAGCCAAACGTGACGACTGTGCTTGCCCTCTCCATGGGAATTGTATGTGCCCATTCCAATGGCCACAACCCTACTAATAGGATAAACCTCCAAAGACCCTGAGGCCATCCCAATATTTGTGTCTTCCCCGGATAAACTGGCGCAATCTGGGCCCATCGGAGCACATACCGGCACTCAGACCCGGAGACTGATGTCCCCAGAGGTGAAAAGGAATGAGCAGGACCCTAGGCACCTATCAGATCCATTGCTTTGGTTTCCAGGAATCTCTCCTCAGAGGCCTGGTTTTCAATAACAGCGTATGGCTGTTTCTTGACTCACCCATCAGAACAAATATCATCTACACATGGGAAACTTGCACGATGGAGCTGTGTGAAAGCCTCTCTTTAGGAAACCCTTAAGGGCCCGAGTGCCACCGCTTCATTCCAAGGTCTCCAGGGACACAATATCATATTAGGACACATCCACGGGAGAGTCCATTTCAACTCAGTTTCTTCCGTTGCTCCGCAGATCCAGCAGATCTAACCTGTCTTGTTGCCTGGAGACAATTGGAATGCGAGGTGGACTACCCAGCCATCCATCCTTAGAACCCTGCTCAGAATCGTTGTCCTGGAGCCAAGCAACAGGTCTCAATTGTCCTGCAGAAGAATCTTTGCAGTTGGGAGCTTCTCACAACTCCCATCGTGGGAAAACCCCCATGGCCTCGTGATCCACCCCCCCTTCAAGACGGGGCCATCAGGGAGAGAATGTCCAACCTGAGTGATCGTCTGATCCTCGCCCTGACTTCAGATGCACGAGATCTCCATTCAGGTCTGTAGATTGTGCCTGCCATATCCTCACCCAGAAACCTAGGCCCAGATTGGGTTCTCAGACTTCCGTCCTCAGACTACATGCCCACAAGCCCTCCAGTTTGGCAATCCAGAACTACAATGCAGCACTCTGCCTGCCCTCCAGAAGAAAACACATGCCATCTGGGGTTACCCAGGAAAACCCCAAATGAGTATCAACCTGCACGCCATTCGGCTGAACCCCAAATATATAGGCTGACCTGGGCACTAATGCCCTTTCTGACGCAGCCTGAGCCTGGACCTCCTGGCCCCACCCACACAGCTGGCCGCACACTGAGCACATCGGACCCGCCATGGCCTAAGGTCGTCATCTCTTCTCAACCTCGGTTTTCAGGCTTCAGAACCAAGACATTATCTCCAATCATGGCCCGGGTTTGAAAACGATGCAGAAATCAGAACTCTTTCCCCATGGCAAGAAACCTGGTGTTTGGCATGTTTTCCAAGGTTCACTGTAGTTGAAACCAGTGTGGCCCATGAGGCCCGGCCCATGCTTGCGGGCCACATTGGTCACAAACACACATTGTGACCCTTAGCCTGAGCCCAGTCCTCAGGTAAGGCCTCTCAGTGGCAGGATGGAGAGACAGCATATTGGGCTTCACATGCCCCTAGGCCCGAATTTTTAACCAGAGTTCGGGTTGTCCCTTCACTCTTCCCCAGGGCTCTGCTTTGGAATTCCTCTTTTGGTGGGACACCTGAGGTAACATCCCTGAAATGAGTCCTACCATCCCACAGATTGACGAAAATCAATTGGGATCGGGCCAAATCCACAGAGAGCAAGATTCGTCCATGGCCCATGAGGCATACCCAACATACCACGTCCATCGCTGATACTAAATCCAGAGACAAAAGCCTGAGCACGCACCTCAGACTCGCTCAGTCTTCATATCCTGAAGAGTTCTTCAGATAAGAACCTACACGACACTGGAATGCACCCAAAATATATAGTGTAACCTGGGCACTAATGCACTGTCTGACAACCTGAGCCCGGACCTCGTGACCAACACCCAGACAGCTGACCGCACACTGAGCACATTGTCCTGTAGAAGAATCTTTGCAGTTGGGATCTTCTCACAACTCCCATCGTGGGAAAACCCCCATGGCCTCGTGATCCACACCCCCTTCAAGAAGGGGCCATCAGGGACAGAATGTCCAACCTGAGCGATCGTCTGTTCCTCGCCCTGACTTCAGATGCATGAGATCTCGAATCAGGTCTGTAGATTGTGCCTTCCATATCCTCACCCAGAATCGTAGGCCTATCTTGCGTTCTCAAACTTCCGTCCTCAGACTACTGGCCCACAAGCCCTCCAGTTTGGCAATCCAGAACTACAATGCAGCACTCTGCCTGCCCTCCAGAAGAAAAAAAACATTGCCCTCTGTGGCTACCCAGATACCCCAAATGAGGATCAACCTGCACGCCATTCGGCTGTACCCCAAATATATAGGCTGACCTGGGCACTAAAGCCTTTTCTGGCACACCCTGAGCCTGGACCTCCAGGCCCCACACAGACAGCTGGCCGCACACTGAGCACATGGACCCATCATGGCCTTTGTTCGTCATCTCTTCTCAACCTCGGTTTTCAGGCTTCAGAACCTAGACCTTATCTCCAATCACGGCCCGGGTTTGAAAATGATGCAGAAATCAGAACTCCTTCCCCATGGCAAGAAACCTTGTGGTTCATATGTTGTCCAAGGTTCAGTGGAGTTGTTGAAACCCGTGTGGCCCATGAGGCCCCGCCCATGCTTGCGGGCCAATTGGTCACAAACACACATTGTGACCCTCAGCCTGAGCCCAACCTCAGGTAAGGCCTCTCAGTGGCTGGATGGAGAGACAGCATATTGAGCTTGCCATGCCCCTAGGTCCCAATTTTTAACCGTAGTTCATGTAGTGTCTTCACTCTAGCCCAGGGCTCTGCTTAGGAATTCCTCTTTCGGTGGGGACACCTGAGGTAACAAACCTGAAAGGAGTCCTCCCATGCCTCAGATTGACGAAAAACAATTGGGATCGGGCCAAATCCACAGAGAGCAAGATTAGTCCATGTCCCATGAGGCCTCCCGAACATTCCACGGCCATCGCTGATATAAAATCCAGAGACAAATGCCTGAGCACGTGCCTCAGACTCGCACATTCTTCATATCCTGAAGAGTTCTTCAGATAAGAACCTACACGGCACTCGAATGCCCCCCAAATATATATTCTAACCTGTGCCCTAATGCACTGTCTGACAACCTGAGCCCGGACCTCGTCACCAACACCCAGACAGCAGACCGAACACTGAGCACATCAGACCCGCCATAGCCTTAGGTCATCATCTCTTACCTACCTCAGTTTTCAGGCTTCAGAACCTAGAACTTATCTCCAATCACTGCCCAGGGGTGACTGTGATGCAGAAATCAGAACTCTTCCTTACCCATGGCAAGACACCCTTGTGGTTGGCATGTTGTCCAACGTTCAGTGTAGGAGAAACTAGCATTCACCCTGAGGCCCAGCCCATTCTTGAGAGCGACGAGGGCATAAACACGCATTGTGACCCTCAGCGTGAGTCCTGTCCTCTAGTACGTCCTCACAGTGGCTGGACCATTAGATGTCATAATGGCCTTAACATGTCCCTAGGCTCCAATTTTTAACCAGATTTCTGGTTGTCCAGGCGCCCCTCCCCAGGGCTCTACTCTGGAATCCCCCATTTGGTGGGACACCTGAGGTTGAAAAACAAAACAAAACAAATCAACAACAACAGAACAACGGACTTCTTCCATCCCACAGAATGACCCCAAACTCTTTGGACGTGGCCAAACCCCCAGAGAGTAAGACTCGTCCATTTCCCATGAAGTCACCCGGAAATTTCACGACCATGAGTGACACGATATCCAGAGACAAAAACATGAGCAAGAGCCTCACACTCGCCCTTTTTTCATATCCCGAAGAGTTCTCCTCATGGTCTGTAGATCAGTCCTGCCATACCTATGACCCGAAACATAAGCCGAGTTTGTGTTTTCAGACAACTGTCCAAACAGCCCTGGCCTACACACCCTACAGGCTCAGGCCCCTGGAGCCAAACGTGACGACTGTGCTTGCCCTCTCCATGGGAATTGTATGTGCCCATTCCAATGGCCACAACCCTACTAATAGGATAAACCTCCAAAGTCCCTGAGGCCATCCCAATATTTGTGTCTTCCCCGGATAAACTGGCGCAATCTGGGCCCATCGGAGCACATACCGGCACTCAGACCCGGAGACTGATGTCCCCAGAGGTGAAAAGGAACGAGCAGGACCCTAGGCACCTATCAGATCCATTGCTTTGGTTTCCAGGAATCTCTCCTCAGAGGCCTGGTTTTCAATAACAGCGTATGGCTGTTTCTTGACTCACCCATCAGAACAAATATCATCTACACATGGGAAACTTGCACGATGGAGCTGTGTGAAAGCCTCTCTTTAGGAAACCCTTAAGGGCCCGAGTGCCACCGCTTCATTCCAAGGTCTCCAGGGACACAATATCATATTAGGACACATCCACGGGAGAGTCCATTTCAACTCAGTTTCTTCCGTTGCTCCCGCAGATCCAGCAGATCTAACCTGTCTTGTTGCTTGGAGACAATTGGAATGCGAGGTGGGCTACCCAGCCATCCATCCATCCTTAGAACCCTGCTCAGAATCGTTGTCCTGGAGCCAAGCAACAGGTCTCAATTGTCCTGCAGAAGAATCTTTGCAGTTGGGAGCTTCTCACAACTCCCATCGTGGGAAAACCCCCATGGCCTCGTGATCCACCCCCCCTTCAAGACGGGGCCATCAGGGAGAGAATGTCCAACCTGAGTGATCGTCTGATCCTCGCCCTGACTTCAGATGCACGAGATCTCCATTCAGGTCTTTAGATTGTGCCTGCCATATCCTCACCCAGAAACCTAGGCCCAGATTGGGTTCTCAGACTTCCGTCCTCAGACTACATGCCCACAAGCCCTCCAGTTTGGCAATCCAGAACTACAATGCAGCACTCTGCCTGCCCTCCAGAAGAAACACATTGCCATCTGGGGTTACCCAGAAACCCCAAATGAGTATCAACCTGCACGCCATTCGGCTGAACCCCAAATATATAGGCTGACCTGGGCACTAATGCCCTTTCTGACGCAGCCTGAGCCTGGACCTCCTGGCCCCACCCACACAGCTGGCCGCACACTGAGCACATCGGACCCGCCATGGCCTTAGGTCGTCATCTCTTCTCAACCTCGGTTTTCAGGCTTCAGAACCAAGACATTATCTCCAATCATGGCCCGGGTTTGAAAACGATGCAGAAATCAGAACTCTTTCCCCATGGCAAGAAACCTTGTGGTTGGCATGTTGTCCAAGGTTCACTGTAGTTGAAACCAGTGTGGCCCATGAGGCCCGGCCCATGCTTGCGGGCCACATTGGTCACAAACACACATTGTGACCCTTAGCCTGAGCCCAGTCCTCAGGTAAGGCCTCTCAGTGGCAGGATGGAGAGACAGCATATTGGGCTTCACATGCCCCTAGGCCCGAATTTTTAACCAGAGTTCGGGTTGTCCCTTCACTCTTCCCCAGGGCTCTGCTTTGGAATTCCTCTTTTGGTGGGACACCTGAGGTAACATCCCTGAAATGAGTCCTACCATCCCACAGATTGACGAAAATCAATTGGGATCGGGCCAAATCCACAGAGAGCAAGATTCGTCCATGGCCCATGAGGCATACCCAACATACCACGTCCATCGCTGATACTAAATCCAGAGACAAAAGCCTGAGCACGCACCTCAGACTCGCTCAGTCTTCATATCCTGAAGAGTTCTTCAGATAAGAACCTACACGACACTGGAATGCACCCAAAATATATAGTGTAACCTGGGCACTAATGCACTGTCTGACAACCTGAGCCCGGACCTCGTGACCAACACCCAGACAGCTGACCGCACACTGAGCACATTGTCCTGTAGAAGAATCTTTGCAGTTGGGATCTTCTCACAACTCCCATCGTGGGAAAACCCCCATGGCCTCGTGATCCACACCCCCTTCAAGAAGGGGCCATCAGGGACAGAATGTCCAACCTGAGCGATCGTCTGTTCCTCGCCCTGACTTCAGATGCATGAGATCTCGAATCAGGTCTGTAGATTGTGCCTTCCATATCCTCACCCAGAATCGTAGGCCTATCTTGGGTTCTCAAACTTCCGTCCTCAGACTACTGGCCCACAAGCCCTCCAGTTTGGCAATCCAGAACTACAATGCAGCACTCTGCCTGCCCTCCAGAAGAAAAACATTGCCCTCTGTGGCTACCCAGATACCCCAAATGAGGATCAACCTGCACGCCATTCGGCTGTACCCCAAATATATAGGCTGACCTGGGCACTAAAGCCTTTTCTGGCACACCCTGAGCCTGGACCTCCAGGCCCCACACAGACAGCTGGCCGCACACTGAGCACATGGACCCATCATGGCCTTTGTTCGTCATCTCTTCTCAACCTCGGTTTTCAGGCTTCAGAACCTAGACCTTATCTCCAATCACGGCCCGGGTTTGAAAATGATGCAGAAATCAGAACTCCTTCCCCATGGCAAGAAACCTTGTGGTTCATATGTTGTCCAAGGTTCAGGGGAGTTGAAACCCGTGTGGCCCATGAGGCCCCGCCCATGCTTGCGGGCCAATTGGTCACAAACACACATTGTGACCCTCAGCCTGAGCCCAACCTCAGGTAAGGCCTCTCAGTGGCTGGATGGAGAGACAGCATATTGAGCTTGCCATGCCCCTAGGTCCCAATTTTTAACCGTAGTTCATGTAGTGTCTTCACTCTAGCCCAGGGCTCTGCTTAGGAATTCCTCTTTCGGTGGGACACCTGAGGTAACAAACCTGAAAGGAGTCCTCCCATGCCTCAGATTGACGAAAAACAATTGGGATCGGGCCAAATCCACAGAGAGCAAGATTAGTCCATGTCCCATGAGGCCTCCCGAACATTCCACGGCCATCGCTGATATAAAATCCAGAGACAAATGCCTGAGCACGTGCCTCAGACTCGCACATTCTTCATATCCTGAAGAGTTCTTCAGATAAGAACCTACACGGCACTCGAATGCCCCCCAAATATATATTCTAACCTGTGCCCTAATGCACTGTCTGACAACCTGAGCCCGGACCTCGTCACCAACACCCAGACAGCAGACCGAACACTGAGCACATCAGACCCGCCATAGCCTTAGGTCATCATCTCTTACCTACCTCAGTTTTCAGGCTTCAGAACCTAGAACTTATCTCCAATCACTGCCCAGGGGTGACTGTGATGCAGAAATCAGAACTCTTCCTTACCCATGGCAAGACACCTTGTGGTTGGCATGTTGTCCAACGTTCAGTGTAGGAGAAACTAGCATTCACCCTGAGGCCCAGCCCATTCTTGAGAGCGACGAGGGCATAAACACGCATTGTGACCCTCAGCGTGAGTCCTGTCCTCTAGTACGTCCTCACAGTGGCTGGACCATTAGATGTCATAATGGCCTTAACATGTCCCTAGGCTCCAATTTTTAACCAGATTTCTGGTTGTCCAGGCGCCCCTCCCCAGGGCTCTACTCTGGAATCCCCCATTTGGTGGGACACCTGAGGTTGAAAAACAAAACAAAACAAATCAACAACAACAGAACAACGGACTTCTTCCATCCCACAGAATGACCCCAAACTCTTTGGACGTGGCCAAACCCCCAGAGAGTAAGACTCGTCCATTTCCCATGACGTCACCCGGAAATTTCACGACCATGAGTGACACGATATCCAGAGACAAAAACATGAGCAAGAGCCTCACACTCGCCCTTTTTTCATATCCCGAAGAGTTCTCCTCATGGTCTGTAGATCAGTCCTGCCATACCTATGACCCGAAACATAAGCCGAGTTTGTGTTTTCAGACAACTGTCCAAACAGCCCTGGCCTACACACCCTACAGGCTCAGGCCCCTGGAGCCAAACGTGACGACTGTGCTTGCCCTCTCCATGGGAATTGTATGTGCCCATTCCAATGGCCACAACCCTACTAATAGGATAAACCTCCAAAGTCCCTGAGGCCATCCCAATATTTGTGTCTTCCCCGGATAAACTGGCGCAATCTGGGCCCATCGGAGCACATACCGGCACTCAGACCTGGAGACTGATGTCCCCAGAGGTGAAAAGGAACGAGCAGGACCCTAGGCACCTATCAGATCCATTGCTTTGGTTTCCAGGAATCTCTCCTCAGAGGCCTGGTTTTCAATAACAGCGTATGGCTGTTTCTTGACTCACCCATCAGAACAAATATCATCTACACATGGGAAACTTGCACGATGGAGCTGTGTGAAAGCCTCTCTTTAGGAAACCCTTAAGGGCCCGAGTGCCACCGCTTCATTCCAAGGTCTCCAGGGACACAATATCATATTAGGACACATCCACGGGAGAGTCCATTTCAACTCAGTTTCTTCCGTTGCTCCGCAGATCCAGCAGATCTAACCTGTCTTGTTGCTTGGAGACAATTGGAATGCGAGGTGGGCTACCCAGCCATCCATCCTTAGAACCCTGCTCAGAATCGTTGTCCTGGAGCCAAGCAACAGGTCTCAATTGTCCTGCAGAAGAATCTTTGCAGTTGGGAGCTTCTCACAACTCCCATCGTGGGAAAACCCCCATGGCCTCGTGATCCACCCCCCCTTCAAGACGGGGCCATCAGGGAGAGAATGTCCAACCTGAGTGATCGTCTGATCCTCGCCCTGACTTCAGATGCACGAGATCTCCATTCAGGTCTTTAGATTGTGCCTGCCATATCCTCACCCAGAAACCTAGGCCCAGATTGGGTTCTCAGACTTCCGTCCTCAGACTACATGCCCACAAGCCCTCCAGTTTGGCAATCCAGAACTACAATGCAGCACTCTGCCTGCCCTCCAGAAGAAACACATTGCCATCTGGGGTTACCCAGAAACCCCAAATGAGTATCAACCTGCACGCCATTCGGCTGAACCCCAAATATATAGGCTGACCTGGGCACTAATGCCCTTTCTGACGCAGCCTGAGCCTGGACCTCCTGGCCCCACCCACACAGCTGGCCGCACACTGAGCACATCGGACCCGCCATGGCCTTAGGTCGTCATCTCTTCTCAACCTCGGTTTTCAGGCTTCAGAACCAAGACATTATCTCCAATCATGGCCCGGGTTTGAAAACGATGCAGAAATCAGAACTCTTTCCCCATGGCAAGCCACCTTGTGGTTGGCATGTTGTCCAAGGTTCAGGGGAGTTGAAACCAGTGTGGCCATGAGGTCCCGCCCATGCTTGCGGGCCACATTGGTCACAAACACACATTGTGACCCTCAGCCTGAGCCCAGTCCTCAGGTAAGGCCTCTCAGTGGCAGGATGGAGAGACAGCATATTGGGCTTGCCATGCCCCTAGGCCCCAATTTTTATCCATAGTTCGGGTTATCCCTTTACTCTTCCCCAGGGCTCTGCTTTGGAATTTTCTTTTGGTGGGACACCTGAGGTAACAAACCTGAAAGGAGTTTTCCCATCCCACAGATTGACGAAAAACAATTGGGATAGGGCCAAGTCCACAGAGAGCAAGATTCGTCCATGACCCATGAGCCCTCTCCAACATTCCACGGCCATCGCTGATACAAAATCCAGAGACAAAAGCCCGAGCACGCACATCAGACTCGCTCATTCTACATATCCTGAAGAGTTCTTCAGATAAGAACCTACAAGGCCCTCGAAGGCACCCAAAATATATAGTCTAACCTGGGCACTAATGCACTTTCTGACAACCTGAGACCGGACCTCGTGACCAACACCCAGACAGCTGACCGCACACTGGGCACATCAGACCCGCCATGGCCTTAGGTCATCATCTCTTCCCTACCTGAGTTTTCAGGCTTCAGAACCTAGACCTTATCTCCAATCACTGCCCAGGGGTGACTGTGATGCAGAAATCAGAACTCTTCCTTACCCATGGCAAGAAAACTTGTGGTTGGCATGTTGTCCAACGTTCAGTGTAGGAGAAACCAGCATTCACCCTGAGGCCCCGCGCATTCTTGAGTGCGACGAGGGCAAAAACACGCATTTTGACTCTCAGCGTGAGTCCTGTCTTGTAGTACGTCCTCTCAGTGGCTGGACCATTAGATGTCATAATGGGCTTGACATGTCCCTAGGCCTCAATTTTTAACCAGATTTCTACTGGGCTCTACTCTGGAATCCCTCATTTGGTGGGACAGCTGAGGTTGAAAAGCAAAACAAAACAAATCAACAACAACAGAACAACGGACTTCTTCCTTCCCACAGAATGACCCCAAATTCTTTGGACGGGGCAAACCCCCAGAGATTAAGACTAGTCCATTTCCCATGAAGTCACCCAGAAATTTCACCACCATGAGTGACTCAATATCCAGAGACAAAAACTTGAGCAAGAGACTCACACACGCCCTTTTTTAATATCCTGTAGAGTTCTCCTCATGGTCTGTAGATCAGTCCTGCCATACCTATGACACGAAACACAAGCCGAGTTTTTGTTTTCAGACAACTGTCCAAACAGCCCTGGCCTACACACGCTACAGGCTCAGGCCCCTGGAGCCAAACGTGACGACTGTAATTTCCCTCTCCAAGGGAATTGTATGTGCCCATTCCAATGGCCACAACCCTACTAATAGGATAAATCTCTAAAGTCCCTGAGGCCATCCCAATATTTGTGGCTTCCCAGGACAAACAGGGGCAATCTGGGCCCATCTGAACACCTACCGGCACTCAGACCTGTAGACTGATGTCCCCAGAGGTAAAAAGGAACGAACAGGCCCATAGGCACCTATCGGATCTATTGCTTTGGTTTCCAGGCATCTCTCCTTATAGATCCTTAGAACCCTTAGAACCCTGCTCTTGCATCGTTCCTTGGGACATCCTTGAGCCATCCAGCAGGCCTCGACTGTCCCACAGGAGTCCTTGTGCATGGACCACCTCACAACTCATATATTGGAAAGCTTCCAAGGTCACGTGATGCCCCCAATATTCATGAAGTCGGATCATGGAAAGAAACTCCAACCTGAGCCAACGGCTGATCTTCGCCTTGACTTCAGACGCACGAGATCTTGATTCATCTCTTCAGAGTGTACCTGCTGTGCCCTCACCCAAAATCCTAAGCATAGCTAGTGTTCTCAGACTTCCTGGACCACACGCCCTCACTCTCCTGGACCACACGCCCTCCATTTTGGGATCCGATGACACAGTGCTGCTCTCTGCCTGCCCTCTAGAAGAAAAACATTGCCCTATGGGTCTACCCAGAAACCTCAAATGAGGATAAACCTGCATGCCACTCAACTGTACACCAATTATATAGTCTAGCCTGTGCACTAATGCCCTGTCTGACACATCCTGAGGCCTGAATTCCCAACCGACACCCAGACAGCTTGCCGTACACTGAGAACATCTGAACCACCATGGCCTTAGGTTGCCATCTCTTTCCAACCTGGTTTTCAGGCTACAGTAACCTAGACCTTATCTCTACTCATTTCCCATGGGTGAACGTGATGCAGAAATCATAACTCCTCCTTCCCTCTCGCCAGAATCTTGTGGTTGGCATCTTATCCAAAGTTCAGTGTAGGACCCCTGTAGGGCCTACAGGAGTAGTAGTTGGGCCCCTGAGGGTAGTGTACGGTCCCTGAGGCCCTGCCCATGCTTAAGAGCTGCGGTGGGCACAAACACACATTGGGACCCTCAGTTTGAGCCCTGTTCTCAAGGAAAGCCTCTCAGTGGCTGGACCATGAGCCCGCATATTGGCCTGCCATGCTCCAAGTCACCCAATCTTAACCAGAGGTAGAGACATATAGTCACCCCTACTCAGGGCTCTGCTCTGGAATCCCTCTTTGGTGGGACATTTGAGGTAAGTAAACACAGAAAGGATTCCTCCCACCCACAGAATGATCCCAATCACTTGGGATCAGGCCATCCCCAGAGAGAAAGACTCGTCCATGGCCCATGAGGCCAGCCCGACATTCCACGGCCACTATTGACACAAAATCCAGAGACATAAGCCTCACCCTTAGGTCATAGCCCAAAAAATTCTCCTCATAGTCTGTAGATCGGGCCTGCCATACCTACGTCCCCAAACCTAAGCCGAGTTTGTGTTTTCAGACTTCTATCCTGACATCACTGTCCCACACACCCTACAGGCTGAGGCCCCTGGAGCCACACCTCAGGACTGTGCCTGCCCTCTCCAAGGAAATTCTTCCCATTCCATTGGCCACAACCCTACAGATTAGGAGAAACCTCTAAAGTCCCAGAGGCCATTCCAATAGATAGGCCTCCCAGTACAAAGAGGGGTGATCTGTCACAAGCTGAGCAACGACCTCAACTCAACCGTAGACAGATATCCCAAGAGAAAGGTATTAAACTGGACAAGCCCCTAGAACGTAATTGGTTCCATTGCTTTTGTTTCTAAGCATCTCTCCTCAGAGGCCTGTTTTCCAATACCAGCATATGGGGGATTCCAGAGATACCAATCAGAACAAATCTTGTCTCCACATGGGAAACTTATCCTTTGGAGCTCTGTAAAAACCTCCAGTTAGGAGAAACCTTCAGGTAACCGGAGCCACCGCCCTATTCCAAGGTCTCCATGGACACAAACCCGCATTATGACCATTCGGCAGGAGAGTACATTTCAACTCAGCCACGTTGATTACTCCCCCAGAGCCAGATATCAAACCTGCCTTGTCGCTAGGAGACAACTGGAATGCAAAGCAGACTCTCTAGGCATCCATCGTTGGAATCCTGCTCTGGCGCCGTTCCATATGGGATGTCCTGGGAGCCTTCCAACAGGTCTTGACTGTCCCGCAGAAGGAATCCTTGCAGATTGGAGCATCTCACAACTCCTATCGTGGGAAAACCTACATGGCCTCATGAGATGCTCCCCTTTATAAAGGGGCCATCATGGACAGAAACTCCAACCTGAGCCAACTTCTGATCCATTGCTTTGGTTTCTATGTATCTCTCCTCAGAGGCCTGGTTTCCAATATCAGAATATGGGGGTTTCCTAAGGAAACAATCAGAACAGATCTAATGTCCACATGAGAAACTTGCTCTTTGGAGCTGTGTCAATACCTCAGGTTAGGAGGATCCTTCAGGGCGCTGGCACCATGGCCCAATTCCAAGGTCTCCAAGGACACAAACTTACATTATGATCCATCCTCAGGAGAGTCCATTTCAAATCAGCCCACTCGGCTGCTCACCCAGAGCCAGCAGATCAAACCTGCCTTGTCACTAGGAGACAGTTGGAATGCGAGGTGGGCTGCCCAGGCATCCATCCTTAGAACCCTGCTCTGGAGAATTTCTTTATGGGACGTCTTGAATCCAACCAACCTGTCTTGACTGTCTCGCAGAATGAATCCTTGTGGTTTGAATCATCACACAATCCCACTGTGAGAAAACCTCCATTTCCTCATGATGCCCCACACCTTCATAAATGGGCCATCATGGACAGAAACTCCATCCTAAGCCAAAGTCTGATCCTCGCCCTGAATTCAGAAGCACGAGATCTCGATTCAGCACTTGAGAGTGTGCCTGCTGTGCCCTCGCCCCGAAACCTAAGCCTAACTTGTGTTCTCAGACTTCTGTCTTCACAATCCTGGCCACACCCCTCCAGTTTGGGCAATTCTGGAGACACAATGCAGCACTCTGCCTGCCCTCCAGAAGAAAAATATTGCCCTATAGGTCTAACCAGAAACGCCAAATGAGTAACAACCTGCATGCCACTCGACCATACCCCAATTATACAATCTAGCCTGTGCACTAAAGCCCTGTCTGACACAGCCTGAAGGCAGACCTCCAGTCCAACACCCAGACAGCTGGCCGTACACTGAGCATATCAAACCCACAATGGCTTTCGGCCATCATCTCTACCCAACCTCAGTTTTCACCTTCAGAACCTAGACCTTATCTCCACTCACTGCTCAGGAGTGAACGTGATACAAGAATCAGAACTTCTCCTTCGCCATGGCAAGAAACCTTGTGGTTGGCATGTGGTCCAACGTTCATTGTAGGAGAAAGCAGCATGGACTATGAGGCCCCATCTATCCCTGAGGGCTACAATTTGCACAAACACACATTGTGACCCTCAGCGTGAGCCCTATCCTCATGTAAAGCCTATTAGTGACTGGAACAACAGCCCACATATGGGGCTTGCCAAGCCCCTAGTCCCCCAATCTCAACCAGAGTTAGAGATGTCTAGTCACCCCTACTCAGGGCTCTGCTCTGGAATCCCTCTTTGGTGGGACACCTGAGGTAAAAAAAAAAAAATACAGAAAGGACTCTTCCCATCCACAGAATGATCCCAACCACTTGGGATCAGGCCAAATCACCAGAGAAAGAATTGTCCATGGCCCTTGAGGACACCCCGACATTGCACGGCCACCGTAGGCACAAAATCCAGAGACAAGAGCCTGAGCAAACGCCACATACTCGCCTTTTGTTCATAGCCCAGAAAATTCTCATGGTCTGTAGATCGAGCCTTATACATACATCCCCAAACCTAAGCTGAGTTTGTGTTTTCAGACTTCTGTCCCCACAGTCCGGGCCCACACACCATCCAAGCTGGGGCCCCTGGAGCCACACCTGAGGACTGTGGCTTCCCTCTCTAGGGGAATTCTGCCATTTCCATTGGCCACAACCCTATAGATAAGGAGAAACCTCCAAACTCCCCGAGGCCATCCCAATAGTGTTGGCTGCCCAGGACAAACATGGATGATCTTTCACAAGTTAGAAAACTACCTCCACTCAGACCCAGAGACAGATATCCCCATAGAATAAGATTGAACTGGACAGGCACTTAGGCCCTAATCAGATCCATTGCTTTTGTTTCCAGGCATCTCTTCTCAGAGGCCTGGTTACCAATACCAGCATATGGGGGATTACTGAGGCACTCATACAAAAATCTCGTCTCCACATAGGAAATGTACTCCTTGGAGCTCTATAAAAACCTCTGTTTAGGAGAATCTTTCAGGGCCCCGGATCAAGCGCCCCATTCCAAGGTCTCCATGGACTTAAACCGACATTATGATCTATCCTCGGTAGAGTCCATGTCAACTCATCCCCCTTGGTTTCTCCCCCAGAGCCTGCAGATCAAACCTGCCTTGTTGCTAGGAGACAACTAGAATGGGAGGCGGGCTGCCCAGGCATCCATCCTTAGAACCCTACTCTGGTTTCGTTCCATATGGGACATCCTAGAGCCATCCAACAGGTCTCAAGTGTCCCACAGAAGGAATCTTTGCAGTCTGGTGCATCTCACAACTCCCATTGTGGGAAAATCTTCATGGCCTCTTGAGACGCTCCACTTTATAAAGGGGCCATCATGGACAGAAACTCCAACCTGAGCAAACGTCTGATATTCGCCCTGGCTTCAGGTGCATGAGATCTTGATTCAGCTCTGCAGAGTGTGCCTTGTGTGCCCTCACCCCAAAAACTAAGCCTAGCTTGTGTTCTCAGACTACCGTCCTCACACCCCTGGCCCAAAAGCCCTGCAGTTTGGCAATACTGGGACCACAATGCAGCACTCTGCCTGCCCTCCAGAAGAAAAACGTTGCCTTATGGAGCTACCTAGAAACCCGAATGAGGATCAACTGAACGCCACTCCACTGCACCCCAAATATACAGTCTACCCTGTCTAATGCCCTGTCTGACACAGCATGAGCCCACACCTCCAGACCTACGCTCAACAGCTAGCCACACACTGAGCTCATTGTACCCATCAGGTCCTTAGGTCTTCATCTCTTCCCAACCTCGGTTTTCGGGTTTCAGAACCTAGACCTAAACTCCAATCCCTGTCCAGGGGTGAACGTGATGCAGAAATCACAACTCTTCCTTCGCCATGGCCGGAAACCTTGTGGTTGGCATATTCTCCAAAGTTCAGTGTAGGAGAATCCAGCGTGGCCCATGAGGCCCTTCCCATGCTTGAGGGCCTTGTTGGGCACAAATAGGCATTGTGACCCTCAGCATGAGCCCTGTCCTCAAGGAAGGCCTCTCAGTGTCTGGACCAAGAGCCCACATATGGGGCTTGCCATGCCCCTAGGCCCCAAAACTTAAACAGAGGTGGGGTTATCCAGTTGCCCCTCCCCAGGACTCTGCTGTGGAATCCCTCTTTTGGTGGTCCACCTGAGGTAAAAAAAAAAAAAAAAAAAAAAAACCAGAAAGGCCTCCTTCCTTCCCACAGAATGACCCCAAATTCTTGGGATTGGGTCAAATCCCCAGAAAGGGAGCCTCATCGATGGCCCATGAGGACACCCGGACATTCCATGGCAATCGGTGACACATATCCAGAAAAAAATAAGCATGAGCGAGCACCTCACTTTCGCCCTTTGTTCATATCCCGAAGAGTTCTCCTCACGGTCTATATATCGGGCCGGCCATACCTACAAACCCAAACCTAAGTGGAGTTTGTGTTTTCAGACTTTTGTCCAAATAGCCCTGGACCACACACGCTCCACACTTGGGTCCCTGGAGCCACACCTCAGGACTGTGCTTCCCTTTCAAGAGAATTCTTCCCATTCCATTGGCCACAACCTTGCAAATTAGGAAAAACCTCCAAAGTTACCGAGGCCATCCCAATAGTGTAGGCCGCCCAGGACAAACAGGTGTGATCTCAAACCAGCTGAGCAACTACCTCCACTCCACTCAGACAAAAGATGTCCCCAGAGAAGAATATTGAACCGGACAGGCCCCTAGGCCCTAATCAGATCCATTGCTTTGGTTTCCAGGCATCTCTCCTCAGAGGCCTCATTTCCAATACCAGCAAATGGTGGTTTCCTGAGGCACCAATAAGAACAAATCTCGTCTCCCCATGGAAAACTTGCTCATTGCAGCTTTGTTATCACCTCTGGTTAGGAGAATCCTTCAGGGCCCTGGTGCCACTGCCCCATACCAAGGTCTCAATGGACTCAAACCAACATTAAGAACATCCTCAGGAAAGTCCATTTCAACTCATTTAAGACCATCCTCAGGAAAGTCCATTCCAACTCAGCCCCCTCTGATGCTACCCCAAGCCAGCAGATCAAACGTTTCTCGTTGCTAGGAGACAATTGGAATTGAGGCTGTCTGCCCAGGCATCCATACTTAGAACCCTGTTCTGGAAAAATACCTTATGAGACGTCCAGGAGCTATCCAACAAATCTTAATTGTCCCACAGAAGGAATCCTTGCGGTTTGGAGCATCTCACAACTCTAATAGTGGGAAAACCCCCATGGCCTCATAATGCCCCCCCCTTCATGAAGGGGCCAACATGGACAGAAACTCCAACCTGAGTCAAAGTCTGATCCTCGACCTGACTTCAGACTCATGAGATCGCAATTCAGCTCTGCAGAGTGTGCCTGCCATGTCCATTCCCCGAAACCTAAGCCTAGCTTGTGTTCTCAGACTTCCGTCCTCACTCTCCTGGCCCACAAGCCCTCCAGTTTGGGAATTCCGAAGCCACAATGCAGCACTCTGCCTGCCCTCCAGAAGAAAAACTTTGCCCTATGCTGCTAATAAGAAACTCCAAATGATTATCTAATGCATGCCACTCGACTGTAAAGCAATTATACAGCCTACCCTGAATACTAATGCCCTGTCTGGCACAGCCTGAGACAAGACATCCCTAACGACACCTAGACAGCTGGCTCCAACCTGGACACAAGGGACCCGCTATGGCTGCAGTTTGTCATCTCTTCCCAACCTCGGTTTTCAGGCTTCAGAACCTAGACCTTATCTCCAATCACTGCCCAGGGGTGAACGTGATGCAGAAATTAGAATTCCTCCTTACCCATGGCCAGAAACCTTGTGGTTGGCATGTTGTCCAACGTTCAATGTGGGAAAACCTGCATTGTCGGAAAGGCCACGCCAGTGCTTGAGGGCCGCCTAGGGCACAGACATGCATTGTGACCTGTAGCGTGAGTCCCGTATTAAAGTAACGCCTCTCAGTGGCTGGACCAAGATCCTGCATATGGGGCTTGTCATATCCATAGGCCCCCAGGCTTAACCAGAGAGCGAGTATTCCAGTTGTCAGTACCCACTGCTATGCTCCAGAATCCCTCTACTGGGGGGACACATGAAGCAGAAAACAGGACTCTTCCCTTCCCACAGAATGACCCCAAACTCTTGGGGGCTGGAAAAACTACCAGAGAGGGAGACTTCTACGACCCATGAGGCAACTCCTACATTAAATGGCCATATTGGACAAAATATCCAGAGACAAAAGACTGAGCGACTGCCTCCCTCTCACCCTTCTTTCATATCCAGAGGAGCTCCCCTCACGGACTGTAGATCAGGCCTGCCATAACCTCGGCCCCAAACCTGAGCTGAGTTTGGGTTTTTGGATGTCTGTCTGCACAGCCGTGGCCCACACCGCCTCCAGCCTGGCGTCTCTGGAGCCACACCACAGAACTGTGCCTGCTCTCTCCTAAGAAACTGCCCGTTCCATTGGCCACAACTCTACAAAATAGTAGAAACCTCAAGGTCCCCAAGGACATCCCACTACCGCAAGCCGCACTGGACAAACAGGGGCATTATGACACCAGCTGAGCAACTACTACCTCCATGCAGACACACAGACTGATATCCGCAGAGACAGAAGATTGAACCAGGCAGGCCCCTAGGCCCTATTATGAACTCTTGCTTTGGTGTCCAGGTATCACTCCTCAGAGGCCTGGGTTCGAAGACCAGCATATGGGGCTATCCTGAGGCACCAGACAGAACACCTCTCATCTCCACATGGAAAGCTTCCTTGTTGGAGTTGTGTCAAACCCTTCGGGTTGGAGAATCCTGCAGAGTCCCTTAGCTACTGCCACATTCCAAGGTCTCCATGGCCACCAACCCACATTATGAATCATCCTCACGAAAGTCCATTTAAACTCAGCCTTCTGGGTAGCTCACCCAAGAGCCCGCAGATTGAGCGTGCCTTGTCTCGACCAGGCAATGGGAAGGTGAGTTGGCGTTTCTCGGCATCCATGCTTAGGCCCCTGCTCTCGAGTCTTTCTGTATGGGGCATCCTGGAACCATCCAATAGTACTCGACTGTCCTGAAGAAGGAAACTTTGAAGTTTGGAGCAGCTCACAACTCCAAGCGTAGGGAAACCTCCCTGGCCTCATGACGCCCCCACCCCCTTCAGGAAGGGGCCGTCATGGACACAAACTCCAGCTTGAGGCAACATCTGATACTCGCCCTGACCTCAGATGCAGGAGATCTCGATTCAGCCTCTGCACAGTGGGCCCAAACCTCGTGCTACCTTGTGTTTTCAGAGTTCCTTCCTCACACTCCTGGCAAACATGTCCTCAAGACTTCGAATTCTGGAAACAAAATGCAGCCCTATGCTGGCCCTCCAGAAGAAAAACGTTGCTCTATGGGGATCTCCATAAACCCCAAATGAGGATCAACCTGCTCGGTTCTCGACCTCACCCCAATTGGATTGTTCGGGTTGTCCATTCATCCCTCCCCAGAGCTCTGCTTTGGAATCCCTCTTTTGGTGGGACACCTGAGGTAACAAAACTAATAGGACTCCTCCCATCCTTCAGATTGACCCAAAACAATTGGGATTGGACCAAATTCACAGAGAGGAAGTCTCGTCCATGGCCCATGAGGCCTCCCCGAGATTCCACAGCCATCGTTGAAACAAATCCAGAGACAAAAGTCTGAGCAAGCGCCTCACACTCGCTCTTTTGTCGTATCCCGAAGAGTTCTCCTCACGGTCTGGGGATCGGGCCTGCCATACCTACTTCCCAAACCTAAGCCGAGTTTGTGTTTTCAGACTTCTGTCCCCACATTCCTGGCGCACAGACCCTTCAGGTTCGGCCCCTGGAGCCACACATCAGGACTGTGCCTGTCCATACCACGGGAATTCTGCCCATTCCATTGTCCACAATCGTACAAATTAGGAAAAACCTCCAGGGTCCCCAAGGACATCCCAATAATGTAGGCCGCCCAGGACAAACAAGGGTCATCTAAAACCAGCTGAGCATCTACCTCTACTCAGCGTAGATGGATGTCCCCAGAGAAGAAGATTGAATCAGACAGGCCCCTAGGCCTGAATCAGAGTCATTGCTTTCGGTTACAGGTATCTCTCCTCAGAGGCCTGGTTTCCAATATTAGCATATGGGGATTTCATGAGGCAGCAATCAGAACAAATCTCTTCTCCACATGGGAAAATTATCCTTTGAAGATGTCTCAAAACCTCCAGTTAGGAGAATCCTTCAGGGCCTGTGTGCCACTGCTCCATTACAAGGTCTCCATAGACACAAAAACACATTAGGACCCATCCACAGGAGAGTCCATTTCAACTCAGCTCCCTTGGTTGCTCCCCCAGAGCGAGCAGACTGAACCTGTCTTGTCTAGGAGACAATGGGAATGCGAGGCGGTCTGCCCAACCATCCATCCTTAGAGCTCTGCTCTGGCGTCGTTCCGTATGGGATGTCCTGGAGCCATCCAACAGGTCTCAAATGTCCAGCAGAAGGAATCCTTGAGTTTTGGAGCATCTCACAACTCCCAACCTGGGAAAATCTAGATGGATTTGTGATGCCCCACCCCATTTATGAAGGGGCAATCATGGACAGGAACTCCAACCTAAGCCAACGTCTGATCTTCACCCTGAATTCAGATGCACGAGATCTCGATGCAGCTCTGCAGAGTGTGCTTTCCTTGCCCTCGCCCTGAAACCTATGACTAGCTTGTGTTCTCAGACTTCCGTCCTCACACTCCTGGCCCCCAAGCCCTCACATTTGGAAATTCGGGACACAAAATGAAATATTCTGCCTGCCTTCCAGAAGAAAAATTTTGACCGATGGAGTTTCTCACATAAGCCAAATGAGGATAGACATACACAGCACTCGAATGTACCCAAATTAGATAGTCTAACCTGGCCACTAATACACTGTCGGATAAAGAGTGAGCCCCGACTTCCTGACCAAAACCGAGACAGCTGACCGCACACTGAGAACATCACAACCACCATGGTCTTAGCTCGTTATCTCTTCCCAACCTAACTTTTCAGGCTTCAGAACTTAGACCTTAACTCCAAGCCCTGACAAGGGTTGAATGTGATGCAGATATCAGAACTCCTCCTTACCCAAGGCAAGAAGCCTTGTGGTTGGAAAGTTGTCCAACGATCAGTGTAGGAGAAACCAGCATTCACCCTGAGGCCCCGCCTTTTCTTGAGTGCGACGATGGAATAAACACGCATTGTGACACTCAGCGTGAGCCCTGTCCTCTAGTAAGTCCTCACAGTGGCTGGACAATTAGATGTCATAATGGGCTTGACATGTCCCTAGGCCCCAATTTTAACCAGATTTCTGGTTGTCCAGTCGCCCCTCCCCAGGGCTCTACTCTGGAATCCCTCATTTGCTGGGACACCTGAGGTTGAAAAATGAAACAAAACAAATCAATAACAGCAGAACAACGGACTTCTTCCATCCCACAGAATGACCCCAAACTCTTTGGACGTGGCCAAACCCCAGAGAGTAAGACTCGTCCATTTCCCATGAAGTCACCCGGAAATTTCACGACGATGAGTGACACGATAACCAGAGATAAAAACTTGAGCAAGAGCCTCACACTCGCCCTATTTTCATATCCCGAAGAGTTCTCCTCATGGTCTGTAGATCAGTCCTGCCATACCTATGACCCAAAACATAAGCCGTGTTTGTGTTTTCAAACAACTGTCCAAAAAGCCCTGGCCTACACACCCTACAGGCTCAGGCCCCTGGAGCCAAACCTGACGACTGTGCTTGCCCTCTCCAAGGGAATTGTGTGTGCCCATTCCAATGGCCACGACCCAACTAAGAGGATAAACCTCCAAAGTCCCTGAGGCCATCCCAATATTTGTGGCTTCCCAGGACAAACAGGGGAAATCTGGGACCATCTGAGCACCTACCGGAACTCAGACCCGTAGACTGATGTCCCCAGAGGTAAAAAGGAACGAACAGGCCCCTAGGCACATATCCGATCCATTGCTTTGGTTTCCAGGCATCTCTCCTCAGAGGAATGGATTTCAATAACAGCATATGGCTGTTTCTTGACTCACCCATCAGAACAAATCTCATCTACACATGGGAAAACTGCACGATGGAGCTGTGTGAAAGCCTCTCTTTAGGAGAACCCTTCAGGGCCCCAGTGCCACCGCTTCATTCCAAGGTCTCCATAGACATATTATCATATTAGGACACATCCACGGGAGAGTCCATTTCAACTCTGCCTCCTCGGTTGCTCCCCCAGATCCAGCAGATCTAACCTCTCTTGTTGCTTGCAGACAATTGGAATGTGAGATGGACTACCCAGCCATCCATCCATAGAACCCTGCTCGGAATCGTTGTCTTGGAGCCAACCAACAGGTCTCAATTGGCCTGCAGAAGAATCTTTGCATTTGGGAGTTTCTCACAACTTCCATCATGGGAAAACACCCATGGCCTCGTGATCCACCCACCCCTTCAAGAAGAGGCCATCAGGGACAGAATGTCCAACCTGAGCGATCGTCTAATCCTCGGCCTGACTTCAGATGCACGAGATCTAGATTCAGGTCTGTAGATTGTGCCTGCCATATCCTCACCCAGAAACCTAGGCCTAGCTTGAGTTCTCAGACTTCCGTCCTCAGACTACTGGCCCACAAGACCTCCAGTTTGGCAATCCATAACTACAATGCAGCACTCTGTCTGCCCTCCAGAAGGAAAACATTGCCCTCTAGGGCTACCCAGAAAACACAAAACAGGATCAACCTGCACGCCATTCGGCTTTACCCCAAATATATAGGCTGACCTGGGCAGTAAAGCCCTTTCTGACACAGCCTGAGCCTGGTCCTCCTGGCCCCACCCAGACAGCTGGCCGCACACTGAGCACATCGGACCCGCCATGGCCTTAGGTCGTCATGTCTTCTCAACCTCCGTTTTCAGGATTAAAAACCTAGACCTTATCTCCAATCAAGGCCCGGGTTTGAAAATGATGCAGTAATCAGAATTCTTTCCCCATGGCAAGATACCTTGTGATTGGCATGTTGTCCAAGGTTCAGTGTATTTGAAACCAGTGTGGCCCATAAGGCCCCGCCCATGCTTGCGGGCCACATGGGTCACAAACACACATTGTGACCCTCAGCCTGAGCCCAGTCCTCAGGTAAGGCCTCTCAGTGGCTGGATGGAGAGACAACATATTGGGCTTGCCATGCCCCTAGCCCCCAAATTTTAACCATATTTCGGGTTGTCCCTTCACTCTTCCACAGGGCTCTGCTTTGGAATTCCTCTTTTGGTCGGACACCTGATGTAACAAACCTAAAAGGAGTCCTCCCATCCCACAGATTGACGAAAAACAATTGGTATCGGGCGAAGTCCACAGAGAGTAAAATTCGTCCATGGCCCATGAGGCCTCCCCAACATTCCACGGCCATCCCTGATACACAATCCAGAGACAAAAGCCTGAGCACGCGCCTCAGACTCGCTCATTCTTCATATCCTGAAGAGTTCTTCAGATAAGAACCTACATGGCACTCGAAGGCACCCAAAATATATAGTCTAACCTGGGCACTAATGCAATGTCTGACAACCTGAGCCCGGACCTCGTGACCAACACGCAGACAGCTGACCGCACACTGAGCACATCAGACCCGCCATGGCCTTAGGTGATCATCTTCTATCTACCTCAGTTTTCAGGCTTCAGAACCTAGACCTTATCTCCAATCACTGCCCAGGGGTGACTGTGATGCAGAAATCAGAACTCTTCCTTACCCAAGGCAAGAAACCATGTGGTTGGCATGTTGTCCAACGTTCAGTGTAGGAGAAACCAGCATTCACCCTGACGCCCCGCCCATTCTTGAGTGCGACAAGGGCATAAACATGCATTGTGACCCTCAGCATGAGTCCTGTTCTCTAGTACGTCCTCTCAGTGGCTGGACCATTAGAAGTCATAATGGGCTTGACATGTCCCTAGGCCCCAATTTTTAACCAGATTTCTGGTTGTCCAGTCGCCCCTCCCCAGGGCTCTACTCTGGAATCCCTCATTTGCTGGGACACCTGAGGATGAAAAACAAAACAAAACAAATCAACAACAACAGAACAAGGGACTTCTTTCATCCCACAGAATGACCCCAAACTCTTTGGACGGGGCCAAATCCCAAGAGAGTAAGACACGTCCATTTCCCATGAAGTCACCCGGAAATTTCACGACCATGAGTGACACGATATCCAGAGACAAAAACTTGAGCAAGAGCCTCACACTCGCCCTTTTATCATATCCCGAAGAGTTCTCCTCATGGTCTGTAGATCAGTCCTTCCATACATTGACCTGAAACATAAGCCAAGTTTGTGTTTTCAGACAACTGTCCAAACAGCCCTGGCCTACAGACTCTACAGGCTCAGGGCCCTGGAGCCAAACCTGACGACTGTGCTTGCCCTCTCCAAGGGAATTGTGTTTGCCCATTCCAATGGCAACAACCCTACTAAGAGGATAAACCTCCAAATTCCCTGAGGCCATCCCAATATTTGTGGCTTCCCAGGACAAACAGGGGCAAAATGAGCCCATCTGAGCACCTATGGGCACTCAGACCCGTAGACTGATGTCCCCAGAGGTAAGAAGGAACGAACAGGCCCCTAGGCACCTATCGGTTCCATTGGTTGGGTTTCCAGGCATCTCTCCTCAGAGGCCAGGATTTCAATAACAGAATATGGCTGTTTCTTGACTCACCCATCAGAACAAATCTCATCTACACATGGGAAACCTGCACGATGGAGCTGTGTGAAAGCCTCTCTTTAGGAGAACCCTTCAGGGCCCCAGTGCCACCGCTTCATTCCAAGGTCTCCATAGACACAAAATCATATTAGGACACATCCACGGGAGAGTCCATTTCAACTCAGCCTCCTCGGTTGCTCCCCCAGATCCAGCAGATCTAACCTGTCTTTTTGCTTGCAGACAATTGGAATGCGATGTGGGCTACCCAGCCATCCATCCTTAGAACCCTGCTCTGAATCGTTGTGCTGGAGCCAACCAACAGGTCTCAATTATCCTGCAGAAGAATCTTTGCAGTTGGGAGCTTCTCACAACTCCCATCGTGGGAAAACACCCATAGCCTCGTGATACACGCCCCCCTTCAAGAAGGGGCCAACAGGGACAGAATGTCAAACCTGAGCGATCGTCTGATCCTCGCCCTGACTTCAGATGCACGAGATCTAGATTCAGGTCTGTAGATTGTGCCTGCCATATCCTCACCCAGAAACCTAGGCCTAGCTTGGTTTCTAAGACTTCCGTCCTCAGACTACTGGCCCACAAGCCCTCCAGTTTGGCAATCAAGAACTACAATGCAGCACTCTGCCTGCCCTCCTGAAGAAAAACATTGACCTCTGGGGCTACCCAGAAACCTCCAATGATGATCAACCTGCACGCCATTCAGCTGTACCCCAAATATATAGGCTGACCTGGGCACTAATGCCCATTCTGACACAGCCTGAGCCTGGATCTCCTGGCCCCACCCAGACAGCTGGCCACACATCGGAACTGCCATAGCCTTAGGTTGTCATGTCTTCTCAACCTCGGTTTTCAGGCTTCAGAACCTAGACATTATCTCCAATCACGGCCCGGGTTTGAAAATGATGCATAAATCAGAACTCTTTCCCCATGACAAGAAACCTTGTGGTTTGCATGTTGTTCAAGGTTCAGTTGCGTTGAAACCAGTGTGGCCCATAAGGCCCCGCCCCTGCTTGCGGGCCACATTGGTCACAAACACACATTGTGACCCTCATCCTGAGCCCAGTCCTCATGTAAGGCCTCTCAGTGGCTGGTTGGAGAGACAGAATATTGGGCTTTCCATGCCCCTAGGCCCCAATTTTTAACCATAGTTCGGGTTGTCCCTTCACTCTTCCCCAGGGCTCTTTTGGAATTCATCTTTTGGTGGGACACCTGATGTAACAAACCTGAAAGGAGTCCTCCCATCCCACAGATTGACGAAAATCAATTGGGATCTGGCCACGTCCACAGAGAGCAAGATTCGTCCATGGCCCATGAGGCATCCCCAACATTCTACGTCCATCGCTGATACAAAATCCAGAGACAAAAGCCTGTGCATGCGCCTCAGACTCGCTCATTCTTCATATCCTGAAGAGTTATTCAGATAAGTACCTATACGACACTGAATGCATCCAAAATATATAGTCTAACCTCGGCACTAAATGCACTGTCTGACAACCTGAGCCCGGACCTCGTGAACAACACCCAGACATCTGACTGCACACTGAGCACATCAGACCCGCCATGGCCTTAGGTCATCATCTCTTCCCTACTTCAGTTTTCAGGCTTCAGAACCTAGACCTTATCTCCAATCACTGCCCAGGGGTGACTGTGATGCAGAAATCAGAACTCTTCATTACCCATGGCAAGAAACCTTGTGGTTGGCATGTTGTCCAACGTTCAGTGTAGGAGAAACCAGCATTCACCCTGAGGTCCCGTCCAATCTTGAGTGTGACGAGGGCATAAACACGCATTGTGACCCTCAGCGTGAGTCCTGTCCTCTTACGTCCTCACAGTGGCTGGACCATTAGATGTCATAATGGGCTTGACATGTCCCTGGTGCCCAATTTATAACCAGATTTCCTGTTGTCCAGTCGCCCCTCCCCGGGCTCTACTCTGGAATCGCTCATTTGCTGGGATACCAGAGGTTGAAATACAAAACAAAACAAATCAACAACAACAGAACAACGGACTTCTTCCATCCCACAGAATGACCCCAAACTCTTTGGACGGGGCCAAACCCCCAGAGAGTAAGACTCGTCCATTTCCCATGAAGTCACCCGGAAATATCACGATCATGTGTGACACGATATCCAGAGACAAAAACTTGAGCAAGAGCCTCACACTCGCCCTTTTTCCATATCCCGAAGAGTTCTCCTCATGGTCTATAGATCAGTCCTGCCATACCTATGACCCGAAACATAAGCCGAGTTTGTGTTTTCAGACAACTGTCCAAACAGCCGTGGCCTACAGACCCTACAGGCTCAGGCCCCTGGAGCCAAACATGACGACTGTGCTTGCCCTCTCCAAGGGAATTGTATGTGCCCATTCCAATGGCCACATCCCTACTAATAGGATAAACCTCCAAAGTCCCTGAGGCCATCCCAATATTTGTGGCTTCCCAGGACAAACAGCGGCAATCTGGGCCCATCTGAGCTCCTCCTGTCACTCAGACCCGAAGACTGATGTCCCCAGAGGAAAAAAGGAATGAACAGGCTCCTAGGCACCTATCGGATCCATTGCTTTGGTTTCCAGGCATCTCTCCTCAGAGGCCTGGATTTCAATAACAGCATATGGCTGTTTCTTGACTCACCCATCAGAACAAATCTCATCTACACATGGGAAACTTGCACGATGCAGCTGTGTGAAAGCCTCTCCTTAGGAGTACCCATCAGGGCCCCAGTGCCACCGCTACATTCCAAGGTCTCTAAAGACACAAAATCATATTAGGACACATGCACGGGAGAGTCCATTTCAACTCAGCCTCCTCAGTTGCTCCCCCAGATCCAGCAGATCTAACCTGTCTCGTTGCTTGGAGACAATTGGAATGCGAGGTGGGCTACCCAGCCATCCATCCTTAGAACCCTGCTCGGAATCATTGTCCTGGAGCCAACCAACAGGTATCAATTGTCCTGCAGAAGAATCTTTGAAGTTGGGAACTTCTCACAACTCCCATCGTGGGAAAACCCCCATGGCCTCGTGATTCACCCCCCCTTCAAGAAGGGGCCATCAGGGACAGAATGTCCAACCTGAGCGATCGTCTGATCCTCACCCTGACTTCAGATGCACGAGATCTCGATTCAGGTCTGTAGATTGTGCCTGCCGTACCCTCACCCAGAAACCTAGGCCTAGCTTGTGTTCTCAGACTTCCATCCTCAGAATACTGGCCCACAAGCCCTCCAGTTTGACAATCCTGAACTACAAAGCAGCACTCTGCCTGCCCTTCAGAAGAAAAACATTGCCCTCTGGGGCTACACAGAAACCCCAAATGAGGATCAACGGGGCACGCATTTCGGCTGTACCCCAAATATATAGGCTGACTTGGGCAATAATGCCCTTTCTGACACATCCTGAGCTTGGACCTCCTGGCCCCACCCAGACAGCTGGCCGCACACTGAGCACTTCGAATCGCCATGGCCTTAGGTCATCATCTCTTCCCTACCTCAGTTTTCAGGCTTCAGAACCTAGACCTTATCACCAATCACGGCCTAGGGGTGACTGTGATGCAGAAATCAGTACTCTGTCTTCCGCATGGCAAGAAACCTTCTGGTGGGCATGTTGTCCAACGTTCAGTGTAGGAGAAACTAGCATTCACACTGAGGCCCCGCCCATTCTTGAGTGCGAAGAGGGCATAAACACGCATTGTGACCCTCAGCGTGAGTCCTGTCCTCTCGTACGTCTCTCAGTGGCTGGACCATTAGATGTCATAATGGGCTTGACATGTCCCTAGGCCCAAATTTTTTTCTTTTTAATATAATTTTTTATTTTTTATAAACATGTATTTTTATCCCCAGTGGTACAGGTCTGTGAATCACCAGGTTTACACACTTCACAGCACTCACCAAAGCACATACCCTCCCCAATGTCCTTAATACCACCCCGTTCTCCCAAACCCCCTCCCCCCAGCAAACTCAGTTTGTTTTGTGAGATTAAGAGTCACTTATGGTTTGTCTCCCTCCCAATCCCATCTTCTTTCATTTATTCTTCTCGTACCCACTTAAGCCCCCATGTTGCAACACCACTTCCTCATATCAGGGAGATCATATGATAGTTGTCTTTCTCTGCTTGACTTATTTCGCTAAGCATGATACCCTCTAGTTCCATCCATGTTGTCGCAAATGGCAAGATTTCATTTCTTTTGATGGCTGCATAGTATTCCATTGTGTATATATACCACATCTTCTTGATCCATTCATCTGTTGATGGACATCTAGGTTCTTTCCATAGTTTGGCTATTGTGGACATTGCTGCTATAAACATTCGAGTACACGTGCCCCTTTGGATCACTACGTTTGTATCTTTAGGGTAAATACCCAATAGTGCAATTGCTGGGTCATAGGGCAGTTCTATTTTCAACAATTTGAGGAACCTCCATGCTGTTTTCCAGAGAGGTTGCACCAGCTGGCATTCCCACCAACAGTGTAGGAGGGTGCCCCTTTCTCCGCATCGTCGCCAGCATCTGTCATTTCCTGACTTGTTGATTTTAGACATTCTCACTGGTGTGAGGTGATATCGCATTGTGGTTTTGATTTGTATTTCCCTGATGCCGAGTGATATGGAGCACTTTTTCATGTGTCTGTTGGCCATCTGGATGTCTTCTTTGCAGAAATGTCTGTTCATGTCCTCTGCCCATTTCTTGATTGGATTATTTGTTCTTTGGGTGTTGAGTTTGCTAAGCTCTTTATAGATTCTTGACACTAGTCCTTTATCTGATATGTCGTTTGCAAATATCTTCTCCCATTCTGTCAGTTGTTTTTTGATTTTGTTAACTGTTTCCTTTGCTGTGCAGAAGCTTTTGATCTTGATGAAATCCCAAGAGTTCATTTTTGCCCTTGCTTCCCTTGCCTTTTGCGTTGTTCCTAGGAAGATGTTGCTGCGGCAGAGGTCGAAGAGGTTGCTGCCTGTGTTCTCCTCAAGGATTTTGATGGATTCCTTTCGCACATTGAGGTCCTTCATCCATTTTGAGTCTATTTTCGTGTGTGGTGTAAGGAAATGGTCCAATTTCATTTTTCTGCGTGTGGCTGTCCAATTTTCCCAGCACCATTTATTGAAGAGGCTGTCTTTTTTCCATTGGACATTCTTTCCTGCTTTGTCGAAGATTAGTTGACCATAGAGTTGAGGGTCTATTTCTGGGCTCTCTATTCTGTTCCATTGATCTATGGGTCTGTTTTTGTGCCAGTACCATGCTGTCTTGATGATGACAGCTTTGTAATAGAGCTTGAAGTCCGGGATTGTGATGCCACCAACGTTGGCTTTCTTTTTCAATATCCCTTTAGCTATTCGAGATCTTTTCTGGTTCCATATAAATTTTAGCATTATTTGTTCCATTTCTTTGAAAAAGATGGATGGTACTTTGATAGGAATTGCATTAAATGTGTAGATTGCTTTAGGTAGCATAGACATTTTCACAATATTTATTCTTCCAATCCAGGAGCATGGAACATTTTTCCATTTCTTTGTGTCTTCCTCAATTTCTTTCATGAGTAATTTATAGTTTTCTGAGTATAGATTCTGTGTCTCTTTGGTTATGTTTATTCCTAGGTATCTTATGGTTTTGGGTGCAATTGTAAATGGGATTGACTCCTTAATTTCCCTTTCTTCTGTCTTGCTGTTGGTGTAGAGAAATGCAACTGATTTCTGTGCATTGATTTTATATCCTGACACTTTACTGAATTCCTGTATAAGTTCTAGCAGTTTTAGAGTGGAGTCTTTTGGGTTTTCCACATATAGTATCATATCATCTGCGAAGAGTGATAATTTGACTTCTTCTTTGCCGATTTGGATGCCTTTAATTTCCTTTTGTTGTCTGATTGCTGAGGCTAGGACCTCTAGTACTATGTTGAATAGCAGTGGTGATAATGGACATCCCTGCAGTGTTCCTGACTTTAGCGGAAAAGCTTTCAGTTTTTCTCCATTGAGAATGATATTTGCGGTGGGTTTTTCATAGATGGCTTTGATGATATTGAGGTATGTGCCCTCTATCCCTACACTTTGAAGAGTTTTGATCAGGAAGGGATGTTGTACTTTGTCAAATGCTTTTTCAGCATCTATTGAGAGTATCATATGGTTCTTGTTCTTACTTTTATTGATGTGTTGTATCACATTGACTGATTTGCGGATGTTGAACCAACCTTGCAGCCCTGGAATAAATCCCACTTGGTCATGGTGAATAATCTTTTTAATGTACTGTTGAATCCTATTGGCTAGTATTTTGTTGAGTATTTTCGCATCTGTGTTCATCAAGGATATCGGTCTATAGCTCTCTTTTTTGGTGGGATCCTTGTCTGGTTTTGGGATCAAGGTGATGCTGGCATCATAAAATGAGTTTGCAAGTTTTCCTTCCATTTCTATTTTTTGGAACAGTTTCAGGAGAATAGGAATTAGTTCTTCTTTAAATGTTTGGTAGAATTCCCCCGGGAAGCCGTCTGGCACTGGGCTTTTGTTTGTTTGGAGATTTTTAATGACTGTTTCAATCTCCTTACTGGTTATGGGTCTGTTCAGGCTTTCTATTTCTTCCTGGTTCAGTTGTGGTAGTTTATATGTTTCTAGGAATGCATCCATTTCTTCCAGATTGTCAAATTTATTGCCGTAGAGTTGCTCATAGTATGTTCTTATAATTGTTTGTATTTCTTTGGTGTTAGTTGTGATCTCTCCTCTTTCATTCATGATTTTATTTATTTGGGCCCTTTCTCTTTTCTTTTTGATAAGTCGGGCCAGGGGTTTATCAATTTTATTAATTCTTTCAAAGAACCAGCTCCTACTTTCGTTGATTTGTTCTATTGTTTTTTTGGTTTCAATTTCATTGATTTCTGCTCTGATCTTTATGATTTCTCTTCTCCTGCTAGGCTTAGGGTTTCTTTCTTGTTCTTTCTCCAGCTCCTTTAGGTGTAGGGTTAGATTGTGTACCTGAGACCTTTCTTGTTTCTTGAGAAAGGCTTGTACCGCTATATATTTTCCTCTCAGGACTGCCTTTGTTGTGTCCCACAGATTTTGAACCGTTGTATTTTCATTATCATTTGTTTCCATGATTTTTTTCAATTCTTCTTTAATTTCCCGGTTGACCCATTCATTCTTTAGAAGGATGCTGTTTAGTCTCCATGTATTTTGGTTCTTTTCAAACTTCTTTTTGTGGTTGAGTTCTAGCTTTAGAGCATTGTGGTCTGAAAATATGCAGGGAATGATCCCAATCTTTTGATACCGGTTGAGTCCTGATTTAGGACCGAGGATGTGATCTATTCTGGAGAATGTTCCATGTGCACTAAAGAAGAATGTGTATTCTGTTGCTTTGGGATGAAATGTTCTGAATATGTCTGTGATGTCCATCTGGTCCAGTGTGTCGTTTAAGGCCTTTATTTCCTTGCTGATCTTTTGCTTGGATGATCTGTCCATTTCAGTGAGGGGAGTGTTAAAGTCCCCTACTATTATTGTATGATTGTTGATGTGTTTCTTTGATTTTGTTATTAATTGGTTTATATAGTTGGCTGCTCCCACGTTGGGGGCATAGATATTTAAAATTGTTACATCTTCTTGTTGGACAGACCCTTTGAGTATGATATAGTGTCCTTCCTCGTCTCTTATTATAGTCTTTGGCTTAAAATCTAATTGATCTGATATAAGGATTGCCACTCCTGCTTTCTTCTGATGTCCATTAGCATGGTAAATTCTTTTCCACCCCCTCACTTTAAATCTGGAGGTGTCTTCGGGCTTAAAATGAGTTTCTTGGAGGCAACATATAGATGGATTTTGTTTTTTTATCCATTCTGATACCCTGTGTCTTTTGACAGGGGCATTTAGCCCATTAACATTCAAGGTAACTATTGAGAGATATGAATTTAGTGCCATTGTTTTGCCTGTAAGGTGACTGTTACTGTATATGGTCTCTGTTCCTTTCTGATCTACCACTTGTAGGCTCTCTCTTTGCTTAGAGGACCCCTTTCAAGATTTCCTGTAGAGCTGGTTTGGTGTTTGCAAATTCTTTCAGTTGTTGTTTGTCCTGGAAGCTTTTAATCTCTCCTTCTATTTTCAATGATAGCCTAGCTGGGTATAGTATTCTGGGCTGCATGTTTTTCTCATTTAGTGCTCTGAAAATATCATGCCAGCTCTTTCTGGCCTGCCAGGTCTCTGTGGATAAGTCAGCTGCCAATCTAATATTTTTACCATTGTATGTTACAGACTTCTTTTCCCGGGCTGCTTTCAGGATTTTCTCTTTGTCACTGAGACTTGTAAATTTTACTATTAGGTGACGGGGTGTGGGCCTATTCTTATTGATTTTGAGGGGTGTTCTCTGAACCTCCTGAATTTTGATGCTCGTTCCCTTTGCCATATTGGGGAAATTCTCCCCAATAATTCTCTCTAGTATACCTTCTGCTCCCCTCTCTCTTTCTTCTTCTTCTGGAATCCCAATTATTCTAATGTTGTTTCGTCTTATGGTGTCACTTATCTCTCGAATTCTCCCCTCGTGGTCCAGTAGCTCTTTGTCCCTCTTTTGCTCAGCTTCTTTATTCTCTGTCATTTGGTCTTCTATATCACTAATTCTTTCTTCTGCCTCATTTATCCTAGCAGTGAGAGCCTCCATTTTTGTTTGCACCTCATTAATAGCTTTTTTGATTTCAACTTGGTTAGATTTTAGTTCTTTTATTTCTCCAGAAAGGGCTTTTATATCTCTCGAGAGGGTTTCTCTAATATCTTCCATGCCTTTTTCGAGCCCGGCTAGAACCTTGAGAATTGTCATTCTGAACTCTAGATCTGACATATCACCAATGTCTGTATTGATTAGGTCCCTAGCCTTCGGTACTGCCTCTTGTTCTTTTTTTTGAGTTGAATTTTTCCGTCTTGTCATTTTGTCCTGAGAAGAGTATATGAAGGGGCAAGTAAAATACTAAAAGGGTGGCAACAACCCCAGGAAAATATGCTTTAACCAAATTAGAAGAGATCCCAAATCGTGAGGGGGGAGAAAGGGGATAAAAAGAGGTTCAAAAAGGAAGAAAGAAAGAAAAAAAGGAAAAAAGAAAAAAAAAAGAAAAGAATTTAAAAGAAAAGAAAACACCTAAGAAAAATATAAAAAAGAAAAAATATATATGTTAGATAAACTAGTAAAAAATCGTTAAAAAAGAAAAAGGTAACAGTTAGAAAAAAAATTACCCAAAGGCGAGAAAAAAAAAAAATCAAAAAGAAAGAAATTAAGTTAACCGTAAGACTAAAAAAAAATCACAGGGAAAATGCCATGAGTTCCGTGCTTTGCTTTCTCCTTCTCTAGAATTCTGGTGCTCTCCTTGGTATTGAAACCGCACTCTTTGGTAGGTGAACTTGGTCTTGGCTGGATTTCTTGTTGATCTTCTGGGGGAGGGGCTTGTTGTAGTGATTCTCAAGTGTCTTTGCCCCAGGCAGAATTGCACCACCCTTACCCGGTGCCGGGGTGAGTAATCTGCTTGGGTTTGCTTTCAGGAGCTTTTGTTCCCTGAGCGCTTTCCGTAGAGTTACAGGGAAGGGGAATACAAATGGCGGCCTCCTGGTCTCCGGCCCTGGAGGAGCCGAGAGCCCAGGGCCGCACTCCTCAGTGCGCGCTCAGAGAACCGCGCCCAGTTACTCCCGTCTGCCTGACCTCCGGCCGCGCTCCGAGCTCACCAAGCCTGCGACCGGTTCAAGGTCACCCCGAGCTGCGAGCTTACTGTCGGCTCTGTCTCTGTAGCCGGCTTTCCCGTTCCAATACCCGCAAGCTCTGCGACACTCAGACACCCCCGATCCTTCTGTGACCCTGCGGGATCTGAGGCCACGCTGACCCCGCGTGGGCTTCGCCCCAGGTAGCTTCTGGAGCGATGTCCCTCAGCGGAACAGACTTTTAAAAGTCCTGATTTTGTGCTCCGTTGCTCCGCCGCTTGAAGGGAGCCGGCCGCTCCCCCCCGGGTCTATCTTCCCGTCGCTTTGGATTCACTTCTCCGCCGGTCCTACCTTTCAGAAAGTGGTTGGTTTTCTGTTTCCAGAATTGCTGTTCTTCTTCTCTTCGATCTCCGATGGATTTTCAGGTGTTTTCAATCTTTAGATAAGCTATCTAGCTGATCTCCGGCTAGCTGAAGTAGTCTCAGCCAGCTACTTCTCAGCCATTTTGACTCCTCCTCCCTGGGCCCAAATTTTTAACCAGATTTCTGGTTGTCCAGTCGCCCCACCCCAGGGCTCTACTCTGGAATCCCTCATTTGGTGGGACAGCTGAGGTTGAAAAACAAAAAAAAAAAAAATCAACAACAACAGAGCAACAGACTTCATCCATCCCACAGAATGACCCCAAACTCTTTGGACGGGGCCAAACCCCCAGAGAGTAAGACTCGTCCATTTCCCATGAAGTCACCCGGAAATTTCACGATCATGTGTGACACGATATCCAGAGACAAAAACTTGAGCAAGAGCCTCACACTCGCCCTTTTTCCATATCCCGAAGAGTTCTCCTCATGGTCTCTAGATCAGTCCTGCCATACCTATGACCCGAAACATAAGCCGAGTTTGTGTTTTCAGACATCTGTCCAAACAGTCCTGGCCTAAACACCCTACAGGATCAGGCCCCTGGAGCCAAACATGACGACTGTGCTTGCCCTCTCCAAGGGAATTGTATGTGCCCATTCCAATGGCCACAACCCTACTAAGAGGATAAACCTCCAAAGTCCCTGAGGCCATCCCAATATTTGTGGCTTCCCAGGAAAAATAGGGACAATCTGGGCCCATCTGAGCACCTACCGGCACTCAGACCTGTAGACTGATGTCCCCAGAGTTAAAAAGGAACGAACAGGCCACTAGGCACCAATCGGATCCATTGCTTAGGTTTCAAGGCATCTCTCCTCAGAGGCCTGGATATCAATAACAGCATATGGCAATTTCTTGACTCACTCATCAGAACAAATCTCATCTACAAATAGGAAACTTGCACGATGGAGCTGTGTGAAAGACTCTCTTTAGGAGAACCCTTCAGGGCCCCAGAGCCACCACTTCATTCAAAGGTCTCCATAGACACAAAATCATATTAGGACTCATCCACGGGAGAGTCCATTTAAACTGAGCCTCCTCGGTTGCTCCCCCAGATCCAGCAGATCTAACCTGTCTTGTTGCTTGGAGTCAATTGGAATGCGAGGTGGGCTACCCAGGCATCCATCCTTAGAACCCTGCTCGGAATCGTTGTCCTGGATCCAACCAACAGGACACAATTGTCCTGCAGAAGAATCTTTACAGTGGGGAACTTCTCACAACTCCCATCGTGGGAAAAACCCCATGGCCTCGTGATCCACCCCCCCTTCAAGAAGGAGCCATCAGGGACAGAATGTCCAACCTGAGCGATCGTCTGATCCTCGCCCTGACTTCAGATGCACGAGATCTCCATTCAGGTCTGTAGATTATGCCTGCCATATCCTCACCCAGAAACCTAGGCCTAGCTTGGGTTCTCAGACTTCCGTCCTCAGACTACTGGCCCACAAGCCCTCCAGTTTGGCAATCCAGAACTACAATGCAGCGCTCTGCCTGCCTTCCAGATTAAAAACATTGCCCTCTGGGGTTACACAGGAACCCCAAATGAGGATCAACGGGGCACGCAATTCGGCTGTACCCCAAATATATAGGCTGACCTGGGCACAAAAGCCCTTTCTGACACAGCTTGATCCTGGACCTCCTGCTCCACCCAGACAGCTGGCCTGACACTGAGCACATTGGACCCGTCATGGCCTTAGGTCGTCATCTCTAGTCAACCACGGTTTTCAGGCTTCAGAACCTAGACCTTATCTAATATCACGGCCCGGGTTTGAAAATGATGCAGAAATCAGAACTCTTTCCCCATGGCAAGAAACCTTGTGGTTGGCATGTTGTCCAAGGTTCAGTGTACTTGAAACCAGTGTGGCCCATGAGGCCCCGCCCATGCTTGCGGGCCACATTGGTCACAAACACACATTGTGACCCTCAGCCTGAGCCCAGTCCTCAGGTAAGGCCTCTCAGTGGCTGGATGGAGAGACAGCATATTGGGCTTGCCATGCCCCTAGGCCCCAATTTTTAACCATAGTTCGGTTTGTCCCTTCACTCTTCCCCAGGGCTCTGCTTTGGAATTCCTCTTTTGGTGGGACACGTGAGGTAACAAACATGAAAGGAGTCCTCCCATCCCACAGATTGACGAAAAACAATTGGGATCAGGCCAAATCCACAGAGAGCAAGATTCGTCCATGGCCCATGAGGCCTCCCCAACATTCCACGGCCATCGCTGATACAAAATCCAGAGACAAAAGCCTGAGCACGCACCCCAGACTCGCTCATTCTTCATATCCTGAAGAGTTTGTCAGATAAGAACCTACACGGCACTCGAAGGCACCCAAAATATATAGTCCAACCTGGGCACTAATGCACTGTCTGACAACCTGAGTCCGGACCTCATGACAAAAACCCAGACAGCTGACCGCACACTGAGCACATCAGACGCGCCATGGCCTTAGGTCATTATATCTGCCCTACCTCAGTTTTCAGGCTTCAGAACCTAGACGTTATCTCCAATCACTGCCCAGGGGTGACTGTGATGCAGAAATCAGAACTCTTCCTTCCCCATGGCAAGAAACCTTGTGGTTGGCATGTTGTCCAACGTTCAGTGTAGGAGAACCAGCATGCACCCTGAGGCATCGCCAATTCTTGAGTGAGACGAGGGCATAAAGAGGCATTGTGACCCTCAGCATGAGTCCTTTCCTCTAGTAAGTCATCTCAGTAGCTGGACCATTAGATGTCATAATGGGCTTGACATGTCCCTAAGCCTCAATTTTTAACCAGATTTCTTGTTGTCCATCGCCCCTCCCCAGGTCTCTACTCTGGAATCCCTCATTTGGTGGGACACCTGAGGTTGAAAAACAAAACAAGCAAATCAACAACAACAGAACAACGGACTTCTTCCATCCCACAGAATGACCCAAACTCTTTGGACAGGGCCAAACCCCCGAGAGTAAGACTCGTTCTTTTCCCATGAAGTCACCCGGAAATTTCACGACCATGAGTGACACGATATCCAGAGACAAAAACTTGAGCAAGAGCCTCACACTCGCCCTTTTTTCATATCCTGAAGAGTTCTCCTCATGGTCTGTAGATCAGTCCTGCCATACCTATGATCTGAAACATAAGGGGAGTTTGTGTTTTCAGACAACTGACCAAAAAGCCCTGGCCTACACACCATACAGGCTCAGGCCCCTGGATCTAACCTGACGACTGTGCTGGGCCTCTCCAAGGGAATTGTATGTGCCCATTCCAATGGCCACAACCCTCCTAAGAGTATAAACCTCCAAAGTCCCTGAGGCCATCCCAATATTTGTGTCTTCCCCGGATAAACTGGCGCAATCTGGGCCCATCGGAGCACATACCGGCACTCAGACCCGGAGACTGATGTCCCCAGAGGTGAAAAGGAACGAACAGGACCCTAGGCACCTATCAGATCCATTGCTTTGGTTTCCAGGAATCTCTCCTCAGAGGCCTGGTTTTCAATAACAGCATATGCCTGTTTCTTGACTCAACCATCAGAACAAATCTCATCTACACATGGGAAACTTGCATGATGGAGCTGTGTGAAAGCCTCTCTTTAGGAGAACCATTCAGGGCCCCAGTGCCACCGCTTCATTCCAAGGTCTCCATAGACACAAAATCATATTAGGACACATCCACGGGAGAGTCCATTTCAACTCAACCTCCTGGGTTGCTCCCCCAGATCCAGCAGATCTAACCTTTCTTGTTGCTTGGAGACAATTGGAATGCCAGGTGGGCAACCCAGCCATCCATCCTTAGAACCCTGCCCGGAAACGTTGTCCTGGAGCCAACCAACAGGTCTCAATTGTCCTGCAGAAGAATCTTTGCAGTTGGGAGCTTCTCACAACTCCCATCTTGGGAAAAACCCATGGTTCGTGATCCAACCCCCTTCAAGAAGGGGCCATCAGGGACAGAATGTCCAACCTGAGCGATCGTCTGATCCTCGCCCTGATTTCAGATGCACGAGATCTCGATTCAGGTCTGGAGATAGTGCCTGCCATATCCTCACCCAGAAACCTAGGCCTAGCTTGGGTTCTCATACTTCCGTCCTCAGACTACTGGCCCACAAGCCATCCACTTTGGCAATCCAGAACTACAATGCAGCACACTGCCTGTCCTCCAAAAGGAAAACATTGCCCTTTGGTGCTACCCAGAAACCCCCAATGAGGATCAACCTGCACGGCATTCGGGTCTACCACAAATATATAGGCTGACCTGGGCACTAATGCCCTTTCTGACACAGCCTGAGCCTGGACCTCCTGGCCCCACCCAGACAGCTGGCAGCACACTGAGCACATCGGACCCGCCATAGCCTTAGGTCGTCATCTCTTCTCAACCTCGGTTTTCAGGCTTCAGAACCTAGACCTTATCTCCAATCACTGCCCGGGTTTGAAAATGATGCAGAAATCTGATCTCTTTCCCCATGGCAAGAAACCTTGTGGCTGGCATGTTGTCCATGTTTCAGTGTCGTTGAAACCAGTGTGGCCCATGATGCCACGCCCATGCTTGCGGGCCACATTGGTCACAAACATACATTGTGACACTCAGCCTGAGCCCAGTCCTCAGGTAAGGCCTCTCAGTGGCTGGATGGAGAGACAGCATATTGGGCTTGCCATGCCCCTAGGCCCCAATTTTTAACCGTAGTTCGGGTTGTCCCTTCACTCTTCCCCAGGGCTCTGCTTTGGAATTCCTCTTTTGGTGGTACACCTGAGGTAACAAACATGAAAGGAGTCCTCCCATCCCACAGATTGACGAAAAACAATTGGTATCGGGCAAAATCCACAGAGAGTAAGATTCTTCCATGGCCGATGAGGCCTCCCCAACATTCCGCGGCCATCGCTGGTACAAAATCCAGAGACAAAAGCCTGAGCACGCGACTCAGACTCGCTAATTCTTCTTATCCTGTAGAGTTCTCAGATAAGAACCAACATGGCCCTCGAATGCATCCAAAATATATATAAATATATATTTATATATATATATATATATATATATATATATATATATTTATATATATATATATATATATATATATATATATATATATATATATAACCTGGGCACTAATGCACTGTCTGACAACCTGAGCCCAGACCTCGTGACCAACACCCAGACAGCTGACCGCACACTGAGCACATCAGACTCGCCATGGCCTTAGGTCATCATCTCTTACCTACCTCAGTTTTCAGGCTTCAGAACCTAGACCTTATCTCCAATCACTGCCCAGGGGTGACTGTGATGCAGAAATCAGAACTCTTCCTTAACCATAGCAAGAAACCTTGTGGTTGGCATGTTGTCCAACGTTCAGTGTAGGAGAAACCAGCCTTCACCCTGAGGCCCTGCCCATTCTTGAGTGCGACGAGGGCATAAACACGCATTATGACCCTCAGCGTGAGTCCTGTCCTCTAGTACGTCCTCTCAGTGGCTGGACCATTAGATGTCATAATGGGCTTGACATGTCCTTAGGCCCCAATTTTTAACCAGATTTCTGGTTGTCCAGTCGCCCCTCCCCAGGGTTCTACTCCGGATTCCATCATTTGGTGGGACACCTGAGGTTGAAAAACAAAACAAAACAAATCAACAACAACAGAACAACGGACTTCTTCCATCCCACAGAATGACCCCAACTCGTTGGACGGGGTCAATCCCCCAGAGTAAGACTCGTCCATTTCCCATGAAGTCGCCCGGAAATTTCACCACCATGAGTGACACGATATCCAGAGACAAAAACTTAGCAAGAGCCTCACACTCGCCCTTTTTTCATTTCCCGAAGAGTTCTCCTCATGGTCTGTATCAGTCCTGCCATACCTATGACCCGAAACATAAGCCGAGTTTGTGTTTTCAGACAACTGTCCAAACAGCCCTGGGCGACACACCCAACAGGCTCAGGCCCCTGGAGCCAAACCTGACGACTGTGCTTGCCTTCTCCAAGGGAATTGTATGTGCACATTCCAATGGCCACAACCCTACTAATAGGATAAACCTCCAAAGTCCCTGAAGCCATCCCAATATTTGTGGCTTCCCAGGACAAACAGGGGCAATCTGGGTCCATCTGAGCACCTACCTACACTCAGACCAGTAGACTGATGTACCCAGAGGTAAAAAGGAACGAACAGGCCCCTAGGCACCTATGGATCCATTGCTTTGGTTTCCAGGCAGCTCTCCTCAGAGGCCTGGATTTCAATAACTGCATATGGCTGTATCTTGACTCACCCATCAGAACAAATCTCATCTACACATGGGAAACTTGCGCGATGGAGCTGTGTGAAAGCCTCTCTTTGGAGAACCCTTCAGGGACCCAGAGCCACCACTTCATTCCACGGTCTCCATAGACACAAAATCATATTAGGACACATCCACGGGAGAGTCCATTTCAACTCAGCCTCCTCGGTTGGCCCCCAGATCCAGCAGATCTAACCTGTCTTGTTTCTTGGAGACTATTGGAATGCGAGGTGGGCTACCCAGCCATCCATCCTTCGAACCCTGCTCGGAATCGCTGTCCTGGAGCCAACCAACAGGTCTCAATTTTCCTGCAGAAGAATCTTTGCAGTTGATAAATTCTCAGAACTCCCATCCTGGGAAAACCTGCATGGCCTAGTGATACACCCCCCCTTCAAGTAGGGGCCATCAGGGACAGAATGTCCAACCTGAGCGATCGTCTGATACTCGCCCTGACTTCAGATGCACGAGATCTCGATTCAGGTCTGTAGATTGTGCCTGCCATATCCTCACCCAGAAACCTAGGCCTAGCTTGGGTTCTCAGACTTCACTCCTCAGACTACTGGCCCACAAGCCATCCACTTTGGCAATCCAGAACTACAATGCAGCACTCTGCCTGCCCTCCAGAAGGAAAACATTGCCCTCTGGGGCTACCCAGAAACCCCAAATGAGGATCAACCTGCACGCCATTCGGCTGTTCCCCAAATATATAGTCTGACCTGGGCACTAATGCCCTTTGTGACACCGCCTGAGCTTGGACCTCCTGGCCCCACCCAGACAGCTGGCCGCACACTGAGCACATAGGACCGGCCATGGCCTTAGGTCGTCATCTCTTCTCAACCTCGGTTTTCAGGCTTCAGAACCTAGACCTTATCTCCAATCACGGCCTGGGTTTGAAAATGATGCAGAAATCAGAACTCTTTCCCCATGGAAAGAAACCTTGTGTTTGGCATGAGGTCCAAGGCTCAGTTTAGATGAAACCAGGGTGGCCCATTGGGCCCCGCCCATGCTTGCGGGCCACATTGGTCACAAACACAGATTGTGACCCTCAGCCTGAACCCAATCCTCAGGTAAGGCCTCTCAGTGGCTGGATGGAGAGAGCATATTGGGCTTGCCATGCCTCTAGGCCCCAATTTTTAACCATAGTTCGGTTTTTCCCTTCACTCATCCTCAGGGCTCTGCTTTGGAATTCCTCTTTTGGTGGGACACCTGAGGTAACAAACCTTAAAGGAGTCCTCCCATCCCACAGATTGACGGAAACTATTGGGATCGGGCTAAATCCACAAAGAGCAAGATTCCCCCCTGGCCCTAGAGGCCTCCCCAATATGCCACGGCCATCGCTGATACAAAATCCAGAGACAAAAACCTGAGCACGCGCCTCAGACTCGCTCATTTTTCATATCCTGAAGAGTTCTTCAGATAAGAACCTACACGGCACTCGAAGGCACCCAAAATATATAGTCTAACCTGGACACTAATGCGCTGTCTGACAACCTGAGCCCGGACCTCGTGACCAACACCCAGTCAGCTGAACGCACACTGAGCACATCAGACCCGCCATGGCCTTAGGTCATCATCTCTTCCCTACCTCAGTTTTTAAGCTTCAGAACCTAGACCTTATCTCCAATCACTGCCCAGGGGTGACTGTGATGCAGAAATCAGAACTCTTCCTTACCCATGGCAAGAAACCTTGTGGTTGGCATGTTGTCCAACGTTCATTGTAGGCGAAACCAGCATTCATCCTGAGGCCCCGCCCATTCTTGAGTGCGACAGGAGCATAAACAAGCATTGTGACCCTCAGCGTGAGTCCTGTCCTCTAGTACGTCCTCTCAGTGGCTGGACCATTAGATGTCATAATGGGCTTGACATGTCCCTAGGCCCAAATTTTTAACCAGATTTCTGGTTGTCCAGTCACCCCTCCCCAGGGCTCTACTCTCGAATCCCTCATTTGGTGGGACACCTGAGGTTGAAAAACAAAACAAAACAAATCAACAACAACAGAAAACGGACTTCTTACATCCCACACAATGACCCCAAAATCTTTGGACGGGGCCTAACCCCCAGAGAGTAAGACTCGTCTATTTCCCATGAAGACACCCGGAAATTTCACGACCATGAGTGACACGATATCCAGAGACAACAACTTGAGCAAGAGACTCACACTCGCCCTTTTTTCATATCCCGAAGAGTTCAACTCATGGTCTGTAGATCAGTCCTGCCATACCTATGACCCGAAACATAAGCCGATTTTGTGTTTTCAAACAACTTTCCAAACATCCCTGGCCTACACACCCTACATGCTCAGGCCCCTGGGGCCAAACCTGACGACTGTGCTTACCCTCTCCAAGGGAATTGTATGTGCCCACTCCAATGCGTACAACCCTACTAATAGGATAAACCTCCAAAGTCCCTGAGGCCATCCCAATATTTGTGGCTTCCCAGGACAAACAGGGGCAATCTGGGCCCATGTGAGCACCTGCCAGCACTCTGACCCGTAGACTGATGTGCCCAGAGGTAAAAAGAAACGAACAGGCCCCTAGGCACCTATCGGATCCATTGCTTTGGTTTCCAGGCAGCTCTCCTCAGAGGCCTGGATTTCAATAACAGCATATGGCTGTTTCTTGACTCACCCATCAGAACAAATCTCATCTACACATGGGAAACTTGCACGATGGAGCAGTGTGAAAGCCTCTCTTTAGGAGAACCCTTCAGGGCTTCAGTGCCACCGCTTCATTCCAAGGTCTCCATAGACACAAAATCATATTAGGACACATACTCGGGAGACTCCATTTCAAGTCAGCCTCCTCGGTTGCTCCCTCAGATCCAGCATATCTAACCTGTCTTGTTGCTTGGAGACAATTGGAATGCGAGGTGGGCTACCCAGCCATCCATCCTTAGAACCCTGCTCGGAATCGTTTTCCTGGAGCCAACCAACAGGTCTCAAAGGTCCTGTAGAGAATCTTTGCAGTTGGGAGCTTCTCACAACTCTCATCGTGGGAAAACCCCCATGGCCTCGTGATCCACCTCCCTTTCAAGAAGGGGAAATCAGGGACAGAATGTCCAACCTGAGCGATCGTCTGATCCTCGCCCTGACTACAGATGCACGAGATCTCGATTCAGGTCTGTAGATTGTGCCTGCCATATCCTCACCCAGAAACATAGGCCCAGCTTGGTTTTTCAGACTTCAGTCCTCAGAATACTGGCCCACAAGCCCTCCAGTTTTGCAATCCAGAACTACAATTCAGCTCTCTGCCTGCCCTCCAGAAGAAAAACATTGCCCTGGGGATACCCAGAAATACCAAATGAGGATCAACGGGGCACGCCATTCGGCTGTACCCCAAATATATAGGCTGACCTGGGCACTAATGCCCTTTCTGACACAGCCTGAGCCTGGACCTCCTGGCCACACCCAGACAGCTGGCCGCACACTGAGCACATCGGACCCGCCATGGCCTTAGGTCTTCATCTCTTCTCAACCTCGGTTTTCAGGCTTCAGAACCTAGACCTTATCTCCAATCACGGCCCGGGTTTGAAAATGATGAAGAAATCAAAACTCTTTCCCCATGGCAGGAAACCTTGTGGTGGGCATGTACTCCAGGGTTCAGTGTACTTGAAACCAGTGTGGCCCATTAGGCCCCGCCCATGCTTGTGGGCCACATTGGTCACAAACACACATTGTGACCCTCAGCCTGAGCCCAGTCCTCAGGTAAGGCCTCTCAGTGGCTGGATGGAGAGACAGCATATTGGGCTTGCCATGCCCCTAGGCCCCAATTTTTAACCATAGTTCGGGTTGTCCCTTCACTCTTCCCCAGGGCTCTGCTTTGGAATTCCTCTTTTGGTGGGACACCGGAGGTAACAAACTTGAAAGGAGTCCTCCCATCCCACAGATTGACGGAAAACAATTGGGATCGGGCCAAATCCACAGAGAGCAAGATTCGTCCATGGCCCATGAGGCCTCCCCAACATTCCACGGCCATCGCTGATAGAAAATCCAGAGACAAAAGGCTGAGCACGCGCCTCAGACTCGCTCATTCTTCATTTCGTGAAGAGTTCTTCAGATAAGGACCTACACGGCACTCGAATGCACCCAAAATATACAGTCTATCCTGGGCACTAATGCACTGTCTGACAACCTGAGCCTGGACCTCTTGAACAACACACAGACAGCTGAGCGCACACTGAGCACAACAGACCCGCCATGGCCTTAGGTCATCATCTCTTCCCTACCTCAGTTTTCAGGCTTCAGAACCTAGACCTTATCTCCAATCACCTCCCACGGGTCACTGTGATGCAGAAATCCGAACACTTCCTTACCCATGGCAAGAAACCTTGTGGTTGGCATGGTGTCCAACGTTCAGTGTAGGAGAAACCAGCATTCACCCTGAGGCCCCGACCATTCTTGAGTTCGTCGAGGGCATATACACGCATTGTGACCCTCAGCGTGAGTCCTGTCTCTAGTACGTCCTCTCAGTGGCTGGACCATTAGATGTCATAATGGGCTTGACATGTCCCTAGGCCCCAAATTATAACCAGATTTCTGGTTGTCCAGTCGCCCCACCCCAGGGCTCTACTCTGGAGCCCTCATTTGCTGGGACACCTGAGTATGAAAAACAAAACAAAACAAATCAACATCAACAGAACAACGGACTTCTTCCATCCCACAGAATGACCCCAAACTCTTTGGACGGGGCCAAACCCCCAGAGAGTAAAACTCCACCATTTCCCATGAAGTCACCCGGAAAATTCACGACCATGAGTGACACGATATCCAGAGACAAAAACTTGTGCAAGAACCTCACACTCGCCCTTTTTTCATATCTCGAAGGGTTCTCCTCATGGTCTGTAGATCAGTCCTGCCATACCTATGACCCGAAACATAAGCCACGTTTGTGTTTTCAGACAAATATCCAAACAGCCCTGGCCTACAGACCCTACAGGCTCAGGCCCCTTGAGCCAATCCTGACGACTGCGCTTGCCCTCTCCAAGGGAATTGTGTGTGCCCATTCCAATGGCCACAACCCTACTAATAGGATAAACCTCCAAAGTCCCTGAGGCTATCCCAATATTTATGGCTTCCCAGGACAAACAGGGGCAATCTGGGCCCATCTGAGCACCTATGGGCACTCAGACCCGTTGACTGATGTCCCCATAGGTAAAAAGGAACGAAAGGCCCCTTGCACCTATCGGATCCATTGCTTTGGTTTCCAGGCATCTTTCCTCAGAGGACGGGATTTAAATAACAGCATATGGCTGTTTCTTGACTCAGCCATCAGAACAAATCTCATCTACACATGGGAAACTTGCACGAACGAGCTGTGTGAAAGACACTCTTTAGTAGAACCCATCAGGGCCCCAGTGACACCGCTTCATTCCAAAGTCTCCATAGACACAAAATCATATTAGGACCCATCCACGGGAGAGTCCATTTCAACTCAGCCTCCTCGGTTGCTCCCCCAGATACAGCAGATCTAAACTGTCTTGTTGCTTGCTGACAATTGGAATGCGAGGTGGGCTACCCAGCCATCCATCCTTAGAACCCTGCTCGGAATCGTTGTGCTGGAGCCAACCAACAGGTCTCAATTGTCCTGCAGAAGAATCTTTGCAGTTGGGAGCTTCTAACAACTCCAATCGTGGGAAAACTCCCATGGCCTCGTGATCTACCCCCCCTTCAAGAAGGGGCCATCAGGGACAGAATGACCAACCTGAGCGATTGTCTGATCTCTACCTGACTTCAGATGCACGATATCTCGATTCAGGTCTGTAGATTGTGCCTGCCATATCCTCACCCAGAAACCTAGTCCTAGCTTGGGTTCTCAGACTTCCGTCCTCAGACTACTGGCCCACAAGCCCTCCAGTTTGGCAATCCAGAACAACAATGCAGCATTCTGCCTGCCCTCCAGAAGAAAAACATTGCCCTCTGAGGCTACCCAGAAACCCCAAATAAGGATCAACCTGCACGGCATTCTGCTGTACCCCAAATATATAGGCTGTCCTGGGCACTAATGCCCTTTCTGACACAGCCTGAGTCTGGACCTCCTGGCCCCACCCAGACAGCTGGCCGTACACTGAGCACATCGGACCCGCCATGGCCTTAGGTCGTCATCTCTTCTAAACCTCGGTTTTCAGGCTTCAGAACCTAGACCTTATCTCCAATCACGGCCCGGGTTTGAAAATGATGCAGAAATCAGAACCCTTTCCCCATGGCAAGTAGCCTTGTGATTGGCATGTTGTCCAAGGTTCAGTGTAGTGGAAAATAGTATGCCCCATGAGGCCCTGCCCATGCTTGCGGGCCACATTGGTCACAAACACACATTGTGACCTTCAGCCTGAGCCCAGTCCTCAGGTAAGGCCTCTCAGTGCCTGTATCTAGAGACAGCATATTGTGCTTGCCATGCCCCTAGGCCCCAATTTTTAACCATAGTTCGGGTTTTCCCTTCACTCTTCCCCAGGGCTCTGCTTTGGAATTCCTCTTTTGGTGGGACACCTGAAGTAACAAACCTGAAAGGAGTCCTCCCATCCCACAGATTGACGAAAAACAATTGGGATCAGGCCAAAACCAGAGAGAGCAAGATTCGTCCATGGCCATGAGGCCTCCCCAACATTCCACAGCCATCGCTGATACAAAATCCAGATTCAAAAACTGAGCACGCGCCTCAGACTCGCTCATTCTTCATATCCTGAAGAGTTCTTCAGATATGGTCCTACACGGCACTCGAATGCACCCAAAATATATAGTGTAACCTGGGCACTAATGCACTTTCTGACAACCTGAGCCCGGACCTCGTGAACAACACCCAGACAGCTAACCGCACACTGAGCACATCAGACCCGCCAAGGCCTTAGGTCATCATCTCTTCCCCACCTCAGTTTTCAGGCTTCAGAACCTAGACCTTATCTGCAATCACTGACCAGGGGCGACTGTGATGCAGATATAAGAACTCTTCCTTACCCATGGAAAGAAAACTTGTGGTTGGCATGTTGTCCAACGTTCAGTGTAGGAGAAATCAGCATTTAGCCTGAGGCCCCGCCCATTCTTGAGTACGACGAAGGCATAAACACGCATTGTGACACTCAGCGTGAGTCCTGTTCTCTATTACTTCCTCTCAGTGGCTGGACCATTAGATGTCATAATGGGCTTGACATGTCCCGAGGCCCCAATTTTTAACGAGATTTCTGGTTGTCCAGTCGCCCCTACCCAGGGCTTTACTCTGGAATCCCTCATTTGGTGGACCCCTGAGGTTGAAAAACAAAACAAAACAAATCAACAACAACAGAACAACGGACTTCTTCCATCCCACAGAAGGACCCCAAACTCTTGGACGGGGCCAAACCCCCAGAGAGTAAGACTCGTCCATTTCCCATGAAGTCACCCGGAAACTTCACGACCATGATAGACACGATATCCAGAAACTAAAACTTGAGCAAGAGCCTCACACTCGCACTTTTTTCATATCCCGAAGAGTTCGCATCATGATCTGTAGATAAGTTCCTGCCATACCTATGACCCGAAACATAAGCCGAGTTTGTGTTTTCAGACAACTGTCCAAACAGCCCCGGCCTACACACCCTACAGTCTCAGGCCCCTGGAGCCAAACCTGACGACTGTGCTTGCCCTCTCCATGGGAATTGTATGTGCCCATTCCAATTGCCACAACCCTACTAATAGGATGAACCTCCAATGTCCCTGAGGCCATCCCAATATTTGTGGCTTCCCAGGACAAATGGGGCAATCTGGGCCCATATGAGCTCCTACAGGCACTCAGTCCAGTAGAATGATGTCCCCAGAAGTAAAAAGGAACGAACATGCCCCTAGGCACCTATCGGATCCATTGCTTTGGTTTCCAGGCATCTCTCCTCAGAGGCCTGGATTTCAATAACAGCATATGGCTGTTTCTTCACACCCATCAGAACAAATCTCATGTACACATGGAAACTTGCACGATGGAGCTGTGTGAAAGCCTCTCTTTAGGAGAATCCTTCAGGGCCCCAGTGCCACCGCTTCACTCCAAGGTCTCCATAGACACAAAATCATATTAGGACACATCCACTGGAGAGTCCATCTCAACTCATCCTCCTCGGTTGCTCCCCCAGATAAAGCAGATCTAACCTGTCTGGTTGCTTGGAGAAAATTGGAATGCGAGGTGGGCTACCCATCCATCCATCCTTAGATGCCTGCTCGGAATCGTTGTCCTGGAGCCAACCAACAGGTCTCAACTGTCCTGCAGAAGTATCTTTGCAGGTTGGAGCTTCTCACAACTCCAATCGTGGGAAAATCCCCATGGCCTCGTGATCCACCCCCCCTTTAAGTAGGGGCCATCAGGGACAGAATGTCCAACCTGAGCGATCGTCTGATCCTCGCCCTGAGTTCAGATGCATGAGATCTCGATACATGTCTGTAGTTTGTGCCTGCCATATCCTCACCCAGAAACCTAGGCCTAGCTTGGTTTCTCAGACTTCCGTCCTCAGACTACTGGCCCACAAGCCCTCCAGTTTGGAAATCCAGAAATACAAGGCAGCACTCTGCCTGCCCTCAAGAAGAAAAACATTGCCCTCTGGGGCAACCCAGAAACCTCAAATGAGGATAAACCTGCATGCCACTCAACTGTACACCAATTATATAGTCTAGCCTGTGCACTAATGCCCTGTCTGACACAACCTGAGGCCTGAATTCCCAACCGACACCCAGACAGCTTGCCGTACACTGAGAACATCTGAACCGCCATGGCCTTAGGTTGCCATGTCTTTCCAACCTGGTTTTCAGGCTACAGAAACCTAGACCTTATCTCTACTCATTTCCCATGGGTGAACGTGATGCAGAAATCATAACTCCTCCTTCCCTCTCGCCAGAATCTTGTGGTTGGCATCTTATCCAAAGTTCAGTGTAGGAACCCTGTAGGGCCCACAGGAGTAGTAGTAGGGCCCCTGAGGGTAGTGTAGGGTCCCTGAGGCCCTGCACATGCTCAAGAGCTGCGGTGGGTACAAACACACATTGGGACCCTCAGTTTGAACCCTGTTCTCAAGTAAAGCCTCTCAGTGGCTGGACCATGAGCCCACATATGGGGCCTGCCATGCCCCAAGTCACCCAATCTTAACCAGAGTTAGAGACATCTAGTCACCCCTACTAAGGGCTCTGCTCTGGAATCCCTCTTTGGTGGGACATTTGAGGTAAGTAAACACAGAAAGGATTCCTCCCACCCACAGAATGACCCCAATCACTTGGGATCAGGCCATCCCCAGAGAGAAAGTCTCCTCCATGGCCCATGAGGCCAGCCCGACATTCCACGACCACTATTGACACAAAATCCAGAGACATAAGCCACACCCTTAGGTCATAGCCCAAAAAATTCTCCTCATAGTCTGTAGATCGGGCTTGCCATACCTACGTCCCCAAACCGTGTTTTCAGACTTCTATCCTGACATCCCTGTCCCACATACCGTCCAGGCTGAGGCCCCTGGAGCCACACCTCAGGACTGTGCCTGCCCTCTCCAAGGAAATTCTTCCCATTCCATTGGCCACAACCCTACAGATTAGGAGAAACCTCCAAAGTCCCAGAGGCCATTCCAATAGTGTAGGCCGCCCAGTACAAAGAGGGGTGATCTGCCACAAGCTGAGCAACGACGTCACCTCACCCGTAGACAGATATCCCAAGAGAAAGGTATTAAACTGGACAGGCCTCTAGAACGTAATTGGTTCCATTGATTTTGTTTCTAAGCATCTCTCCTCAGAGGCCTGTTTTCCAATACCAGCATATGGGGGATTCCAGAGATACCAATCAGAACAAATCTTGTCTCCACATGGGAAACTTATCCTTTGGAGCTCTGTAAAAACCTCCAGTTAGGAGAAACCTTCAGGTAACCGGAGCCACCGCCCTATTCCAAGGTCTCCATGGACACAAACCCGCATTATGACCATTCGGCAGGAGAGTACATGTCAACTCAGCCCCGTTGATTACTCCCCCAGAGCCAGAATATCAAACCTGCCTTGTCGCTAGGAGACAACTTGAATGCAAAGCAGACTCTCTAGGCATCCATCGTTGGAATCCTGCTCTGGCGCCGTTCCATATGGGATGTCCTGGGAGCCTTCCAACAGGTCTTGACTGTCCTGCAGAAGGAATCCTTGCAGATTGGAGCATCTCACAACTCCTATCGTGGGAAAACCTACATGGCCTCATGAGATGCTCCCCTTTATAAAGGGGCCATCATGGACAGAAACTCCAACCTGAGCCAACCTCTGATCCATTGCTTTGGTTTCTATGTATCTCTCATCAGAGGCCTGGTTTCCAATATCAGAATATGGGGGTTTCCTAAGGAAACAATCAGAACAGATCTCATCTCCCCATGAGAAACTTGTTCTTTGGAGCTGTGTCAATACCTCAGGTTAGGAGGATCCTTCAGGACGCTGGCACCATGGCCCAATTCCAAGGTCTCCAAGGACACAAACTTACATTATGATCCATCCTCAGGAGAGTCCATTTCAAATCAGGCCCCTCGGCTGCTCACCCAGAGCCAGCAGATCAAACCTGCCTTGTCACTAGGAGACAGTTGGAATGCGAGGTGGGCTGCCCAGGCATCCATCCTTAGAACCCTGCTCTGGAGAATTTCTTTATGGGACGTCTTGAATCCAACCAACCTGTCTTGACTGTCTCGCAGAATGAATCCTTGTGGTTTGAATCATCACACAATCCCACTGTGAGAAAACCTCCATTTCCTCATGATGCCCCACACCTTCATAAATGGGCCATCATGGACAGAAACTCCATCCTAAGCCAAAGTCTGATCCTCGCCCTGAATTCAGAAGCACGAGATCTCGATTCAGCACTTGAGAGTGTGCCTGCTGTGCCCTCGCCCCGAAACCTAAGCCTAACTTGTGTTCTCAGACTTCCGTCTTCACAATCCTGGCCACACCCCTCCAGTTTTGCAATTCTGGAGACACAATGCAGCACTCTGCCTGCCCTCCAGAAGAAAAATGTTGCCCTATAGGGCTAACCAGAAACGCCAAATGAGTAAAAACCTGCATGCCACTCGACCATAACCCAATTATACAATCTAGCCTGTGCACTAAAGCCCTGTCTGACACAGCCTGAAGGCAGACCTCCAGTCCAACACCCAGGCAGCTGGCCGTACACTGAGCATATCAAACCACAATGGCTTTCGGCCATCATCTCTACCCAACCTCAGTTTTCACATTCAGAACCTAGACCTTATCTCCACTCACTGCTCAGGAGTGAACGTGATACAAGAATCAGAACTTCTCCTTCGCCATGGCAAGAAACCTTGTGGTTGGCATGTTGTCCAACGTTCATTGTAGGAGAAAGCAGCATGGACTATGATACCCCACCTATCCCTGAGGGCTACAATTTGCACAAACACACATTGTGACCCTCAGCGTGAGCCCTATCCTCATGTAAAGCCTCTTAGTGACTGGAACAACAGCCCACATATGGGGCTTGCCAAGCCCCTAGTCCCCCAATCTCAACCAGAGTTAGAGATGTCTAGTCACCCCTACTCAGGGCACTGCTCCGGAATCCCTCTTTGGTGGGACACATGAGGTAAAAAAAAAAAAAAAAATACAGAAAGGACTCTTCCCATCCACAGAATGATCCCAACCACTTGGGATCAGGCAAAATCACCAGAGAAATACTTGTCCATGACCTTTGAGGACACCCCGACATTCCACGGCCTCCGTAGGCACAAAATCCAGAGACAAAAGCCTGAGCAAACGCCACATACTCACCCTTTGTTCATAGCCCGGAAAATTCTCACGGTCTGTAGATCGAGCCTTCATACATACATCCCCAAACCTAAGCTGAGTTTGTGTTTTCAGACATCTGTCCCCACAGTCCTGGCCCACACACCATCCAAGCTGGGGCCCCTGGAGCCTCACCTGAGGACTGTGGCTTCCCTCTCTAGGGGAATTCTGCCATTTCCATTGGCCACAACCCTATAGATTAGGAGAAACCTCCAAACTCCCCGAGGCCATCCCAATAGTGTTGGCTGCCCAGGACAAACGGGGATGATCTTTCACATGTTAGGAAACTACCTCCACTCAGACCCAGAGACAGATATCCCCACAGAATAAGATTGAACTGGACAGGCACTTAGGCCCTAATCAGATCCATTGCTTTTGTTTCCAGGCATCTCTCCTCAGAGGCCTGGTTACCAATACCAGCATATGGGGGATGACTGAGGCACTCATAGAAAAATCTCGTCTTCACATAGGAAATGTACTCTTTGGAGCTCTATAAAAACCTCTGTTTAGGAGAATCTTTCATGGCCCCGGATCAAGCGCCCCATTCCAAGGTCTCCATGGACTTAAACCCTCATTATGACCTATCCACGGTAGAGTCCATGTCAACTCATACCCCTTGGTTTCTCCCCCAGGGAGTGCAGATCAAACCTGCCTTGTTGCTAGGAGACAACTAGAATGGGAGTCGTGCTGCCCAGGCATCCATCCTAAGAACCCTACTCTGGAGTCGTTCCATATGGGACATCCTAGAGCCATCCAACAGGTCTCAAGTGTCCCACAGAAGGAATCTTTGCAGTCTGGTGCATCTCACAACTCCCATTGTGGGAAAATATTCATGGCCTCTTGAGTAGCTCTACTTTATAAAGGGGCCATCATGGACAGAAACTCCAACCTGAGCAAACGTCGGATATTCGCCCTGGCTTCAGGTGCATGAGATCTTGATTCATCTCTGCAGAGTGTGCCTTCTGTGCCCTCACCCCAAAAACTAAGCCTAGCTTGTGTTCTCAGACTACCGTCCTCACACCCCTGGCCCAAAAGCCCTACAATTTGGCAATACTGGGGCCACAATGCAGCACTCTGCCTGCCCTCCAGAAGAAAAACGTTGCCTTATAGAGCTACCTGGAAACCCGAATGTGGATCAACTGAATGCCCTCGACTGCACCCCAAATATACAGTCTACCCTGTCTAATGCCCTGTCTGACACAGCATGAGCCCGCACCTCCAGACCTACGCTCAACAGCTAGCCACACTCTGAGCTCATTGTACCCATCAGGTCCTTAGGTCTTCATCTCTTCCCAACCTCGGTTTTCGGGTTTCAGAACCTAGACCTAAACTCCAATCACTGTCCAGGGGTGAACGTGATGCAGAAATCACAACTCTTCCTTCGCCATGGCCGGAAACCTTGTGGTTGGCATATTCTCCAACGTTCAGTGTAGGAGAATCCAGCGTGGCCCATGAGGCCCTTCCCATGCTTGAGGGCCTTGTTGGGCACATATAGGCATTGTGACCCTCAGCATGAGCCCTGTCCTCAAGGAAGACCTCTCAGTGTCTGAATCAAGAGCCCACATATTGGACTTGCCATGCTCCTAGGCCCCCAAACTTAAACAGAGGTGGGGTTATCCAGTTGTCCCTACCAAGGACTCTGCTCTGGAATCCCTCTTTTATTGGCACACATGAGGTACATAAAATAAAATAAAAAGCAGAAAGGACACCTCCCATCCCACAGAATGTACCCAAACTCTTGGGATTGGGTCAAATCCTCAGAGAAGGAAAGCCGTCCACAACCCATGAGGCCACGCCAGCATTCGACCCACATTGTTGACCCAAATCCAGAGACGAAACCTGAGCAAGCACCTCAAACTCACCCTTTTTCATATCCCGAAGTGTTATCACGGTCTGTAGATTGGGCGTGCCATACCTATGTCCCCAATCCTAAGCGGAATTTGTGTTTTCAGACTTCTGTCCCCACAGGCCTGGCCCACACACCCTCAAGGCTGGGCCCCTAGAGCCAAACTCAGAACTGTGCCTGCCCTCTCCAGGGGATTTCTGCCCATTCCATTGGTCACAACCCTATAGATTAGGAGAAACTCCAAAATCCCGGGGCCATTCCCAATATTATAGGCTGCCCAGGACAAACACGGGCGATCTGACACAAGCCGAGCAACTACCTCCCCTCAGATCCATAGACACGTATCCCCAGGAAGGAGATTGAACCGGACAGGCACCTAGGCCCTAATCATATCCATTGCTTTTGTTTCCAGGCATCTCTCCTCAGAGGCTTGGTTTCCAATACCAGCATATGGGAGATTCCTTAGGCACTCATCAAAACAATTCTCTTCTCTACATAGGAAACGTACTCTTTAGGGCTCCATCAAAACCTCCGGTTATGAACATCCCTCAAGGCCCCGGATCAAGCACCCCATTCCAAGGTCTCCATGGACACAAATGCACATTATGACCAATCCTCAACTCACCCATTTCAACACACCCGCCTCGGTTACTCCCCTAGATCCAGCAGATCGAACTTGCCTTGGCGCTATGAGACACGTGGAATGGGAGGCAGGCCGCCCAGGCATCCATCCTTAGAACCCTGCTCTGGATAACTTCCTTATGGGATGTCCTGGAGCCATCCAGCAGGTCTCGACTGTCCCACGGAAGGAATCATTGCGGTTTGGAGCATCTCACAATTCCCATCGTGGGAAAACCTCCATGGCCTCGTGACACCCTCCCCTTCATGAAGGGGCCGTCATGGACAGAAACTCCAACCTGAGCCAACGTCTGATCCTAGCTCTGTCTTCAGGTACACGGGATCTCGAATCATCTCTGCAGAGGGTTCCTGCCGTCCCCTCACCCCGAAATCTAAGTCTGGCTTGTGTTCTCAGAATTTTTTCCTCACACTCCTGGCCCACAAGCCTTCCAGTTTGGGAATTCTGGAGCCACTATGTGGCACTGTGTCTTCCTTCCAGAAGAAAAACGTTGCCCTCTGGGGCTACCCAGTAACCACAAATGAGTACCAACCTGCACGAAACTTGACTGCACCCCAATGATACAGTCTAGCCTGGGCACTAATTCCCTGTCTGCCACAGCCTGAGCCTGCACCTCCCAACCCACACTCAACAGCTGGCCGAACTCTGAGCACATCAGTCACACCATGGCCTTAGGTCTTCATCTCTTCCCAACCTCAGTTTTCAGGCTTCAGAACCTAGACCTTAAATCCAATCACAGTCCAGGAGTGAAAGTGTTGCAGAAATTAGAACTCCTTCTTCCCCATGGCCAGAAAACTTGTGGTTGCCATATTGTGCAACGTTCAGTGTAGGAGAAACCAGCATGGTACATTAGGCCACGCCCTGACTTGAGGGGCTCCTTGGGCACAAAAACACATTGTGAAACTCAATGTGAGCCCTATGCTCAAGGAAGGCCTCTCAGTGTCTGGACCAAGAGCCCACATATGGGGCTTGCCATGTTCTTAGGTCCCAATGTTAACCAGAGTTCTGGTTGTCCAGTCGCCCCTCCCCAGGACTCTGCTGTGGAATCCCTCTTTTGGTGGTCCACCTGAGGTAAAAAATAAAATAGCAAGGCCTCCTCCCTTCCCACAGAATGACCCTAAACTCTTGGGATTGGGTCCAATCCCCAGAAAGGGAGCCTCATCGATGGCCCATGAGGACACCCGCACATTCCATGGCAATCGGTGACACATATCCAGAAAAAAATAAGCATGAGCAAGCACCTCACTTTCGCCCTTTGTTCATATCCCGAAGAGTTCTCCTCACGGTCTATATATCGGGCCGGCCATACCTACAGACCCAAACCTAAGTGGAGTTTGTGTTTTCAGACTTTTGTCCAAATAGCCCTGGACCACACACGCTCCACACTTGGGTCCCTGGAGCCACACCTCAGGACTGTGCTTCCCTTTCAAGAGAATTCTTCCCACTCCATTGGCCACAAACTTGCAAATTAGGAAAAACCTCCAAAGTTACCGAGGCCATCCCAATAGTGTAGGCCGCCAGGGACAAACAGGTGTGATCTCAAACCAGCTGAGCAACTACCTCCACTCAGACAAAATATGTCCCCAGAGAAGAATATTGAACCGGACAGGCCCCTAGGCCCTAATCAGATCCATTGCTTTGGTTTCCAGGCATCTCTCCTCAGAGGCCTCATTTCCAATACCAGCAAATGGTGGTTTCCTGAGGTACCAGTAAGAACAAATCTCGTCTCCCCATGGAAAACTTGCTCATTGGAGCTTTGTTATAACCTCTGGTTAGGAGAATCCTTCAGGGCCCTGGTGCCACTGCCCCATACCAAGGTCTCAATGGACTCAAACCAACATTAAGACCATCCTCAGGGAAGTCCATTTCAACTCATTTAAGACCATCCTCAGGAAAGTCCATTCCAACTCAGCCCCCTCTGATGCTACCCCAAGCCAGCAGATCAAACGTTTCTCGTTGCTAGGAGACAATTGGAATTGAGGCTGTCTGCCCAGGCATCCATACTTAGAAACCTGTTCTGGAAAAATACCTTATGAGACCTCCTGAAGCCATCCAACAAATCTTAATTGTCCCACAGAAGGAATCATTGCGGTTTGGAGCATCTCACAACTCTAATAGTGGGAAAACCCCCATGGCCTCATAATGCCCCCCCCCTTCATGAAGGGGCCAACATGGACAGAAACTCCAACCTGAGCCAAAGTCTGATCTTCGACCTGACTTCAGACTCATGAGATCTCAATTCAGCTCTGCAGAGTGTGCCTGCCATGTCCATTCCCCGAAACCTAAGCCTAGCTTGTGTTCTCAGACTTCCGTCCTCACTCTCCTGGCCCACAAGCCCTCCAGTTTGGGAATTCCGAAGCCACAATGCAGCACTCTGCCTGCCCTCCAGAAGAAAAACTTTGCCCTATGCTGCTAATAAGAAACCCCAAATGATTATCTAATGCATGCCACTCGACTGTAAAGCAATTATATAGCCTACCCTGAATACTAATGCCCTGTCTGGCACAGCCTGAGACAAGACATCCCAAACGACACCTAGATAGCTGGCTCCAACCTGGACACAAGGGACCCGCTATGGCTGTAGTTCGTCATCTCTTCCCAACCTCGGTTTTCAGGCTTCAGAACCTAGACCTTATCTCCAATCACTGCCCAGGGGTGAACGTGATGCAGAAATTAGAATTCCTCCTTCCCCATGACCAGAAACCTTGTGGTTGACATGTTTACCAACGTTCAATGTGGGAAAACCTGCATTGTCGGAAAGGCCACGCTAGTGCTTGAGGGCCGCCTAGGGCACAGACATGCATTGTGACCTGTAGCGTGAGTCCCGTATTAAAGTAACGCCTCTCAGTGGCTGGACCAAGATCCTGCATATGGGGCTTGTCATATCCATAGGCCCCCAGGCTTAACCAGAGAGCGAGTATTCCAGTTTTCAGTACCCACTGCTATGCTCCAGAATCCCTCTACTGGGGGGACACATGAAGCAGAAAACAGGACTCTTCCCTTCCCACAGAATGACCCCAAACTCTTGGGGGCTGGACAAACTACCAGAGAGGGAGACTTCTACGACCCATGAGGCAACTCCTACATTAAACGGCCATTGTGGACAAAATATCCAGAGACAAAAGACTGAGCGACTGCCTCCCTCTCACCCTTCTTTATATCCAGAGGAGCTCCCCTCATGGACTGTAGATCAGGCCTGCCATAACCTAGGCCCCAAACCTGAGCTGAGTTTGGGTTTTTGGATGTCTGTCTGCACAGCCGTGGCCCACACCGCCTCCAGGCTGGGGTCTCTGGAGCCACACCACAGAACTGTGCCTGCTCTCTCCTAAGAAACTGCCCGTTCCATTGGCCACAACTCTACAAAATAGTAGAAACCTCAAGGTCCCCAAGGACATCCCACTACCGCAAGCCACACTGGACAAACAGGGGCATTATGACACCAGCTGAGCAACTACTACCTCCATGCACAGACACAGACTGATATCCGCAGAGACAGAAGATTGAACCAGACAGGCCCCTAAGCCCTATTATGAACTCTTGCTTTGGTGTCCAGGTATCACTCTTCAGAGGCCTGGGTTCGAAGACCAGCATATGGGGCTATCCTGAGGCACCAGACAGAACACCTCTCATCTCCACATGGAAAGCTTCCTTGTTGGAGTTGTGTCAAACCCTTCGGGTTGGAGAATCCTGCAGAGTCCCTCAGCTACTTCCACATTCCAAGGTCTCCATGGCCACCAACCCACATTATGACTCATCCTCAGGAAAGTCCATTTAAACTCAGCCTTCTGGGTAGCTCACCCAAGAGCCCGCAGATTGACCGTGTCTTGTCTCGACCAGGCAATGGGAAGGTGAGTTGGTGTTTCTCGGCATCCATGCTTAGGCCCCTGCTCTCGAGTCTTTCTGTATGGGACATCCTGGAACCATCCAATAGTACTCGACTGTCCTGAAGAAGGAAACTTTGAAGTTTGGAGCAGCTCACAACTCCCAGCGTAGGGAAACCTCCCTGGCCTCATGACGCCCCCACCCCCTTCAGGAAGGGGCCGTCATGGACACAAACTCCAGCTTGAGGCAACATTTGATACTCGCCCTGACCTCAGATGCAGGAGATCTCGATTCAGCCTCTGCACAGTGGGCCCAAACCTCGTGCTACCTTGTGTTTTCAGACTTCCTTCCTCACACTTCTGGCAAACATTCCCTCAATACTTGGAATTCTGGAACCAAAATGCAGCCCTATGCTGGCCCTCCAGAAGAAAAACGTTGTTCTATGGGGATCTCCATTAACCCCAAATGAGGATCAACCTACTCGGTTCTCGACCTCACCCCAATTGGATTGTTCGGGTTGTCCATTCATCCCTCCCCAGAGCTCTGCTTTGGAATCCCTCTTTTTGTGGGACACCTGAGGTAACAAAACTAAAAGGACTCCTCCCATCCTTCAGATTGACCCAAAACAATTGGGATTGGACCAAATTCACAGAGAGGAAGTCTCGTCCATGGCCCATGACGCCTCCCCGAGATTCCACAGCCATCGTTGACAACAAATCCAGAGACAAAAGTCTGAGCAAGCGCCTCACACTCGCTCTTTTGTCGTATCCCGAAGAGTTCTCCTCACGGTCTGTAGATCGGGCCTGCCATACCTACTTCCCAAACCTAAGCCGAGTTTGTGTTTTCAGACTTCTGTCCCCACATTCCTGGCCCACAGACCCTTCAGGCTGGGGCCCCTGGAGCCACACATCAGGACTGTGCCTGTCCATACCACGGGTATTCTGCCCATTCCATTGTCCACAATCGTACAAATTAGGAAAAACATCCAGAGTCCCCAAGGACATCCCAATAATGTAGGCTGCCCAGGACAAACAAGGGTCATCTGAAACCAGCTGAGCATCTACCTCTACTCAGCGTAGATGGATGTCCCCAGAGAAGAAGATTGAATCAGACAGGCCCCTACGCCTGAATCAGATTCATTGCTTTCGGTTACAGGTATCTCTCCTCAGAGGCCTGGTTTCCAATATTAGCATATGGGGATTTCATGAGGCAGAAATCAGAACAAATCTCTTCTCCACATGGGAAAATTATCCTTTGAAGATGTCTCAAAACCTCCAGTTAGGAGAATCCTTCAGGGCCTGTGTGCCACTGCCCCATTACAAGGTCTCCATGGACAGAAATCCACATTAGAACCCATCCGCAGGAAATTCCATTTCAACTCAGCTCCCTTGGTTGCTCCCCCAGAGCGAGCAGACTGAACCTGTCTTGACTAGGAGACAATTGGAATGCGAGTCGGGCTGCCCAACCATCCATCCTTAGAGCTCTGCTCTGGCGTCATTCCGTATGGGATGTCCTGGAGCCATCCAACAGGTCTCAAATGTCTAGCAGAAGGAATCCTTGAGTTTTGGAGCATCTCACAACTCCCAACTTGGGAAAATCTAGATGGCTTTGTGATGCCCCCCCCCCATTTTTGAAGGGGAAATCATGGACAGGAACTCCAACCTAAGACAACGTCTGATCTTCACCCTGAATTCAGATGCACGAGATCTTGTTGCAGCTCTGCAGAGTGTGCTTTCCTTGCCCTCGCCCTGAAACCTATGACTAGCTTGTGTTCTCAGACTTCCGTCCACACACTCTTGGCCCCCAAGCCCTCACATTTGGAAATTCGGGACACAAAATGAAGCATTCTGCCTGCCTTCCAGAAGAAAAATTTTGACCTTTGGAGTTTCTCACATAACCCAAATGAGGATAGACATACACGGCACTCGAATGTACCCATATTAGATAGTCTAACCTGGCCACTAATACACTGTCTGATACAGAGTGAGCCCGGACCTCCTGACCAAATCCGAGACAGCTGACTGCACACTGAGAAAATCACACCCGCCATGGTCTTAGCTCGTTATCTCTTCCCAACCTAACTTTTCAGGCTTCAGAACTTAGCCCTTAACTCCAAGCCCTGACAAGGGTTGAATGTGATGCAGAAATCAAAACTCCTCCTTACCCAAGCTAAGAAGCCTTGTGGTGGGCATGTTGTCCAACAATCAGTGTAGGAGATACCAGCATTCACCCTGAGGCCCCGCCCATTCTTGAATGCGACAAGGGCATAAACACGCATTGTGATACTCAGCGTGAGTCCTGTCCTCTAGTAAGACCTCACAGGGGCTGCAACATTAGATGTCATAATGGGCTTGACATGTCCCTAGGCCCCAATTTTTAACCAGATTTCTGGTTGTCCAGTCGCCCCTCCCCAGGGCTCTACTCTGGAATCCCTCATTTGGTGGGACACCTGAGGTTGAAAAACAAAACAAAACAAATCAACAACAACAGAACAACGGACTTCTTCCATCCCACACAATAACCCCAAACTCCTTAGACGGGGCCAAACCCCCAGAGAGTAAGACTCGTCCGTTTCCCGTGAAGTACCCGGAAATTTAACGACCATGAGTGACACGATATCCAGAGACAAAAACTTGAGCAAGAGCCTCACACTCGCCCTTTTTTCATATCCTGAAGAGTTCTCCTCAAGGACTGTAGATCAGTCCTGCCATACCTATGACCCGAAACATAAGCCAAGTTTGTGTTTTCAGACAACTGTCCAAACAGCCCTGACCTAAACACCCGACAGGTTCAGGCCCCTGGAGCCAAATTGAGGACTGTACTTGCCCTCTCCAAGGGAATTCTGTGTGGCCATTCCAATGGCCACAACCCTACTAATAGGATAAACCTACAAATTCCCTGAGGCCATCCCAATAGTGGTGGCTTCCCAGGACAAACAGGAGTAATCTGAGCTCATCCGAGAACCTACCTGCACTCAGACCCGTAGACTGATGTTCCTAGAGGTAAAAAGGAACGAACAGGCCCCTAGGCACTAATCGGATACATTGCTTTGGTTTCCAGGCATCTCTCCTCAGAGGCCTGGATTTCAATACCAGCATATTGCTGTTTCTTGACTCACACTTCAGTACAAATCTCATCTACACATGGGAAACTTGCACGTGGGAGCTGGGTCAAAGCCTCTGTTTAGGAGAACATTTCAGGGCCCCTGTGCCACCGCTTCATTCCAAGGTCTCCTAGCTTGTGTCTTCAGACTTCCATCCTCAGACTAATGGCCCACAAGCCCTCCAGTTTGGCAATCCAGAATTGTAATGCAGCACTCTGCCTGCCCTCCAGAATAAAAACATTGCCTTCTGGGGCTACCCAGAAACACCAAATGAAGATCTACCTGCACGCCACTTGGCTGTACCCAACATATATAGGCTGACCAGGGCAATAATGCCCTTTCAGACAGAGGCTGAGCCTAGACATCCTGGCTCACCCATACAGCTGGCCGCTCACTGAGCACATCGACCAGCCATTGCCTTAAGTCGTTATCTCTTCCCAGCCTCGGTTTTCAGGATTTAGAACCTAGACCTTATCTCCAATCACTGCCCATGTTAAAAATGATGCAGAAATCAGAACTCCTTCCCAATGGCAAGAAAACGTGTCATAGGCTTGTTGTATAATGTTCAGTGTAGTGGAAACCTGTGTGTCCGATGAGGCCCCACCATTGCTCGCGGGCCACATAGGTGGCAAACACACATTGTGACCCTCAGCCTTAGCCCAGTCCTCAGGTAAGGCCTCTCAGTGGCTGGATGAAGAGACAGCATATTGGGCTTGCCATGCCCCTAGGCCCCAATTTTTAACCATAGTTCGGGTTGTCCCTTCACTCTTCCCCAGGGCTCTGCATTGGAATTCCGCTTTTGGTGGGACACCTGAGGTAACAACCCTGAAAGGACTACTCCATCCAAAAAATTGACGAAAAACAATTGGGATCGGGCCAAATCCACAGAGATGAAGATTCGTCCATGGCCCATTAGGCCTCCTCGACATTCAACGGCCATCGCTGATACAAAATCCATAGACAAAAGCCTGAGCAAGAGCCTCAGACTCGCACTATATTCATATCCTGAAGATGTCTTCTCATGGTTTGTAGATCGGGCCTGCCATACCTACGTCCCCAAACATAAGCTGTGTTTGTGTTTTCAGACTTCTGTCCTCAAAGTCCTGGGCCACACACCATCCAGGCTGGGGACCCTGGAGCCACACATTAGGACTCTGCCTACCCAATCCATGGGAATTCTGCCCATTCCATTGTCCAAAATCGTACAAATTAGGAGAACCTTCCAAAGTCCCTGAGGCCATCCCAATAGTATAGGTCACCCGGGACAATAAGGTCAGTCTGTCACCAGCTGAGCATCTACCTCCACTCATACCCTAGATGGATGTCTCCAGAGAAGAAGATTGAACCAGACAGGACCCTAGGCCCAAATCGGATCCATTGCTTTGGTTTACAGGCATGTCTCCTCAAAACCGTGGGTTCCAATAACAGCATTGGGGTTTTCCTGAGGCACCCATCCGAACAAACCTCGTCTCCACAAGGAAACTTGTGCATGGGAGCTATGTCAAAAGCTTAGGAGAATACTTCAGGGTCCCGGTGCCACCGCCCCATTCCAAGGCCCTCATGGAAACAAACACACATTAGACCCATCCTCAGGAAAGTCAATTTCAACTCAGCCACCCCAGTTGCTCCCGCAGACCCATCAGATCTAAACTGTCTTGTCCCTAGGAGACAATTGGAATGCGAGGCAGGCTTCCCAGGCATCCATCCTCAAACGTTGGTCTGGACTCATCCATATGGGATGTCCTGGAGCTGTCCAACAGGTCTCAATTGTCCTGCAGAAGGAATCCTAGGAGGGGGCATCCCACCACTCCATACGTGGGAAAACCTCCACGGCCCCGAGATTCGGCTCCCTTCATGAAGGGGCCGTCATGAACAGAAAATCCAAGCTCAGCCAACGTCTGATCCTCGCTCTAACTTCAGATGCATGAGATATTGCTTCAGATCTTCAGGAGGTACATGCCGTGCCCTCGACCTGAATCCCAAGTCTAGCTTGTGTTCCCAGACTTCCGTCCTCACACTGCTGGCCCTGAAGCGCACAATTTGGCAATTCCGGACCATCATTGCGGCACTCTGCCTGCCCTCTAGAAACAAAATATTGCCAAAGGAGCTGCCCGGGAACATTAAATAAGAATAAACCTACACGGCACTCAATTGTACCCATATTATATAGTCTAACCTAGGCACTAATACACTGTCTAACACAACCTGAGCCGGGACATCCTGAGCAACACCCAGACACTGACCGCACCCTGAGCCCATAAGACCCACAGTGGTGTTAGGTAATCATTTCTTCCCTACCTAAGTCATCAGGCTTCAGAACCTAGACCTTATCTCCAATCACTGCCCAGGTGTGAGTGTGATGCAGAAATCAGAACTCCTCTTTATCCACGGCAAGAAACCTTGTGGTTGCCATGTTGTCCAAGGTTCAGTGTAGGAGAAACCAGCATTCACCCTGAGGTCCCGCCCATTCCTGAGTGTGACGAGGGCATAAACACGCATTGTGACCCTCAGCGTGAGTCCTGTCCTCTAGTAAGTCCTTTCAGTGTATAGAACATTAGATGCTATAATGGTTTGACATGTCCCTAGGCACCCAATTTAAACCAGATTTCTGTTTGTCCAATCGCCCCTCCCCAGGGCTCTACTCTGGAATCCCTCATTTGGTGGAACAACTGAGTTTGAAAAACAAAACAAAACAAAAGGACAACAACAAAAAAACGGACTTCTTCGATCCCACAGAATGACACCAAACTCTTTGGACAGGGCCAAAACCCCAGAGAGTAAGACTCGTCCATTTCCCATGAAGTCACCCGGATATTTCATGACCATGAATGGCACGATATCCAGAGATTAAAAACTTGAGCAAGAGCCTCACACTCGCCCTTTTTTAATATCCCGAAGAGTTATCCTCATGGTCTGTAGATCAGACCTGCCATACCTAAGACCCGAAACATAATCCTAGTTTGTGTTTTCAGACAACTGTCCAAACAGCCCAGGCCTACACACCCTACCGGCTCAGGCCCCTGGAGCCAACCTGAGGACTGTACTTGCCCTCACCAAAGGAATTCTGTGTGACCATTCCAATGGCAACAACCCTAGTAATAGGATAAACCTCCAAAGTCCCTGAGGCCATCCCAATAGTGGTGGCTTCCCAGGACAAACAGGAGCAATCTGAGCCCATCTGAGAACCTACCTGCACTCAGACTCCTAGACTGATATCCCCAGAAGTAAAAAGGAACGAACAGGCCCCTAGGCCCTAATCGGATCCATTGCTTTGGTTTCCAGGCATCTTCCTCAGAGGCCTGGATTTCAGTACCAGCATATGGCTGATTCTTGAGTCACCCATCAGAACAAAACTCATCTGCACATGGGAAAAATACACGTGGGAGGTGTGTCAAAGCCTCTTTTTAGGAGAAACCTTCAGGGCCCCAGTGCCACCGCTTCATTCCAAGGTCTCCATAGACACAAAAACACATTAGGACCCATCCACAGGAGAGTCCATTAAACTCAGCATATTCGGTTGCTCCGCGAGATCCAGCAGATCTAACTTGTCTTGTTGCTAGGAGACAATTGGAATGTGAGGTGGCCTACCTCGCCATCCATCCTTAGAACCCTGCTCGGAATCATTGGCCTGGAGCCAACCAACAGGTCTCAATTGTCCTGCAGGGAATCTTTGCAGTTGGGCGCTTCTCACAACTCCCATCATGAGAAAACACATGGCCTCGTGATCCCCCCCCCCTTCATGAATGGGCCATCAGGGACATAAGGTCCAACCTGAGAAATAGTCTGATCCTCACCCTGACTTCAGATGCACGAGATCTCGATTCATGTCTGTATATTGTGCATGCCATGTCCTCACCCAGAAACCTAAGCCTAGCTTGTGTCCTCAGACTTCCGTCTTCAGACTAATGGCCCACAAGCCCTCCAGTTTGGCAATCCAGAATTACAATGCAGCACACTGCTTCTCTCCAAAAGAAAAACATTGCCCTCTAGCGCTACCCAGAAACCCCAAATGAAGATCAACCTGCACGGGACTTGGATGTACCCAAAATATATAGGCTGACCTGGGCAATAATGCCCTTTCTGACAGAGCCTGAGCCTGGACATCCTGGCCCCACCCAGACAGCTTGCCGCTCACTGAGCACATCGGACCAGCCATTTCCTTAGGTCGTTATCTCTTCCTAACCTAGGTTTTCAGGATTCAGATCCTAGACCTTAGTTCCAATCACTGCTCAGGTTCGAAAATGATGCAGAAATCAGAACTCCTGCCCAATGGCAAGAACCTTGTGGTTGGCTTGTTGTCCAACGTTCAGTGTAGTGGAACCCTTTTTGTCCGATGAGGCCCCGCCATTGCTCGTGGGCCACATAGGTGGCAAACTCACATTGTGACCCTCAGCCTTAGCCCAGTCCTCAGGTAAGGCCTCTCAGTGTCTGGATGAAGAGACAGCATATTAGGCTTGCCATGCCCATAGGCCCCAATTTTTAACCATAGTTCGGGTTGTCCCTTCACTCTTCCCCAGGGCTCTGCTTTGGAATTTCGCTTTTGGTGGGACACCTGAGGTAACAACCCTGAAAGGAGTACTCCATCCAACAGATTGACGAAAAACAATTGGGATCGGGCCAAATCCACAGAGAGGAAGATTCGTCCATGGCCCATGAGGCCTCCTTGACATTCCACGGCCATCGCGGAAACAAAAGCCAGAGACAAAAGTCTGAGCAAGCGCCTCAGACTCGCACTATCTACATATCCTGAGGATGTCTTCTCATGGTTTGTAGATCGGGCCTGCCATACCTACGTCCCCAACCATAAGCTGAGATTGTGTTTTCAGACTTCTGTCCTCAAAGTCCTGGGCCACACACCATCCAGGCTGGGGACCCTGGAGCCAAACATTAGGACTGTGCCTACACATTCCATGGGAATTCTGCCCATTCCATTGTCCAAAATCGTACAAATTAGGAGAACCCTCCAAAGTCCCTCAGGCAATCCCAATAGTATAGGTCGCCCGGGACAAAAAAGGTCAGTCTGACACCAGCTGAGCATCTAACTCCACTCATACCCTAGATGGATGTCCCCAGAGAAGAAGATTGAACCAGAGAGGACCCTAGGCCAAAATCGGATCCATTGCTTTGGTTTACAGGCATGTCTCCTCAAAACCCTGGATTCCAATATCAGCATTGGGGTTTTCCTGAGGCACCCATCAGAACCAAACTCGTCTCCACAAGAAAACTTGTGCATGGGAGCTATGTCAAAAGCTTAGGAGAATACTTCAGGGTCCCGGTTCCACCGCCCCATTCCAAGGCCCTCATGGACACAAACACACAATAGACCCATCCTCAGGAAAGTCCATTTCAACTCTGCCACCCCGGTTGCTCCCGCAGAGCCATCAGATCTAAACTGTCTTGTCGCTAGGAGACAATTGGAATGTGAGGCGGGCTTCCCAGGCAACCATCCTCGAACGTTGGTCTGGACTCATCCATATGGGATGTCCTGGAGCTGTCCAACAGGTGTCCATTGTCCCGCAGAAGGAATCCTTGGAGGGGGCATCTCACCACTCCCAACGTGGGAAAACCTCCACGCTCTCGATAATCTGCTCCCTTCATGAAGGGTGCGTATGAACAGAAAATCCAAGTTGAGCCAACGTCTGATCCTTGCTCTGACTTCAGATGCATGAGATATTGCTTCAGATCTTCAGGGGGTACATGCCGTGCCCTCGACCTGAAACCCAAGTCTAGCTTGTGTTCTCAGACTTCCATCCTCACACTCCTGGCCCCGAAGCCCACAAATTTGGCAATTCTGGACCATCATTGCAGCACTATGCCTGCCCTCTAGAAAAAATATATTGCCTAATGAGCTAACCAGGTAGCTGAAATGAGAATAAACCTACAAGGCACTCGAATGTCTAACCTGGGCAGTAAAGCACTGTCTGACACAACCTGAGCCAGGACTTCCTGAGAAACACCCAGACAGCTGGCCGCACACTGAGCACATCAGACCCGCCATGGCCTTAGGTCATCATCTCTTCCCGACCTCAGTTTTCAGGCTTCAGAACCTAGACCTTTACTCCAATCACTGACCAGGGGTGAATGTGATGCAGAAATCAGAACTCCTGCTTACCCATGGCAAGAAACCTTTTGGTTGCCATGTTGTCCTACGTTCAGTGTAGGAGAAACCAGCATTCAGCCTGAGGCCCCGCCCATTCTTGAGTTCGACGAGGGCATAAAAACGCATTGTGAACCTCAGCATGATTCCTGTCCTCTAGTACGTCCTCTCAATGGCTGGATCATTAGATGTCATAATGGGCTTAATATGTCCCTAGGCCCCAATTTTATCCAGATTTCTGGTGGTCCAGTCGCCCCTCCCAGGGCTCTACTCTGGAATCCCTCATTTGGTGGGACACCTGAGGTTGAAAAACAAAACAAAACAAATCAACAACAACAGAACAACGGACTTCTTCCATCCCACAGAATGACCCCAAACTCTTTGGACGGGGCCAAACCCCCAGAGAGTAAGACTCGTCCATTTCTCATGAAGTCACCCGGAAATTTCACGACAATGAATGACACGATATCCAGAGACAAAAACTTGAGCAAGAGCTTCGCACCCGCCATTTTTTCATATCCTGAAGAGTTCTCCTCATGGTCTGTAGATCAGTCCTGCCCTACCTATGACCCGAAACATAAGCCGAGTTTGTGTTTCACACAACTGTCCAAACAGCACTGGCCTACACACCCTACAGGCTCAGGCCTCTGGAGCCAAACATGAAGACTGGGCTTGCCCTCTCCAAGGGAATTATATGTGCCCATTCCAATGGCCACAACCCTACTAATAGGATAAACCTCCAAAGTCCCTGAGGCCATCCCAATATTTGTGGCTTCCCAGGACAAACAGGGGCAATCTGGGCCCATCTGAGCACCTACCGGCACTCAGACCCGTAGACTGATGTCCCCAGAGGTAAAAAGGAATGAACAGTCCCTCCAGAAGAAAAACATTGCCATCCGGGGCTACCCAAAAACCACAAATGAGGATCAACCGGCACGCCATTCAGCTGTACCCCAAATATATAGGCTGACCTGGGCACTAAAGCCCTTTCTGACACAGCCTGAGCCTGGAACTCCTGGCCCCACCCAGGCAGCTGGCCGCACACTGAGCACTACGGACCCCCCATGGACTTAGGACGTCATTTCTTCTCAACCTCGGTTTTCAGGCTTCAGAACCTAGACCTTATCTCCAATCACGGCATAGGTTTGAAAATGATGCAGAAATCAGAACTCTTTCCCCATGGCAAGAAACCTTGTGGTTGGCATGTTGTCCAAGGTTCAGTGTCGTTGAAACCAGTGTGGCCCATGAGGGCCCGCCCATGCTTGCGGGCCACATTGGTCACAAACACACTTTGTGACCCTCAGCCTGAGCCCAGGCCTCAGGTAAGGCCTCTCAGTGGCTGGATGGAAAGACAGCATATTGGGCTTGCCATGCCCCTAGGCCCCAATTTTTAACCATAGTTCGGGTTATCCCTTCACTCTTCCCCAGGGCTCTGCTTTGGAATTCCTCTTTTGGTGGGACCCCTGAGGTAACAAAACTGAAAGGAGTCCTCCCATCCCACAGATTGACGAAAAACAATTAGGATCGGGCCAAATCCACAGACAGCAAGATTCGTCCATGGCCCATGAGGCCTCCCCAGCATTCCACGGCCATCGCTGATACAAAATCCAGAGACAAAAGCCTGAGCATGCGCCTCAGACTCGCTCATTCTTCATATCCTGAAGAGTTCTTCAGATAAGAACCTACACGGCACTCGAAGGCACCCCAAATATATAGTCTAACCTGGGCACTAATGCACTCTCTGATAACCTGAGCTCTGACCTCGTGACCAACACCCAGACAGCTGACCGCACACTGAGCACATCAGTCCCGCCATGGCCTTAGGACATCATCTCTTCCATACCTCAGTTTTCAGGCTTCAGAACCTAGACCTTATCTCCAATCACTGCCCAGGGGTGACTGTGATGCAGAAATCAGAACTCTTCCTTACCCATGGCAAGTAACCTTGTGGTTGGCATGTTGTCCAAGGTTCAGTGTAGGAGAAACCAGCATTCACCCTGGGGCCCCGCCCATTCTTGAGTGTGAATACTTGCAGATTCAAACATGCATTGTGACCCTCAGCGTGAGTCCTGTCCTCTAGTACGTCCTCACAGTGGCTGGACCATTAGATGTCATAATGGCCTTAACATGTCCCTAGGCCCCAATTTTTAACCATGTTTCTGGTTGTCCAGTCGCCCCTACCCAGGGCTCTACTGTGGAATCCCTCATTTGGTGGGACACCAGAGGTTGAAAAACAGAATAAAACAAATCAACAACAACAGAACAACGGACTTCTTCCATCCCACAGAGTGACCACAAACTCTTTGGATGGGGCCAAACCCCCAGAGAGTAAGACTCGTCCATTTCCCATGAAGTCACATGGAAATTGCACGACCATGAGTGACAGGATATCCAGAGACAAAAACTTGAGCAAGAGCCTCACACTCGCCCTTTTTTCATATCCCGAAGAGTTCTCCTCATGATCTGTAGATCAGTCCTGCCAAACCTATGACTCGAAACATAAGAGGAGTTTGTGTTTTCAGACAACTGTCCATACAGCCCTGGCCTCCACACCCTACAGGCTCAGCCCCCTGGAGCCAAACCTGACGACTGTGCATGCCCATTCCAATTGTCACAACCATACTAATAGGTTAAACCTCCAAATTCCCTGAGGCCATCCCAATATTTGTGGCTTCCGGAGAAAAAGGGGAAATCTGGGCCCATCTTAGCACCTACCTGCACTCAGAACCGTAGACTGATGTCCCCAGAGGTAAAAAGGAACAAACAGGCCCCTACGCACCTATCGGATCCTTTGGTTTGGCTTCCAGTCATCTCTCCTCCGAGGCCTGGATTTCAATAACAGCTTATGCCTGTTTCTTGACTCACCCATCAGAACAAATCTCATCTACACATGGGAAACTTGCACGATGGAGCTATGTGAAAGCCTCTCTTTAGGAGAACCCTTCAGGGCCCCAGAGCCACCACTTCATTCAAAGGTCTCCATAGACACAAAATCATATTAGGACTCATCCACGGGAGAGTCCATTTAAACTGAGCCTCCTCGGTTGCTCCCCCAGATCCAGCAGATATAACCTGTCTTGTTGCTTGGAGTCAATTGGAATGCGAGGTGGGCTACCCAGCCATCCATCCTTAGAACCCTGCTCGGAATCGTTGTCCTGGAGCCAACCAACAGGTCTCAAATGTCCTGCAGAAGAATCTTTGCAGTTGGGAACTTCTCACAACTCCCATCGTGGGAAAACCCCCATGGCCTCGTGATCCACCCCCCCTTCAAGAAGGGGCCATCAGGGACAGAATGTCCAACCTGAGAGATCGTCTGATCCTCGCCCTGACTTCAGATGCACGAGATCTCGATTCAGGTCTGTAGATTGTGTCTGCCATATCCTCACCCAGAAACCTAGGCCTAGCTTGGGTTCTCAGACTTCCGTCCTCAGTCTACTGGCCCACAAGCCCTCCAGTTTGGCAATCCAGAACTACAATGCAGCACTCTGCCTCCCCTACTGAAGAAAAACATTGCCCTCTGGGGGTACCCATAACCCAAAATGAGGATCAACCTGCACACCATTCGGCTGTACCCCAAATATATAGGTTGACCTGGGCACTAATGCCCTTTCTGACACAGCCGGAGCCTGGACCTCCTGGCCCCACCCAGACAGCTGGCCGCACACTGAGCCCATCGGACCCGCCATGGCCTTAGGTCGTCATCTGGTCTCAACCTCAGTTTTCAGGCTTCAGAACCTAGACCTTATCTCCAATCACGGCCTGGGTTTGAAAATGATGCAGAAATCAGATCTCTTTCCCCATGGCAAGAAACCTTGTGGTTGGCATGTTGTCCATGGTTCAGTGTAGTTGAAACCAGTGTGGCCCATGAGGCCCCGCTCATGCTTGCGGGCCACATTGGTCACAAACACACATTGTGACCCTCAGCCTGAGCCCGGTCCTCAGGTAAGGCCTCTCAGTGGCTGGATGGTGAGACAGCATATTGGGCTTGCCATGGCCCTAGGCCGCAAGTTTTAAACATAGTTCGGGTTGTCCCTTCACTCTTCCCCAGGGCTCTGCTTTGGAATTACTCTTTTGGTGGGACACCTGAGGTAACAAACCTGAAAGGAGGCCTCCCATCCCACAGATTGACGAAAAACAATTGGGATCGGGTCAAATCCACAAAGAGCAAGATTCGTCCATGGCCCATGAGGCCTCCCCAACATTCCACGGCCATCGCTGATACAAAATCCAGAGACAAAAGCCTGAGCACGCGCCTCAGACTCGCTTATTCTTCATATCCTGAAGAGTTCTTTAGATAAGAACCTACACGGCACTCGAAGGCACCCAAAATATATAGTCTAAGCTGGGCACTAATGCACTGTCTGACAACCTGAGCCCGGACCTCGTGAACAACACCCAGACAGCTGACCGCACAGTGAGCACATCAGACCCGCCATGGCCTTAGGTCATCATCTTTCCCTACCTCAGTTTACAGGTTTCAGAACCTAGACCTTATCTCCAATCACTGCCCAGGGGTGACTGTGATGCAGAAATCAGAACTCTTCCTTACCCATGGCAAGAAACCTTGTGGTTGGCATGTTGTCCAACGTTCAGTGTAGGAGAAACCAGCATTCACCCTGAGGCCCCGCCCATTCTTGAGAGCGACGAGGGCATAAACACGCATTGTGACCCTCAGCGTGAGTCCTGTCCTCTAGTACTTCCTCTCAGTGGCTGGACCATTAGATGTCATAATGGGCTTGACATGTCCCTAGGCCCCAATTTTTAACCAGATTTCTGGTTGTCCAGTCGCCCCTCCCCAGGGCTCTACTCTGGAATCCCTCATTTGGTGGGACACCTGAGGTTGAAAAACAACACAAAACAAATCAACAGCAACAGAACAACGGACTTCTTCCATCCCACAGAATCACCCCAAACTGTGGAGAGCCATCTAACAGATGCTAGGAGTCACGTAGACGGATGTGCCCGTGGATTGAGGAAATGAGGATGATTGGTTGAGGAGAATGTGGGCGCGCTGGTGGTCGGCGCGTGAACAGCATTAGGAGCCAAGAGTGGAGCATATGATCACCGCTAGAGAACAATAGAGTCCTACACGGTTACATAAGAGTGCACGAGGATGCTGCATGCATGGCATTCTGATTGGGCGAAAAGGGGGGCGTACGCACGTGTATATATACTGCTGTAAGTGCTTGGTGCGGGGGGCCCCGGTGAAGAAATAATAAAAGAAGCTTGCCACTCACCTCGTCTGCGGGTCGTTCTTGCGGGCCGAGAGCGACAACTGGTGCGGAAACCCGGGACCTCCCACCTTTAAACGCAAAACGAGGATCGAGGTAAGAGCAACGTTTAGGTGAAGCGTGCAAGTGCACTGCACCCATTTCTGTCATTTGGCAGGCCTGTCTAGCGACAGGGACGCTCCCCGCAGCCGTCGAAAGTACGATCGGCGCGTAGGGACGATAGAAGCACGTTTCTCCTGAAATGGGGAACGAGATCTCTAGATATAAGATGGAGAGTCCACTGAAGGACGTTCTTAAGGCGAATGGTACCCCTTTAAAGACGAAAACGGCCCGTACCTTCTTAAGAGAAGTGGCTGAGGTAGCTCCCTCTTTCATAGATGAAGGTCTCTTAAATATACCTCAATGGGAGCACTTAGGGGAAGATTTGAAACGCTGCCCATCGGTGACCTCGGGAACTCTTGCCGTTTGGTCATTGGTAAGGGTGTGCCTACAGTCCACTAGAGAGCCCTTGAGGCAGGCGGTGCAACAGGGAGGAGAGGTTCTGGAACAAGTAAGGGAGGAATCTCGTAAGGGGTCCTCTAAGGATTCTGACCCCGGGAGTGAGAGCTCGGAAGGACTTTCAGATAGTGAGTTGCAAGAGATAGGGGAGAAGGAAGCCGGTGATGAGAAGAAATCTCACAATTTTCAGGCCCTTCAGGATTTAGAAATCATACGGCAGCAGTTTGAGAGCAAGGAGACGGAGTTACAGAAGGTGTTAGAGGAGTTAAAAATGCAGAGGGAGGTCATGACGCAGCTGAAAGCCGAAGCGCAGGCTGAAGCGGCGGCGCAGCCAGAATTGAAAGCGGAAGTCACTGATGTGGCGCAGCTGGAATTGAAGGCGGATGTTGCGCCGCCTCCACTTTCAAACCCCACAGCGCCGCCCTGTGAGTGCCCCGCCCCATCGGCCCAGCTGCGCCAAGACGTGTCATTGTTCAGAGTGTAGGGCACAAAGTTGGAGAGAGGTCCTTGATCGGAGCAAAGGGTTCTTTCCTGTTTTAGAAGATCAGAACCAGCAAAGATATAATCAGCCGCTGGACTTTAAGTTAGTAAAACAGCTTAAGGAGGCAGTCAGTGCCTATGGACCTCAGGCTGCCTTTACAGTTTCCTTGGTGGAGTCGCTGGGGGCATTATTCCTTACACCAGAAGATTGGGCCAATCTTACCAGAGCAGTCGTAAGTGGAGGACAATATTTAGAGTGGAAGATTCAAAATCAAGACAACTGTCAGGATACAGCACGGAGAAATGCAGCTGCAGGTAACCCGCAGTGGGACCTGGACATGCTCACGGGTGCAGGGCCATATCTTGGGGCCCAGGCTCAAAGTGTTTATCCTCCTGCGGTATACCAGCAAATAGCCACAGCGGCTCTCAGAGCATGGAAAACCCTGAGAGGAGCAGGGGATTTGCATGGCCAATTGTCCAAAGTGTTGCAAGGGCCTAACGAGCCTTATGCTGATTTTGTGGATAGATTAATGCAAACCGCAGGTAGGATGTTTGGGGATGCAGACACGGCAATGCCGCTGATTAAACAATTGGCCTTTGAAAATGCTAATAAATGGTGTAGAGAAGCCATTAGACCATGGAGATCGAAGGACCTTTCAGCCTATATTAAGGTCTGTAGGGATATAACTGGGCCTACCATCCAGGGACAAGTTATGGCGGCAGCATTTGCGCAAGCTATGCAAGATAAAGGAGGGGTTAATGTCAAGGGCTGTTTTTGTTGTGGTCGTGAAGGCCATCTAAAAAGAGACTGTCCACAGCGCGGAATTCAAATTGGAAGGGTACCCCCTTCCAAGTCGCCGGGGGGCCCTAAGCCTCACCTTTGCCCACGATGTAGGAAAGGGAATCACTGGGCACATGAATGTCGGTCTGTGGCTGATATCGAGGGAAATTCGATGCCACCGAATAATTGGGGAAATTCAAAAAACGGGAGGCAGGGCCTCACCCCCCGGGGCCCGAATCAACTATACGGGGTGGCAATGTCTCTACCTACCAAGCCGCGATGGACTTTCCCACCTTCCGATCAGGGGAGTCAATCCACGCAGGGCCTAGGAGAGCCACAACAGGCTCCGCCGGACTTGATGTCTGTGCCACCACCCGAATGGTCCTAACGCCAGAAATGGGAGTGCAGGCCGTGCCATCTGACCTGCATGGAGGGCCTCCAAAAGGAATGGTGTGGCTCCTCCTTGGTAGGAGCTCCTCCACTATGCGGGGACTTCAGGTCCACCCAGGAGTCATTGATCCCGATTTCGAGGGGGAGGTTAAAATTCTGATTTCATCTCCGAGGGGTATTAACATTATAAATCCAGGGGATAGGATCGCACAGCTCTTAATATTACCCAGCAATCATGACAAATATCCATTCACAGGCCAGGCGAGGAAAGGTGGCCTAGCATCCACAGGATCTTCCCTCGCGTGCCTTACTATGGACATGAGAGAGAGGCCTATACTTAAATTGAAGATCAGAGGAAGACCATTCTGGGGGCTCCTAGATACAGGAGCAGACAAAAGTATTATCAATCATCTAGATTGGCCAAAAGCTTGGGCATTAGTTAAGGCTAATCAAACCCTCCGAGGATTAGGGGTAGCTACCAGCCCAGATATTAGTGCCGCATCCTTAGATTGGGAAGATGAGGAGGGACATAAAGGCATTTTCCAACCGTATGTTTGTGCCACCCCCGTTTCTTTGTGGGGACGCGATGTGCTGGAGCAGATGGATATTAGGCTTACTACTGAAAAACTGTATAGTGAGGCCTCCCAAACCATAATGAGGAACATGGGATATAAGCCTGGCCAAGGCCTTGGAGCCAAGGGCCAGGGAGATCCCGATCCCCCTTGCATGGGAGGTCAGGGTTTTTCCTAGCGGCCACTGAGGCAATTTGAATAACTTGGAAACAACAGAAGCCGCGCTGGGTGCCTCAGTGGCCTTTAACCAAAAACAAGCTACAAGCGGCAAGAGAATTAGTTCAAGAACAACTAAAAGCAGGGCACATTCAAGAGTCCTCGTCTCCGTGGAATACTCCCATATTTGTGATAAAAAAGAAATCAGGCAAATGGCGATTGTTGCATGACCTGCGACAAATTAATGATCAAATGCAAGTCATGGGACCCCTTCAGTTGGGGCTCCCAGTCGTGACAGCATTGCCCAAAAATTGGCCCTCTATCATAATAGATATCAAAAACTGCTTCTTCTCTATTCCTTTACACCCTATGGATATGGAGCGCTTTGCCTTTACTCTGCCATCCATTAATCATGCTGAGCCAGATCAAAGATATGAATGGAGAGTACTCCCTCAAGGGATGGCTAATAGCCCCACCTTATGTCAGTTGCATGTGAGTCGAGCATTGGAACCTTTTCGAAAAGCATTTCCAAACCTACTTTGTTATCACTATATGGATGACATCCTGATCTGTGGGCCAGATGAGAGGTCTCTGCCCTCGGCTCTAACCTTCCTACAGAAACAATTGGCAGAGTGGGGACTAACTATATCCCCTGAAAAGATTCAAGCAGGGAGTCTACAGAAGTATCTCGGCCTGCAACTCTCTAACATGACAGTAAAACCTCAATTGGTTCAGATCCATAAGGATCGTCTACATACATTAAATGACTTCCAAAAGCTTCTAGGAGATATTAATTGGATCCGACCATATATAAAAATCACTACAGCAGAATTAAAACCTTTATTTGATATTCTGCCTGGAGATCCTAGATTAGACTCCCCAAGAACTCTTACCCCAGCTGCCATTAGATCATTACAGCTGGTTGAAAGCAGATTAGCCTTAACAGCAGCAGATAGATGTGACCCGGAAAAACCTATAAATTCCATAGTTATCCCGTCCCCTGGATCACCCACAGGAGCACTATGGCAGGGAGGACCCCTGTTATGGATTTACCTGCCCCATAATCTTAGCCGTGTCATCACCCCATATGCTACAGCTGTAGCTCTGATAGCAAGCAAAGTATTCAAAGCTAGCATACAGGTCCTCGGGAGATTGCCCGATGTGTGTATAGTCCCTTATGACAAGCCCCAAGTGAACATTTTAACACATGAAAATGATGATTGGGCCATTCTGACGATCGCCTATCCTGTCACATTTGATAATCATTATCCCTCACACCCCCTAATTGGATTTTACAAAAATACACCCCTCATATGGCCTAAATCCTGCCGATTAGAGCCATTGGTTGATGCCCTCACGGTGTTTACAGATGGTAGCAAATCTGGAACTGGTGCCTACGTGGTGGAAGGAGAGGTAATTCCGGTTGTTGTGCCATCAACCTCAGCTCAAAGAACAGAATTGTTGGTAATTATGTGTGTTTTACAAAGGTTTCAAAATCAGCCTATCAATATTATTTCAGACAGTAAATATGCAGTTGTAGCTACCAGATCTGTTGAGACTGCCATTATCTCAGCCAGTCAATCAGAAATTTCCTCCCTGCTGATTGAATTGCAAAACCTCATTCTCTCTCGTGGTGCCCCTTTTTATATCGGACATCTTAGAGCACACTCAGACCTCCCAGGGCCTATAACTGAAGGAAACCATATAGCTGACATGGCCGCACGCTTTCATGTCTGTAGTGCCTTGGAAGACGCGAGAACCTATCATCAAAGGTGGCATGTCAATGCCCAAACTTTAAAGATGCGTTTTAACATTTCTAGAGCTGATGCACGAGACATCGTGAAGTCTTGTGGTAATTGGTAAACACATTTGCCTATGCCCTCCCTAGGGGTAAATCCCAAAGGGCTCTTACCTAATCATCTATGGCAGATGGATGTAACACATGTCCCTTCCTTCGGACAACAAAGATACGTCCATTTAAGTGTAGACACTTGCTCGGGGATTGTTAGCGCGACCCCCTTACGAGGGGAAAATGTCAAAAATGTGATGTCCCATTGCCTGCGCTGCTTTGCCTGCTGGGGAGTGCCAAAGCATTTAAAAACAGAAAATGCCCCTGCTTACACTTCTGCAGGCTTTCGCAGCTTTATGGCCTGCTACAATATCCAACATGTTACAGGCATACCATATAATCCTCGAGGCCAGGGCATAGTGGAACGCGCGCACCTGACCTTTAAAACTACCTTGCAAAAAATACAGAAAGGGGGAATTGGAGAGGAGTATTGTACGCCCAATGACCTCACCAATTTGGTTACCTTTATTTTAAATTTTCTCACGATTGACAAGGACGGCACTTCGGCCGCGGAACGTCATTGGGGCCAACAGAAAATGCAGCAGTCTATGGTGAAATGGAAAGATGTCCTTACTGGCTTATGGAAGGGACCTGGCCCGGTGCTTAGGTGGCACCGAGGTTCCCTCTGTGTTTTCCCATAGGATGCGCTTGCTCCACTCTGGGTGCCGGAGCGCCTCACCAGGCTGGTGGCTGTGGAACCTGCGGAGGATGCTGGTGATGATGATGATAGTGACGACGACTGTCCTGCAGTCTGTTCCCATGAAGGCGGAGCCAGTTCAACTGTGGCCGAGACAAGAGACTGCCCAGCTTCAGGCCCTTCTTCAAATGGCTCCGCATAGAGTACATTCTTCTCACCCAAACTCATGTTTGCTACTGACGCTTATTTTTATGCAAGTGTTAGCAGCCCAGGGCTCATTATATTGGGCATACGTTCCTGATCCACCCCTGTTACAGCCCGTGGGTTGGGATACGAGTTCTATTCCTGTCTATGTTAATGATACTGTCTTACTGGGCCCTCCCTCTTCTGGTCATCTCCGGCCACAGCAGGCTGCCATATCTTACAAGGGCTATTCTGATGTATATCCCATATGCTTTGCAATGAAGCGCACAATACCACGCTGCTTAAGTGTTTCCCCGCGATCTAGTTATGGCAGCGTACGTATAGCTGGCCTTGACACTACCTATAGCACTATAGTGACTTCTGGTATAGCCCCACGGGAAATTCCGCTTTGTGCAGCTAACTTATGTATGGCAAAGGGGATCAGAGTGCCATAGAGGCTCTGCCTAGGACAAAACGCTACTAAGTACTCACTAGAAGATAGGTTTGAGCTTTGGGATTGGGGGCCTATAATATCTTTCGGGTGTCCTAAATGCCGTCCGAAAATACCCCCAATTCTCACTCCTCAACGTGGCTATCCGGTGCAGACTGAGATTTGGAAACTTATTGCCGCCTTTGGAGGCGCCATTCTTTATGTCTCACAATCCAGTAATGCTAAGACTATATTTGGGTATGAGAATATTGAACAAGTATTCAGATACCCCCAAGCCTGTGTGCCCCATCCATTCATGCTGGTTGTAAGAAACCTTACAGTAAAAAAGGAAAAGGCCACCTATCATTTTTCTTGTTATAACTGTACTCTAACCAACTGTATTCGAGGAGTGCCGCCAGGCGATGGAGTATTAGTGGTAAAACAGCCTCCATTTATCATGATCCCGGTTAATATTTCCAAACCATGGTATTCTAACCCCGGCTTAGAGCTGTGGGAGCATGTGCAGGCTGCCCTAAGCCGGCCTCGGCGAGAGATAGGGTTGTTGGTGCTCAGAATAGTCTCGTTAATAACCCTAATTGCAACAGCTGTAACGGCATCTGTATCCCTCACACAAGCGGTGCACACTGCGGATACGGTGGATCAGCTTGCATATAACACATCGATAGTGATGGGGACTCAAGAAGACATAGATAAAAGGATTGAAACCCGATTAAATGCACTATATGACACTGTTAGGTTTCTAGGGGAGGAAATTCAAAGCTTAAAATTGCGCACCAAAATCCAGTGCCATAGTGATTACCACTGGATTTGTGTAACTCCTAAAGAGTATAACACCTCTGAGACCTCCTGGGATCGAGTGCAGCGCCATCTTGAGGGAATATGGTCGAATTCTAATCTGTCCCTCGATCTCCTACAACTGCATCAAGAAATTATGGAAATAGAAGAAGCTCCTCATGCCAAGCTAACTGTTGCTCAGCTTGCTGAAAACTTTGTAAGCTCCTTGTTTTCTCACTTCCCTTCCCTGATGCATGCTTGGTATGTTGTAGGAACAATTATAGGAGTGCTAGTGGTAATTGTTCTTTTCATGTGCCTCTTGCCTTGTGCGGTTAAAATTATACTCGCAGAAGTTTATAAGTTAAGAGCCATCATACGTAGCCATCAGCTAATCAACTGCAGTGAGCTCAGAATGTCACCTTGAACGCCACCCAGGTATCTCTTGGCTCCGTCAGCGATTTGGTTAGTATGTTATAACAATCAGTCTCTTTCCTCAAACTGGGCAGGCATAAGAACCTTAATGATTCTGGCTCAAGCGCTCCTACTAAGATGCATCTGTAGAGTTGAGCGATGACGACAACAGCTACAACAATGGGCTTTGGTCTAAGCCATGATGGCTCTGGAGGCTGGCACCTCCCCCCCTGAAAATATGGCTTAGTACGCTGGATCAGTAGTCAAAGACGGGTAAGAATGATCCCTCACCATAGCAACCTAAGACAGGGGCTCCTCGGCCAGGGGGAGTACCCGATGACGGGTAAGCATGTGTGCTGAGGATTGGCAACCTAAGACAGGCACGATCCCTGCCATAACTAATAAAGAAGGGGGAGCTGTGGAGAGCCATCTAACAGATGCTATGAGTCACGTAGACGGATGTGCCCGTGGATTGAGGAAATGAGGATGATTGGTTGAGGAGAATGTGAGCGCGCTCATGGTCGGTGCGTGAACAGCATTAGGAGCCAAGAGAGGAGCACATGATCACCGATAGAGAACAATAGAGTTCTACACGGTTACATAAGAGTGCAGGAGGACGCTGCATGCATGGCATTCTGATTGGGCGAAAAGGGGGGCATACGCACGTGTATATATACTGCTGTAAGTGCTTGGTGCGGGGGGCCCCGGCGAAGAAATAATAAAAGAAGCTTGCCACTCACCTCATCTGCAGGTCGTTCTTGCGGGCCGAGAGCGACACCAAACTCTTTGGACGGGGCCAAACCCCCAGAGAGTAAGACTCGTCCATTTCCCATGAAGTCACCCGGAAATTTCACGACCATGAGTGACACGATATCCAGAGACAAAAACTTGAGCAAGAGACTCACACTCGCCCTTTTTTCATATCCCGAAGAGTTCTCCTCGTGGTCTGTAGATCAGTACTGCCATACCTATGACCCGAAACATAAGCCGAGCTTGTGTTTTCAGACAACTGTCCAAACAGACCTGGCCTACACACCCTACAGGCTCAGGCCCCTGGAGCCAAACCTGACGACTGTGCTTGCCCTCTCCAAGGGAATTCTGTGTGCCCATTCCAATGGCCACAACCCTACTAATAGGATAAATCTCCAAAGTCCCTGAGGCCATCAAAATATTTGTGGCTTCCCAGGACAAACAGGGGCAATCTGGGCCCATCTAAGCACCTACCTGCACTCAGACCCGAAGACGATGCCCCAGATGTAAAAAGGAACAAACAGGCCCCTAGGCACCTATCGGATCCATTGGTTTGGCTTCCAGGCATCTCTCCTCAGAGGCCTGGATTTCAATAACAGCATATGGCTGTTTCTTGACTCACCCATCACAACAAATCTCATCTACACATGGGAAACTTGCACGATGGAGCTGTGTGAAAGCTTCTGTTTAGGAGAACCCTTCAGGGCCCCAGTGCCACCGCTTCAATCCAAGGCCTCCATAGACACAAAATCATATTAGGACACATCCACGGGAGAGGCCAATTCAACTCAGCCTCCTCGGTTGCTCCCACAGATCCAGCGATCTAAGCTGTCTTGTTGCTTGGAGACAATTGGAATGCGAGGTGGGCTACCCAGCCATCCATCCTTAGAACCATGCTCAGAAACGTTGTGCTGGAGCCAACCAACAGGACTCAATTGTCCTGCAGCAGAATCTTTGCAATTGGGAGCTTCTCACAACTCCCATCGTGGGAAAACACACATGGCCTCGTGATCCACCCCCCCTTCAAGAAGGGGCCATCAGGGAAAGAATGTCCAAACTGAGCGATCGTCTGATCCTCGCCCTTACTTCAGATGCACGAGATCTCGATTCAGGTCTGTAGATTGTGCCTGCCTTATCCTCACTCAGAAACCTAGGCCTAGCTTGGGTTCTCAGACTTCTGTCCTCAGACTACTGGCCCACAAGCCCTCCAGTTTGGCAATCCAGAACTACAATGCAGCACTCTGCCTGCCCTCCAGAAGAAAAACATTGCCCTCTGGGGCTACCCAGAAACCCCCAATGAGGATCAACCTGCACGCCATTCGGCTGAATCCCAAATATATAGGCTGACCTGGGCACTAATGCCCTTTCTGTAAAGCCTGAGCCTGGACCTCCTGGACCCACCCAGACAGCTGGCCGCACACAGAGCACATCGGACCCGCCATGGCCTTAGTTCGTCATCTCTTCTCAACCTCGGTTTTTAGGCTTCAGAACCTAGACATTATCTCCAATCACTGCCCGGGTTTGAAAATGATGCAGAAATCAGAACTCTTTCCCCATGGCAAGAAACCTTGTGGTTGGCATGTTGTCCATGGATCAGTGTAGTTGAACTAGTGTGGCCCATGAGGCCCCGCCCATGCTTGCGGGCCACATAGGTCACAAACACACATTGTGACCCTCAGCCTGAGCCCAGTCGTCAGGTAAGGCCTCTCAGTGGCTGGATGGAGAGACAGCATATTGTGCTTGCCATGCCCATAGGCCCCAATTTTTAAACATAGTTCGGGTTGTCCCTTCACTCTTCCCCAGGGCTCTGCTTTGGAATTACTCTTTTGGTGGGACACCTGAGGTAACAAACCTGAAAGGAGTCCTCCCATCCCACAGATTGACGAAAATCAATTGGGATCGGGCCAAATCCACAGAGAGCAAGATTCGTCCATGGCCCATGAGGCCTCCCCAACATTCCACGGCCATCGCTGATACAAAATCCAGAGACAAAAGCCTGAGCACGCGCCTCAGACTCGCTCATTCTTCATATCCTGAAGAGTTCTTCAGATAAGAACCTACACGGCACTCGAAAGCACCCAAAATATATAGTTTAACCTGGGCACTAGTGCACTGTCTGACAACCTGAGCCCAGACCTCGTGACCAACACCCAGACAGCTGACCGCACACTGAGCACATCAGACCCGCCATGGCCTTAGGTCATCATCTCTTCCCTACCTCAGTTGTCAGGCTTCAGAACCTAGACCTTATCTCCCATCACTGCCCAGGGGTGACTGTGATGCAGAAATCAGAACTCTTCCTTACCCATGGCAAGAAACCTTGTGGTTGGCATGTTGTCCAACGTTCAGTGTAGGAGAAACCAGCATTCACCCTGAGGCCCCGCCCATTCTTGAGTGCGACGAGGGCAAAAACACGCATTGTGACCCTCAGCGTGAGTCCAGTCCTCAAGTACGTCCTCTCAGTGGCTGGACCACTACATGTCATAATGGGCTTGACATGTCCCTAGGCCCCAAATTTTAACCAGATTTCTGGTTGTCCAGTCGTCGGTCCCCGGGCTCTACTCTGGAATCCCTCATTTGGTGGGACACCTGAGGTTGAAAGCAAAACAAAACAAATCAACAACAACAGAACAACGGACTTCTTCCTTCCCACAGAAGGACCCCAAACTCTTTGGACGGGGCCAAACCCCCAGAGATTAAGACTCGTCCATTTCCCATGAAGTCACCCGGTAATTTCACGACCATGTGTGACACGATATCCAGAGACAAAAACTTGAGCAAGAGCCTCACACTCGCCCTTTGTTCATATCCCGAAGAGTTCTCATGGTCTGTAGATCAGTCCTGCCATACCTATGACCCAAAACACAAGCCGAGTTTGTGTTTTCAGACAACTGTCCAATTAGCCCTGGCCTAAACACCCTACAGGCTCAGGCCCCTGGAGCCAAACCTGTCTACTGTGCTTGCCCTCTCCAAGGGAATTGTATGTGCCCATTTCAATGGCCACAACCCTACTAATAGGATAAACCTCCAATGTCCCTGAGACCATCCCAATATTTGTGGCTTCCCAGGACAAACAGGGGCAATCTGGGCCCATCTGAGCACCTACCGGCACTCAGACCCATAGACTGATGTCCCCAGAGGTAAAAAGGAACGAACAGGCCCATTGGCACCTATCGGATCTATTGCTTTGGTTTCCAGGCATCTCTCCTTAGAGATCCTTAGAACCCTTAGAACCGTGCTCTTGCATCGTTCCTTATGGGACATCCTTGAGCCATCCAGTAGGCCTCGACTGTCCCACAGGAGTCCTTGTGCATGGACCACCTCACAACTCATATATTGGAAAGCTTCCAAGGTCACATGATGCCCCCAATCTTCATGAAGGCGGATCATGGAAAGAAACTCCAACCTGAGCCAACGGCTGATCTTCGCATTGACTTCAGATGCACGAGATCTGGATTAAGCTCTTCAGAGTGTACCTGCTGTGCCCTCACCCCTAAACCTAAGCATAGCTAGTGTTCTCAGACTTCCGTCCTCACTCTCCTGGACCACACGCCCTCCATTTTGGGATTTCCGATGACACAGTGCTGCACTCTGCCTGCCCTCTAGAAGAAAAACGTTGCCCTATGGGTCTACCCAGAAACCTCAAATGAGGATAAACCTGCATGCCACTCAACTGTGCACCAATTATATAGTCTAGCCTGTGCACTAATGCCCTGTCTGACACAACCTGAGGCCTGAATTCCCAACCGACACCCAGACAGCTTGCCGTACACTGAGAACATCTGAACTGCCATGGCCTTAGGTTGCCATCTCTTTCCAACCTGGTTTTCAGGCTACAGAAACCTAGACCTTATCTCTACTCATTTCCCATGGGTGAACGTGATGCAGAAATCATAACTCCTCCTTCCCTCTCGCCAGAACCTTGTGGTTGGCATCTTATTCAAAGTTAAGTGTAGGACCCCTGTAGGGCTACAGGAGTAGAAGTAGGGCCCCTGAGGGTAGTGTAGGGTCCCTGAGGCCCTCTCCATGCTCAAGAGCTGCGGTGGGCACAAACACACATTGTGAACCTCAGTTTGAGCCTTGTCCTCAAGTAAAGCCTCTCAGTGGCTGGACCATGAGCCCGCATATGGGGTCTGCCATGCCTCAAGTCACCCAATCTTAACCAGAGGTAGAGACATCTAGTCACCCCTACTAAGGGCTCTGCTCTGGAATCCCTCTTTGGTGGGACATTTGAGGTAAGTAAACACATAAAGGATTCCTCCCAACCACAGAATGACCCCAAACACTTGGGATCAGGCCATCCCCAGAGAGAAAGACTCCTCCATGGCCCATGAGGCCAGTCCGACATTCCACGGCCACTATTGACACAAAATACAGAGACATAAGCCTCACCCTTAGGTCATAGCCCAAAAAATTCTCCTCATAGTCTGTAGATCAGGCCTGCCATACCTACGTCCCCAAACCTAAGCCAAGTTTGTGTTTTCAGACTTCTATCCTGACATCCCTGTCCCACACACCTTCCAGGCTGAGGCCCCTGGAGCCACACCTCAGGACTGTGCCAGCCCTCTCCAAGGAAATTCTTCCCATTCCATTGGCCACAACCCTACAGATTAGGAGAAACATCCAAAGTCCCAGAGGCCATTCCAATAGTGTAGGCCGCCCAGTACAAAGAGGGGTGATCTGTCACAAGCTGAGCAACGACCTCAACTCACCCGTAGACAGATATCCCAAGAGAAAGGTATTAAACTGAACAGGCCCCTAGAACGTAATTGGTTCCATTGCTTTTGTTTCTAAGCATCTCTCCTCAGAGGCCTGTTTTCCAATACCAGCATATGGGGGATTCCAGAGATACCAATCAGAACAAATCTTGTCTCCACATGGGAAACTTATCCTTTGGAGCTCTGTAAAAACCTCCAGTTAGGAGAAAGCTTCAGGTAACCGGAGCCACCGCCCTATTCCAAGGTCTCCATGGACACAAACCCGCATTATGACCATTCGGCAGGAGAGTACATTTCAACTCAGCCCCGTTGATTACTCCCCCAAAGCCAGAATATCAAACCTGCCTTGTCGCTAGGAGACAACTGGAATGCAAAGAAGACTCTCTAGGCATCCATCGTTGGAATCCTGCTCTGGCGCCGTTCCATATGGGATGTCCTGGGAGCCTTCCAACAGGTCTTGACTGTCCCGCAGAAGGAATCCTTGCAGATTGGAGCATCTCACAACTCCTATCGTGGGAAAACCTACATGGCCTCATGAGATGCTCCCCTTTATAAAGGGGCCATCATGGACAGAAACTCCAACCTGAGCCAACTTCTGATCCATTGCTTTGGTTTCTATGTATCTCTCCTCAGAGGCCTGGTTTCCAATATCAGAATATGGGGTTTTCCTAAGGAAACAATCAGAACAGATCTCATCTCCACATGAGAAACTTGCTCTTTGGAGCTGTGTCAATAACTCAGGTTAGGAGGATCCTTCAGGGCGCTGGCACCATGGCCCAATTCCATGGTCTCCAAGGACACAAACTTACATTATGATCCATCCTCAGGAGAGTCCATTTCAAATCAGCCCCCTCGGCTGCTCACCCAGAGCCAGCAGATCAAACCTGCCTTGTCACTAGGAGACAGTTGGAATGCGAGGTGGGCTGCCCAGGCATCCATCCTTAGAACCCTGCTCTGGAGAATTTCTTTATGGGACGTCTTGAATCCAACCAACCTGTCTTGACTGTCTCGCAGAATGAATCCTTGTGGTTTGAAGCATCACACAATCCCACTGTGAGAAAACCTCCATTTCCACATGATGCCCCACACCTTCATAAATGGGCCATCATGGACAGAAACTCCATCCTAAGCCAAGGTCTGATCCACGCCCTGAATTCAGAATCACGAGATCTTGATTCAGCACTTGAGAGTGTGCCTGCTGTGCCCTCGCCCTGAAACCTAAGCCTAACTTGTGTTCTCAGACTTCCGACATCACAATCCTGGCCACACCCCTCCAGTTTGGCAATTCTGGAGACACAATGCAGCACTCTGCCTGCCCTCCAGAAGAAAAATGTTGCCCTATAGGGCTAACCAGAAACGCCAAATGAGTAACAACCTGCATGCCACTCGACCATACCCCAATTATACAATCTAGCCTGTGCACTAAAGCCCTGTCTGTCACAGCCTGAGGGCAGACCTCCAGTCCAACACCCAGACAGCTGGCCATACACTGAGCATATCAAACCACAATGGCTTTCGGCCATCATCTCTACCCAACCTCAGTTTTCACCTTCAGAACCTAGACCTTATCTCCACTCACTGCTCAGGAGTGAACGTGATACAAGAATCAGAACTTATCCTTCGCCATGGCAAGAAACCTTGTGGTTGGCATGTTGTCCAACGTTCATTGTAGGAGAAATCAGCATGGACTATGAGGCCCCAATTATCCCTGAGGGCTACAATTTGCACAAACACACATTGTGACCCTCAGCATGAGCCCTATCCTCATGTAAAGCCTCTTAGTGACTGGAACAACAGCCCACATATGGGGCTTGCCAAGCCCCTAGTCCCCCAATCTCAACCAGAGTTAGAGATGTCTAGTCACCCCTACTCAGGGCTCTGCTCTGGAATCCCTCTTTGGTGGGACACCTGAGGTAAAAAAAAAAAAAAATACAGAAAGGACTCTTCCCATTCACAGAATGATCCCAACCACTTGGGATCAGGCCAAATCACCAGAGAAAGACTTGTCCATGGCCCTTGAGGACACCCCGACATTCCACGGCCACCGTAGGCACAAAATCCAGAGACAAGAGCCTGAGCAAACGTCACATACTCGCCCTTTGTTCATAGCCCAGAAAATTCTCATGGTCTGTAGATCGAGCCTTCATACATACATCCCCAAACCTAAGCTGAGTTTGTGTTTTCAGACTTCTGTCCCCACAGTCCTGGCCCACACACCATCCAAGCTGGGGCCCCTGGAGCCACACCTGAGGACTGTGGCTTCCCTCTCCAGGGGAATTCTGCCATTTCCATTGGCTGCAACCCTATAGATTAGGAGAAACCTCCAAACTCCCCGAGGCCATCCCAATAGTGTTGGCTGCCCAGGACAAACAGGGATGATCTTTCACAAGTCAGGAAACTACCTCCACTCAGACCCAAAGACAGATATCCCCATAGAATAAGATTGAACTGGACAGGCACTTAGGCCCTAATCAGATCCATTGCTTTTGTTTCCAGGCATCTCTCCTCAGAAGCCTGGTTACCAATACCAGCATATGGGGGATTACTGAGGCACTCATAGAAAAATCTCGTCTCCACATAGGAAATGTACTCTTTGGAGCTCTATAAAAACCTCTGTTTAGGAGAATCTTTCAGGGCCCCGGATCAAGCGCCCCATTCCAAGGTCTCCATGGACTTTAACCCACATTATGATCTATCCTCGGTAGAGTCCATGTCAACTCATCCCCCTTGGTTTCTCCCCCAGGGCCTGCAGATCAAACCTGCCTTGTTGCTAGGAGACAACTAGAATGGGAGGCGGGCTGCCCAGGCATCCATCCTTAGAACCCTACTCTGGAGTCGTTCCATATGGGACATCCTAGAGCCATCCAACAGGTCTCAAGTGTCCCACAGAAGGAATCTTTGCAGTCTGGTGCATCTCACAACTCCCATTGTGGGAAAATCATCATGGCCTCTTGAGATGCTCCGCTTTATAAAGGGGCCATCATGGACAGAAACTCCAACCTGAGCAAACGTCTGATATTCGCCCTGGCTTCAGGTGCATGAGATCTTGATTCAGCTCTGTAGAGTGTGCCTTCTGTGCCCTCACCCCAAAAACTAAGCCTAGCTTGTGTTCTCAGACTACCGTCCTCACACCCCTGGCCCAAAAGCCCTACAATTTGGCAATACTGGGGCCACAATGCAGCACTCTGCCTGCCCTCCAGAAGAAAAACGTTGCCTTATGGAGCTACCTAGAAACCCGAATGAGGATCAACTGAACGCCACTAGACTACACCCCAAATATACAGTCTACACTGTCTAATGCACTGTCTGATACAGCATGAGCCCACACCTCCAGACCTACGCTCATCAGCTAGCCACACTCTGAGCTCATTGTACCCATCAGGTCCTTAGGTCTTCATCTCTTCCCAACCTCGGTTTTCGGGTTTCAGAACCTAGACCTAAACTCCAATCACTGTCCAGGGGTGAACGTGATGCAGAAATCACAACTCTTCCTTCGCCATGGCCGGAAACCTTGTGGTTGGCATATTCTCCAACGTTCAGTGTAGGAGAATCCAGCGTGGCCCATGAGGCCCTTCCCATGCTTGAGGGCCTTGTTGGGCACAAATAGGCATTGTGACCCTCAGCATGAGCCCTGTCCTCAAGGAAGACCTCTCAGTGTCTGAATCAAGAGCCCACATATTGGACTTGCCATGACCCTAGGCCCCCAAACTTAAACAGAGGTGGGGTTATCCAGTTGTCCCTACCAAGGACCATGCTCCGGAATCCCTCTTTTATTGGCACACATGAGGTACATAAAATAAAATAAAAAACAGAAAGGACTCCTCCCATCCCACAGAATGTACCTAAACTCTTGGGATTGGGTCAAATCCTCAGGGAAGGAAAGCCGTCCACAACCCATGAGGCCACGCCAGCATTCGACCCACATTGTTGACACAAATCCAGAGACAAAACCTGAGCAAGCACCTCAAACTCACCCTTTTTCATATCCCGAAGTGTTATCACGGTCTGTAGATTGGGCGTGCATACCTATGTCCCCAATCCTAAGCGGAGTTTGTGTTTTCAGACTTCTGTCCCCACAGGCCTGGCCCACACACCCTCAAGGCTGGGCCCCTAGAGCCAAACTCAGAACTGTGCCTGCCCTCTCCAGGGGATTTCTGCCCATTCCATTGGTCACAACCCTATAGATTAGGAGAAACTCCAAAGTCCCGAGGCCATTCCCAATATTATAGGCTGCCCAGGACAAACAGGGGCGATCTGACACAAGCCGAGTAACTACCTCCCCTCAGATCCATAGACACGTATCCCCAGGAAAGAGATTGAACCGGACAGGCACCTAGGCCCAAATCATATCCATTGCTTTTGTTTCCAGGCATCTCTCCTCAGAGGCTTGGTTTCCAAAACCAGCATATGGGAGATTCCTTAGGCACTCATCAAAACAATTCTCTTCTCTACATAGGAAACGTACTCTTTAGAGCTCCATCAAAACCTCCGGTTATGAACATCCCTCAAGGCCCCGGATCAAGCACCCCATTCCAAGGTCTCCATGGACACAAATGCACATTATGACCCATCCTCAACTCACCCATTTCAACACACCCGCCTCGGTTACTCCCCTAGATCCAGCAGATCGAACTTGCCTTGGCGCTATGAGACACGTGGAATGGGAGGCAGGCTGCCCAGGCATCCATCCTTAGAACCCTGCTCTGGATAACTTCCTTATGGGATGTCCTGGAGCCATCCAGCAGGTCTTGACTGTCCCACGGAAGGAATCATTGCGGTTTGGAGCATTTCACAATTCCCATCGTGGGAAAACCTCCATGGCCTCGTGACACCCTCCCCTTCATGAAGGGGCCGTCATGGACAGAAACTCCAACCTGAGCCAACGTCTGATCCTAGCTCTGTCTTCAGGTACACGGGATCTCGAATCATTTCTGCAGAGGGTTCCTGCCGACCCTCACCCCGAAATCTAAGTCTGGCTTGTGATCTCAGAATTTTTTCCTCACACTCCTGGCCCACAAGCCTTCCAGTTTGGGAATTCTGAAGCCACTATGTGGCACTGTGTCTTCCTTCCAGAAGAAAAACGTTGCCATCTGGGGCTACCCAGTAACCACAAATGAGTACCAACCTGCACGAAACTCGACTGCACCCAAATGATACAGTCTAGCCTGGGCACTAATTCCCTGTCTGCCACAGCCTGAGCCTGCACCTCCCAACCCACACTCAACAGCTGGCTGAACACTGAGCACATCAGACACACCGTGGCCTTAGGTCTTCATCTCTTCCCAACCTCAGTTTTCAGGCTTCAGAACCTAGACCTTAAATCCAATCACAGTCCAGGAGTGAAAGTGTTGCAGAAATTAGAACTCCTTCTTCCCCATGGCCAGAAAACTTGTGGTTGCCATATTGTGCAACGTTCAGTGTAGGAGAAACCAGCATGGTACATTAGGCCACGCCCTGACTTGATGGGCTCCTTGGGCACAAAAACACATTGTGAAACTCAATGTGAGCCCTATGCTCAAGGAAGGCCTCTCAGTGTCTGGACCAAGAGCCCACATATGGGGCTTGCCATGTTCTTAGGTCCCAATGTTAACCAGAGTTCTGGTTGTCCAGTCGCCCCTCCCCAGGACTCTGCTGTGGAATCCCTCTATTGGTGGTCCAACTGAGGTTAAAAAAAAAAAAAACAGAAAGGCCTCCTCCCTTCCCACAGAATGACCCCAAACTCTTGGGATTTGGTTAAATCCCCAGAAAGGGAGCCTCATCGATGGCCCATGAGGACACCCGGACATTCCATGGCAATCGGTGACACATATCCAGAAAAAAATAAGCATGAGCAAGCACCTCACTTTCGCCCTTTGTTCATATCCCGAAGAGTTCTCCTCACGGTCTATATATCGGGCCGGCCATACCTACAGACCCAAACCTAGTGGAGTTTGTGTTTTCAGACTTTTGTCCAAATAGCCCTGGAACACACACGCTCCACACTTGGGTCCCTGGAGCCACACCTCAGGACTGTGCTTCCCTTTCAAGAGAATTCTTCCCATTCCATTGGCCACAACCTTGCAAATTAGGAAATACCTCCAAAGTTACCGAGGCCATCCCAATAGTGTAGGCCGCCCAGGACAAACAGGTGTGATCTCAAAACAGCTGAGCAACTACCACCACTCAGACAAAAGATGTCCCCAGAGAAGAATATTGAACCGGACAGGCCCCTAGGCCCTAATCAGATCCATTGCTTTGGTTTCCAGGCATCTCTCCTCAGAGGCCTCATTTCCAATACCAGCAAATGGTGGTTTCCTGAGGCACCAATAAGAACAAAACTCGTCTCCCCATGGAAATCTTGCTCATTGGCGCTTTGTTATAACCTCTGGTTAGGAGAATCCTTCAGGGCCCTGGTGCCACTGCCCCATACCAAGGTCTCAATGGACTCAAACCAACATTAAGACCATCCTCAGGAAAGTCCATTTCAACTCATTTAAGACCATCCTCAGGAAAGTCCATTCCAACTCAGCCCCCTCTGATGCTACCCCAAGCCAGCAGATCAAACGTTTCTTGTTCCTAGGAGACAATAGGAATTGAGGCTGTCTGCCCAGGCATCCATACTTAGAACCCTGTTCTGGAAAAATACCTTATGAGACGTCCTGGAGCCATCCAACAAATCTTAATTGTCCCACAGAAGGAATCCTTGCGGTTTGGAGCATCTCACAACTCTAATAGTGGGAAAACCCCCATGGCCTCATAATGCCCCCCCCTTCATGAAGGGGCCAACATGGACAGAAACTCCAACCTGAGCCAAAGTCTGATCCTCGACCTGACTTCAGACTCATGAGATCTCAATTCAGCTCTGCAGAGTGTGCCTGCCATGTCCATTCCCCGAAACCTAAGCCTAGCTTGTGTTCTCAGACTTCCGTCCTCACTCTCCTGGCCCACAAGCCCTCCAGTTTGGGAATTCCGAAGCCACAATGCAGCACTCTGCCTGGCCTCCAGAAGAAAAACTTTGCCCTATTCTGCTAATAAGAAACCCCAAATAATTATCGAATGCATGCCACTCGACTGTAAAGCAATTATACAGCCTACCCTGAATACTAATGCCCTGTCTGGCACAGCCTGAGACAAGACATCCCTAACGACACCTAGACAGCTGGCTCCAACCTGGACACAAGGGACCCGCTATGGCTATAGTTCGTCATCTCTTCCCAACCTCGGTTTTCAGGCTTCAGAACCTAGACCTTATCTCCAATCACTGCCCAGGGGTGAACGTGATGCAGAAATTAAAATTCCTCCTTGCCCATGGCCAGAAACCTTGTGGTTGGCATGTTGTCCAACGTTCAGTGTGGGAAAACCTGCATTGTCGGAAAGGCCACGCCAGTGCTTGAGGGCCGCCTAGGGCACAGACATGCATTGAGACCTGTAGCGTGAGTCCCGTATTAAAGTAACGCCTCTCAGTGGCTGGACCAAGATCCTGCATATGGGGCTTGTCATATCCATAGGCCCCCAGGCTTAACCAGAGAGCGAGTATTCCAGTTGTCAGTACCCACTGCTATGCTCCAGAATCCCTCTACTGGGGGGATACATGAAGCAGAAAACAGGACTCTTCCCTTCCCACAGAATGACCCCAAACTCTTGGGGGCTGGACAAACTACCAGAGAGGGAGACTTCTACGACCCATGAGGCAACTCCTACATTAAACGGCCATTGTGGACAAAATATCCAGAGACAAAAGACTGAGCGACTGCCTCCCTCTCAGCCTTCTTTCATATCCAGAGGAGCTCCCCTCACGGACTGTAGATCAGGCCTGCCATAACCTCGGCCCCAAACCTGAGCTGAGTTTGGGTTTTTGGATGTCTGTCTGCACCGCCGTGGCCCACACCGCCTCCAGGCTGGGGTCTCTGGAGCCACACCACAGAACTGTGCCTGCTCTCTCCTAAGAAACTGCCCCTTCCATTGGCCACAACTCTACAAAATAGTAGAAACCTCAAGGTCCCCAAGGACATCCCACTACCGCAAGCCGCACTGGACAAACAGGGGCATTATGACACCAGCTGAGCAACCACTACCTCCATGCACAAACACAGACTGATATCCGCAGAGACAGAAGATTGAACCAGACAGGCCCCTAAGCCCTATTATGAACTCTTGCTTTGGTGTCCAGGTATCACTCTTCAGAGGCCTGGGTTCGAAGACCAGCATATGGGGCTATCCTGAGGCACCAGACAGAACACCTCTCATCTCCACATGGAAAGCTTCCTTGTTGGAGTTGTGTCAAACCCTTCGGGTTGGAGAATCCTGCAGAGTCCCTTAGCTACTGCCACATTCCAAGGTCTCCATGGCCACCAACCCACATTATGAATCATCCTCACGAAAGTCCATTTAAACTCAGCCTTCTGGGTAGCTCACCCAAGAGCCCGCAGATTGAGCATGCCTTGTCTGGACCAGGCAATGGGAAGGTGAGTTGGCGTTTCTCGGCATCCATGCTTAGGCCCCTGCTCTCGAGTCTTTCTGTATGGGGCATCCTGGAACCATCCAATAGTACTCAACTGTCCTGAAGAAGGAAACTTTGAAGTTTGGAGCAGCTCACAACTCCCAGCGTAGGGAAACCTCCCTGGCCTCATGACGCCCCCACCCCCTTCAGGAAGGGGCCGTCATGGACACAAACTCCAGCTTGAGGCAACATCTGATACTCGCCCTGACCTCTGATGCCGGAGATCTCAATTCAGCCTCTGCACAGTGGGCGCAAACCTCGTGCTACCTTGTGTTTTCAGACTTCCTTCCTCACACTCCTGGCAAACATGTCCTCAAGACTTGGAATTCTGGAACCAAAATGCAGCCCTCTGCTGGCCCTCCAGAAGAAAAACGTTGCTCTTTGGGGCTCTCCATAAACCCCAAATGAGGATCAACCTGCTCAGTTCTCGACCTCACCCCAATTGGATTGTTCGGGTTGTCCATTCATCCCTCCCCAGAGCTCTGCTTTGGAATCCCTCTTCTGGTGGGACACTTGAGGTAACAAAACTAAAAGGACTCCTCCCATCCTTCAGATTGACCCAAAACAATTGGGATTGGACCAAATTCACAGAGAGGAAGTCTCGTCCATTGCCCATGAGGCCTCCCCGAGATTCCACAGCCATCGTTGACAACAAATCCAGAGACAAAAGTCTGAGCAAGCGCCTCACACTCGCTCTTTTGTCGTATCCCGAAGAGTTCTCCTCACGGTCTGTAGATCGGGCCTGCCATACCTACATCCCAAACCTAAGCCGAGTTTGTGTTTTCAGACTTCTGTCCCCACATTCCTGGCCCTCAGAACCTTCAGGCTGGGGCCCCAGGAGCCACACATCAGGGCTGTGCCTGTCCATACCACGGGAATTCTGCCCATTCCATTGTCCACAATCGTACAAATTAGGCAAAATCTCCAGAGTCCCCAAGGACATCCCAATAATGTAGGCCACCCAGGACAAACAAGGGTCATCTGAAAACAGCTGAGCATCTACCTCTACTCAGCGTAGATCGATGTCCCCAAAGAAGAAGATTGAATCAGACAGGCCCCTAGGCCTGAATCAGATTCATTGCTTTCGGTTACAGGTATCTCTCCTCAGAGGCCTGGTTTCCAATATTAGCATATGGGGATTTCATGAGGCAGCAATCAGAACAAATCTCTTCTCCACATGGGAAAATTATCCTCTGAAGATGTCTCAAAACCTCCAGTTAGGAGAATCCTTCAGGGCCTGTGTGCCACTGCCCCATTACAAGCTCTCCATGGACAGAAATCCACATTAGAACCCATCCGCAGGAAATTCCATTTCAAATCAGCTCCCTTGGTTGCTCCCCCAGAGCGAGCAGACTGAACCTGTCTTGACTAGGAGACAATTGGAATGCGAGGCGGGCTGCCCAACCATCCATCCTTAGAGCTCTGCTCTGGCGTCGTTCCGTATGGGATGTCCTGGAGCCATCCAACAGGTCTCAAATGTCCAGCAGAAGGAATCCTTGAGTTTTGGAGCATCTCACAACTCCCAACCTGGGAAAATCTAGATGGCTTTGTGATGCCCCCCCAATTTATGAAGTGGAAATCATGGACAGTAACTCCAACCTAAGACAATGTCTGATCTACACCCTGAATTCAGATGCACGAGATCTCGATGCAGCTCTGCAGAGTGTGCTTTCCTTGCCCTCACCCTGAAACCTATGACTAGCTTGTGTTCTCAGACTTCCGTCCTCACACTCCTGGCCCCCAAGCCCTCACATTTGGAAATTCGCGACTCAAAATGAAGCATTCTACCTGCCTTCCAGAAGAAAAGTTTTGACCTATGGAGTTTCTCACATAACCCAAATGAGGATAGACATACACGGCACTCGAATGTACCCAAATTAGATAGTCTAACCTGGCCACTAATACACTGTCTGATACAGAGTGAGCCCGGACCTCCTGACCAAAACCGAGACAGCTGACCGCACACTGAGAACATCACACCCGCCATGGTATTAGCTCGTTATCTCTTCCCAACATAACTTTTCAGGCTTCAGAACTTAAACCTTATCTCCAAGCCCTGACAAGGGTTGAATGTGATGCAGAAATCAAACTCCTCCTTACCCAAGGCAAGAAGCCTTGTGGTTAGAAAGTTGTCCAACGATCAGTGTAGGAGAAACCAGCATTAACCCTGAGGCTCCGCCCATTTTTGAGTGGGACGAGGGCATAAACACGCATTGTGACACTCAGCGTGAGTCTGTCCTCTAGTAAGTCCTCTCAGTGGCTGGACCATTAGATGTCATAATGGCCTTGACATGTCCCTTGGCCCCAATTTTTAACCAGATTTCTGGTTGTCCAGTCGCCCCTCCCCAGGGCTTTACTCTGGAATCCCTCATTTGGTGGGACACCTGAGGTTAAAAAACAAAACAAAACAAAACAAAACAAAACAAAAAAACGGACTTCCTCCATCCCACAGAATGTCCTCAAACTCTTTGGACAAGGCCAAACCCCAGAGAATAAGACTCATCCATTTCCCATGAAGTCATCTGGAAATTTCACAACCATGAGTGACACGATATCCAGAGTCAAAAACTTGAGCAAGAGCCTCATACTCGCCCTTTTTTCATATCCGGAAGAGTTCTCCTCGAGGTCTGTAGATCAGTCCTGCCATACCTATGACCCGAAACATAAGCCGAGTTTGTGTTTTAAGACAACTGTCCAAACAGCCCTGGCCTAAATACCCTACAGTTCAGGCCACTGGAGTCAACCTGAGGACTGTACTTGCCCTCTCCAAGGGAATTCTGTGTGCCCATTCCAATGGCCACAACTCTACTAATAGGTTAAACCTACAAAGTCCTGAGGCCCTCCCAATAGTGGTGGCTTCCCAGGACAAACAGGAGTAATCTGAGCCTATCTGAGAACCTACATGCACTCAGATCCAAAGACTGATGTCCCCAGAGGTAAAAAGGAAAGAACAGGCCCCTAGGCACCTATCGGATCCATTGCTTTGGTTTCCAGGCAGCTCTCCTCAGAGGCCTGGATTTCAATAACAGCATATTGCTGTTTCTTGACTCACCCATCAGAACAAATCTCATCTACACATGGGAAACTTGCACGATGGAGCTGTGTGAAAGCCTCTCTTTAGGAGAACCCTTCAGGGCCCCAGTGCCACCGCTTCATTCCAAGGTCTCCATAGACACAAAATCATATTAGGACTCATCCACGGGAGAGTTCATTTCAACTCAGCCTCCTCGGTTGCTCCCCCAGATCCAGCAGATCTAACCTGTCTTATTGCTTGGAGACAATTGGAATGCGAGGTGGGCTACCCAGCCATCCATCCTTAGAACCCTGCTCGGAATCGTTGTACTGGAGCCAACCAACAGGTCTCAATTGTCGTGCACAAGAATCTTTGCAGTTGGGAGCTTCTCAAAACTCCCATCTTGGGAAAACCCTCAAGGCCTTGTGATCCACCCCCCGCTTCAAGAAGGGGCCATCAGGGACAGAATGTCCAACCTGAGCGATCATCTGATCCTCGCCCTGAATTCAGATGCACGAGATATCGATTCAGGTCTGTAGATTGTGCCTGCCATATCCTCACCCAGAATCCTAGGCCTAGCTTGGGTCCTCAGACTTCCGTCCTCAGACTAATGGCCCACAGGCCCTCCAGTTTGGCAATCCAGACTACAATGCAGAACTCTGCCTGCCCTCCAGAAAAAAAACATTGCCCTCTGGGGCTACCCAGAAACCCCAAATGAGGATCAACCTGCACGCCATTCGGCTGTACCCCAAATATATAGGCTGAACTGGGCACTAACGCCCTTACTGAACACAGACTGAGCCTGGACCTCCTGGCCCCATCCAGACAGCTGGCCGCACACTGAGCACATCGGACCCGTCATGGCCTTAGGTCGTCATCTCTTCTCAACCTCGGTTTTCAGGCTTCAGAACACAGACATTATCTCTAATCATGGCCCGGGTTAGAAAACGATGCAGACATCAGAACTCTTTCCCCATGGCAAGAAACGTTGTGGATGGTATGTTGTCCACGTTTCAGTGTCGTTTAAACCAGTGTGGCCCATGAGGCCCCGCCCATGCTTGCGGGCCACAAGGGTCACAAACACACATTGTGACCCTCAGCCTGAGCCCAGTCCTCAGGTAAGGCCTCTCAGTGGCTGGATGGAGAGACAGCATATGGGACTTGCCATGCCCCTAGGCCCCAATTTTTAACCATAGTTCGGGTTGTCCCTTCACTCTTCCCCAGGGCTCTGCTTTGAATTCCTCTTTTGGTGGGACCCCTGAGGTAACAAACCTGAAAGGAGTCCTCCCATCCCACAGATTGACGAAAAACAATTGGGATCAGGCCAAATCAACAGAGAGCAAGATTCGTCCATGGCCCATGAGGCCTCCCCAACATTAGACGTCCATCGCTGATACAAAATCCAGAGACAAAAGCTTTAGCATGCGCCTCAGACTCGCTCATTCTTCATACCCTGAAGAGTTCTTCAGATAAGAACCTACACGGCACTCGAATGCACCCAAAATATATAGTCTAACCTGGGCACTAATGCACTGTCTGACAACCTCATCCCGGACCTCGTGACCAACACCCAGACAGCTGACCGCACACTGAGCACATCAGACCCGCCATGGCCTTAGGTCGTCAACTCTTCCCTACCTCAGGTTGCAGGCTTCAGAACCTAGACCTTATCTCCAATCACTGCCCAGGGGTGACTGTGATGCAGAACTCAGAACTCTTCCTTACCCATGGCAAGAAACCTTGTGGTTGCATGTTGTCCAACGTTCAGTGTAGGAGAAACCAGCATTCACCCTGAGGCCCCGCCCATTCTTGAGTGCGACGGGGGCATAAACACACTTTGCGACCCTCAGCGTGAGTCCTGTCTTCTAGTACGTCCTCTCAGTGGCTGGACCATTAGATGTCAATATGGGCTTGACATGTCCCTAGGCCCCAATTTTTAACCAGATTTCTGGTTGTCCCGTCGCCCCTCCCCAGGGCTCTACTCAGGAATCTCTCATTTGGTGGGACACCTGAGGATGAAAAACAGAACAAAACAAATCAACAACAACAGCACAACGAACTTCTTCCATCCCACAGAATGACCCCAAACTCTTTGGACGGGGCCAAACGCCCAGAGAGTAAGACTCGTCCATTTCCCATGAAGTCCCCCGGAAATTTCACGACCACGAGTGACACGATATCCAGAGACAAAAACATGAGCAAGAGCCTCACACTCGCCCTTTTTTCATATACCGAAGAGTTCTCCTCATGGTCTGTAGGTCAGTCCTGCCATACCTATGACCCGAAACATAAGCCGAGTTTGTGTATTCAGACAACTGTCCAAACAGCCCTGGCCTACACACCCTACAGGCTCAGGCCACTGGAGCCAAACCTAACGACTGTGCTTGCCCTCTCCAAGGGAATTGTATGTGCCCATTCCAATGGCCACAACCCTACTAATAGGATAAACCTCCAAAGTCCCTGAGGCCATCCCAATATTTGTGGCTTCTCACGACAAACCGGGGCAATCTGGGCCCATCGGAGCACCTACCGGCACTCAGACCCGTAGACTGATTTCCCCAGAGATATTGTGACCCTCAGCGTGAGTCCTGTCTTCTAGTACGTCCTCTCAGTGGCTGGACCATTAGATGTCATAATGGGCTTGACATGTCCCTAGGCCCCAATTTTTAACCAGATTTCTGGTTGTCCAGTCGCCCCTCCCAGGGCTCTACTCTGGAAACCCTCATTTGGTGGGACACCTGAGGTTGAAAAACAAAACAAAACAAATCAACAACAGAACAACGGACTTCTTCCATCCCACAAAATGAACCCAAACACTTTGGACGGGGACAAACCCCATAAGAGTAAGACTCGTCGATTTTCCATGAAGTCACCCGGAAATTTCACGACCATGAGTGACACGATATCCAGAGACAAAAACTTGAGCAAGAGCCTCATACTCGCCCTTTTTTCATATCCCGAAGAATTCTCCTCATGGTCTGGAGATCAGTCCTGCCATACCTATGACCCGAAACATAAGCCGAGTTTGTGTTTTTAGACAACTGTCCAAACAGCCCTTGCCTACACACCCTACAGGCTCAGGCCCCTGGAGGCCTCCCCAACATTAGACATCCATCGCTGATACAAAATCCAGAGACAAAAGCTTTAGCATGCGCCTCAGACTCGCTCATTCTTCATACCCTGAAGAGTTCTTCAGATAAGAACACCTGTGTTTGCCCTCTCCAAGGGAATTGTATGTGCCCATTCCAATGGCCAAAACCCTACTAAGAGGATAAACCTCCAAATCCCTAAGGCCATCCCAATATTTGTGGCTTCCCAGGACAAACAGGGGCAATCTGGGCCCATCTGAGCACCTACCTGCACCCAGACCCGTAGACTGATGTCCCCAGAGTTAATAAGGAACGAACAGGCCCCTAGGCACCTATCGGATCCATTGCTTTGGTTTCCAGGCATCTCTCCTCAGAGGCCTGGATTTCAATAACAGCATATGGCGGTTTCTTGACTCACCCATCAGAACAAATCTCATCTACACATGGGAAACTTCCACAATGGAGCTGTGTGAAAGCCTCTCTTTTGGAGAACCTTTCAGGGCCCCAGTGCCACCACTTCATTCCAAGGTCTTCATAGACACAAAATCATATTAGGACACATCCACGGGAGAGTCCATTTCAACTCAGCCTCCTCGGTTGCTCCCCCAGATCCAGCAGATCTAACCTGTCTTGTTGCTTGGAACAATTGGAATGCTTGGTGGGCTACCCAGCCATCCATCCTTAGAACCCTGCTCGGAATCGTTGTCCTGGAGCCAACCAACAGGTCTCAATTGTCCTGCAGAAGGATCTTTGCAGTTCGGATCTTCTCACAACTCCCATCGTGGGAAAACCCCCATGGCCTCGTGATCCACCCCCCCTTCAAGAAGGGGCCATCAGGGACAGAATGTCCAACCTGAGCGATCGGCTGATCCTCGCCCTGACATCAGACGCACGAGATTTCGATTCAGGGCTGTAGGTTATGCCTGCCATATCCTCACCCAGAAACTAGGCCTAGCTTGGGTTCTCAGACTTCCGTCCTCAGAATACTGTCCCACAAGCCCTCCAGTTTGGCAATCCAGAACTACAATGCAGCACTCTGCCTACAATCCAGACGAAAAACATTGCCCTCTGGGGCTACCCAGAAACCCCAAGTGAGGATCAACCTGCTCGCCATTCGGCTGTACCCCAAATATATAGGCTGACCTGGGCACTAATGCCCTTTCTGACACAGCCTGAGCCTGGACCTACTGGCCCCACCCAGACAGCTGGCCGCACACTGAGCACATCTGACCCGCCATGGACTTAGGTCATCATCTCTTCTCAACCTCGGTTTTCAGGCTTCAGAACCTAGACCTTATCTCCAATCACGGCCTGGGTTTGAAAACGATGCAGAAATCAGAACTCTTTCCCCATGGCAAGAAACCTTGTTGTTGGCATGTTGTCCAAGGTTCAGTGTCGTTGAATCCAGTGTGGCCCATGAGGCCCCGCGCATGGTTGCAGGCCACATTGGTCACAAACACACATTGTGACCCTCAGCCTGAGCCCAGTCCTCAGGTAAGGCCTCTCAGTGGCTGTATGGAGAGACAGCATATTGGGCTTGCCATGCCCCTAGGCCCCAATTTTTAAGCATAGTTCAGGTTGTCCCTTCACTCTTCCCCAGGGCTCTGCTTTGGAATTCCTCTTTTGGTGGGACACCTGAGGTAACAAACCTGAAAGGAGTCCTCCCATCCCACAGATTGACGAAAAACAATTGGGATCGGGCCAAGTCTGATGAGGGAGCAGGAGGCTGGCTGAGGACAATGTAAAAGCTGGCGCCTTGCACCCCCCCCCTTTCATCCGCTCCCCTCCATATGTGTAGCATCCCTCAGGCAGCCCTGACTGCCATGAACAATAAGCAAATAGTTAACTTGCAGAGCTCCCAATCCTTCTAGACAGGAGTCTCCCTTGGCTTACAAATATTCTAAATCTCACTAACAAAGAGGATTGATAGCAGGATTGTGACACCCCACCAAAAAGTCTCCCAACTATCTTAATGTTAATGGCTGGTCTAAAGACAACATTGATCCAGCAGCAAGGGCAAGGCCTCCGGCAGGCCTGGAACATCCTGGCACCTTGTAGGCCCTCTTTAGTATATGAAAACTCCACTGAAACCTCCCTTCCCCTCACCTTCCCCCAACAGCAGGGTACATAACCTGCCATCCCTCACAACCCGGGGCAGCAGCAGCTCTTCCTGCCCACGGGTCCTGTCCCCGTGCTTTAATAAACCACCATTTTGCACCAAAGATGTCTCAAGAATTCTTTCTTGGTCATCGGCTCCGGACCTCAGCCCACCAAACCTCACCTAGGTTCTAGAACTTCATCATATGGTGCCCAACGTGGGGCTGTGAGTCTTTACATTTGGACTCTGAGCTTCGGTGCAAAATTGGTGAGTACTTTCTTTCCATTTACTCTGATTTCAGGGGCTTTTTCAAGGAGTATGGTCTTATTGGAACACTTGCATGTCAATTGCTCAGGCTGTAATCCTCTAGCCCGTGGCTACTCCACGGGGAGGAGAGCGTCTGCCTTTTGGCTGTAAGCTAGTACCCTGGCCGGAATGGCAATAAGACCCAGAAACTTGATGGCCTCTCTTTATTCCTGTTCTTATAGAAAGTTGTCTCTCTTGGGCACGGGACAGCCAACTAAGTCACCAGGACGGCTGCCAATCTTAAGACTCCCGTGTGAGGTTTCCTCCTGATTGATCTAATGTGATCCCCTCCACATGCCCGGTCTAGCCACTTCTGGCCGCGAGACCTCCACTGGGAGCCGGCCGAAACCAGTACCCGATTGAATTAAAACGCAACCGGGGTCCGTTTCCTAGGGAAGTTGGCTGTAAGGACCACATGTGTTGGAATGTCGCATAGACCATGATGGATTTCAATCTTTACTGTTTCTCATCAGTGTCTTCTGCAAATCGCCTAAAGCTATGAAATTGAGTAATTTCCCTTGCCAAAACTTCTCTAGCATTTTTGTGGGTTAATATTGCAAAACAGTATGCAGTCTTCAGGACATACGATGGCATGGCACAAGGATTTTAGTCCATTTACCAGGCACCCATCAGCAGTCTAGGATGCGATGGGGAAGTGGAGGGATGCCGGCACCCCTCCAGGGCCTTTTATGGCAGGAATGTCTTCCCAGGGAAGGCAGGATGGTGATCAATAGCAATATCTTGAGGGACGCCTCTGGTCGCTTTTGACACACAGGAACCTCTGACATATCCTGCATGGGATGCTACCCAGGAGTCAGGGGGGATTTGGTAATGGACCTTCTTTACTTTTATGGAGGCATGGCCTCAGTAGGCTTCTTAAGTTCCCAAGGACTCTACCTTGGGGTGCCTTTTAACCCACTGGAAATAATTTGGATTGCAAAACTTAGGAAAGGACTGAGCTCCTGTAACACTGCATGGCCGCAGTGGGATCTATCAGTTAGAACTCCTCTGTAGGAAACAGGGCAAATGGACCTAGGATACCTTCACTGCTCATACCTAGGCCTTTATTGCTCTATACCAGGACCCCAGACTAAGGGGCTTTTGCGAAATGTGTTTGCCCAAATGAGTCAGCTAGTAAACTTTCTCCTGACATATTGGATGGTAATTACGTAAATAAGCCTTCTTCTAGTAAACCCAGGTTGCTGGGCCATCCCTAGCAAAGGGGACTCTGGCTTTATTTCTCTGTTTCTCTTAATAGATGTGGGGGCTTCTCCCTCACTCACGTCCCGTGTTAATGGCTATAACTGGAGCCAACTGGGGTTGGTCTAACTCGAGACAGAGACTATAAGGAATATTCCCAAGCAGCTGCCGAAACTCTTCTGTTTCGGGGAAGTTTCCCTGTGTTCTCTGGCCTGACTTGGACTGCCTAACCCCTCCCCCCTTGCTGGTGGGAAAGCATGGCGTCTGCTCCTGGGGCTTATGAGCTCTGAAACCGGGAATCCCTTCTCTGCCTCCTGGCAGCACTTTGTTTCCTCTGTTTTCCCCTTCTGTTTCTGCACCAAGGTGCGTGCAGCCTGCATGACTAGCTTCTAGATCATGCACCACGGCTCCTTCTCTCTTCACTGTGAAGGAGCAAGAAGAGTACCCCCTGGACCTAACACACCCACTCCAGATCTTCCCACGCATGTCTCAGGTAAACATTCAAATTGGAGTGGGCCCAGGTGGAACGTAAATCAGTATTGGAACTAAGTTAAGTTTGTTGGTTTAATTAAGATAAGACGTGTCTTTGAAGTTACAGCAGTAAATGTGAAACTTTTATTCTATCAAAGTTTACTGAAGGTCAAATAAGCTTGTGTTACTTGTTAAAATTTGTTAGCAAAGAAATGACTAAACTGATGGTTAATTGTTGTCTCAAAGTTCTAATGGGTAATTGCTGAAGTAGCTTTCAAAGTCTTTGGTAACCTGAAAGTTTTAAAGTTTTGCTTGGATGACAAATGGAATTAAATTGTGGACACCTGTATCTTAACCAAACAGGATAAAATGCTAAGTTGTTAATTACTGAATGTAGGTTTGTGCTTTTGACTTCTTACTGCAAAGAAACTAAGAGTATTTAAATCTGCTGGTAAGCTTGTTTTCTACTTAACTGATTCATAAATTGCCACCTGAAGAATTCTGTTGTAACAGTTCACAATTGGTTAATAACTAAAGGTGTTTCTAAGAATACGAAGTTCTGCTTAGTGTAACTAAGACTGATGGAAATAAAGGGAAACTCTGTATGTAGGAAAGTAGGAGATATGTAAGAAAGACTTAAGGAATGGGAATACATTTTGTTGAAGGTAAAGGAAGGTAATTTTGTCCTAAATGAGATGGTTGTTTAGAAGGAAATGGCTTGGGACAAAACCTGAATGCAAAGGAAAGTTGTAGAAGGTTTGTGAAGGGAAATCTTCAGAAAAGGAATTTTAGCTATGGTCAAGAATGGATTAAGATTGAAATGAATGGGTTTTAAAGGTACGTTGGTACAAGACTGAAATTGTCTCTGTTCAAAAGGACAATGTTTTCTTAGATCAATTGATCTGCTGTTAAGAAAATGTAAATGGTTTTCTCTTTGCCTGCCCAGAAAAACCAGTTTTTATGTTCAGTTTTATCAGGTGTTTAACATCCCTAATTATATTTAGGCATGTGCTTCAACACTTTCTAAGATTTTAGCAAATGTTGACAAGATTTAAATTGTAAATCTCTTTAACTCAGGCTTTTCCTTGGTATGTGAAGTTGCTCATGAAGTACTACTGAACCAGTGACAAACATTGGGTTACATTTGGGAAAATACTATAACTATTCTAGAGATTCTACGCACTTCCTAAAGTTTTAACGTTTTGAGAGATCACCGCTTGATACTGTAATTATGAGAATGTTATGTGTCACAGAAATTGTAACCTGATTTCCTTGCAGCTAAATTGTATAAACTCTCCTCATCAGCTCTAACCATATCCATTCTGAATTTTTGTCATTTATAATTGTTTTAATTCTCTTGTAAAATTATCTTCAAGGAGATTCCTGTAAAGGACTTTCAGGACAAATATAGATATTTGATATGCTTGAAAATCCTAAAACTGAAATGGGTAAGAATTTCCAAAACGGACTAAAGCCGCATTCATCAGAATTAGTAACCTGGGACTAAATGAACTAAAAGATTATAGTGTTGTGTCTCTTAATGTTTTGTCTTACTTTAAACATTGCTGGTTCTCTCTAATGTTTGCTCTTCCAGACTAGGGATACTTTTTCTTAAGTTATCTGTAACTTTGCAGAGATGTAAAAGTGCTCATTTGTAAAAGTGCTCAAAGCATTCACCTTTTCTCTCTATCTGAACCCTCTGAAACCAAAAGGTCTCAGTTAAGTATTCTTTCTTCCATGGCAATCAGTCATTTGCATAAGTTCAATAAGAATCTGTTCTCCTTTAACAGGACACCATTGGAAACATGGGTTATTTTACCAAGGCTTTGGCTGGAATGTCATATTTGAGAAAGACATGCATAGACTCAGATATGACCAGACAGCTTTAAAGGAACTAAGGTTGACTTTATGAAACCTGGAGCCATAAAGCCCCTTGGGACTGTTGGCCTGATACCTTGCTTACAGAGTTCCCAGCAGCCTCACCAGGTGAGTAAAGAATGTCACTCTTTGGTGGGTGCGGAGACTCAGAAGAGGCATTCGCCCAAATTAACAGGTATTGCAGGCATACCTGATGGCAAGTATGTGGCTTGGCTTCTGGCCCGGAGAGGCTACTAAAAGTTCAACCTAGAGATTCCTTATACAAAGTTCCAGCAAAGCAGATTCTAAAAGATCTATTGATCACACTCACTGTTCTTGCTGAGCTTATGTAAATAATAGGCCAAGTTTGTTAAAACTGGACTTGTTTCACAAGTGAATTAGTCCTGATTTGGCTATCTCTGTAAATGAGGGTTATTTTAGAGAGAAAAATTGTTTTAGTAACACCTTTATGGATGTTAAATTCTAGATTTGATTGTCTTTAAATGTTTGTTTACCTATGCTAAACAATTTGAGGTAAACTTCAGAAAAGTTGCACAATAGCTTCTTTAGTCGATCTTATTATTTTGTGGATATATGAACAAGACCCCACAGCACATGATTAAACAACTGGAAAATGGGATTGATTCCCCTACAATTGTATAACTTAACTAACCCCTTATGTGTGGCTGGGATAATGAAATTGCCTAAAAGCCACCATACCACACTCCATAGGATTAACTATGGACTTGTGGAGATAATGGATGACCCCACTTTCTTTATGAGTGGATTGGATGATGCATGGCGGACTCCCCTTATCTCTTGACAAGTTTTCTCACTTGCCAGTGATCCTCTGTAATCAGGATATTGTTAAGGCTGGACCACTCAAAGGTCTTATTGGTTTTATCCCTTAGTCATATTTATCTTAGAAGTCACCTCTGTTGAGGTGCAATTGCAAACAGATGCTTTAGCGAAACTTAGAACAGCCCTCCTCATAAAAAGAGCCTCAAAGCTCACTATGGGACAGTCCTTGACTGTAATGATGTCACATCAGGTCCAGATTTGTCTTAGAAGCCAAAGGCCACCAATGGATGATGTAGGCCAACTAATTAAATATTGGACTATACTTACAGATATGCCAGAAATAATACTTAAAATTTGTCAAACTTTAAACCTAGTTACCTGTATGCCTGAACCTGACCTGTACTCCTTTCTCTATAGAGCAAAAAAGGTTATTGATCTTGCTTACTCTATTTGGCCAGATATAAGATGCCCCTGTTAAAAATATGAATGACAGTTGGTTTTCTGATGACAGTAGTTTTCATAGAAAAAATAAAGAAAGCTAGGTGTGCCAAAGTGCTCACTAGCACTTTTCAATTGCCAAAGCCTAAAAACATTAACACTGACTCCAAATATGCCTTCCTGGTACTACATGCCCAGGGAGCTATTTGGAAGGAAAGGGGATTGCTGTCAATCCATAACTCCCCAATCCAATATGGGCCTAAGTTCCAAAACCCTCCTTATTGCTATACTAAGGATGGCCTTAGATGTCCTGACAGCAGCCCAGGGTGGCACATGTGCAATTATCAAGACAGCATGTTGTGTGTACATTCCAGACTATCACAAAAATGTCACAGGACTAATAAAAGACATGAATACCCAGATTAAGGCCCTACAAGATCCTTCTCTCTCAGTGAATGGTTAAGTTCCTAGTTTGAAGGAAGACTATGGCCAAATCTCCTTTTCGGGCTTCTCATTCTTATCGCCTTATTAACTTTAATATGTTGCTTTGTTCCATGTTTCTCTACTTGGTGCCGAGACTCCATTGCTGCAATGAATTCACCACGACAGATGATCCTTACCACGCGCAAAGACACTCCTTCACTGTCAGCACTGGATTCGGCTGCCTCTGCCTTTCATAACTCCCCTATACATTCCTCCACTGATCAATATTGACCCCAGTAGGTAGGGACAGCTCTACGCCCCTATTCAGCAGGAAGAAGTTACAGAAGATGAGACCTTCCACCTTCAACCACCTTAAAGATTTAAGGGTCAAAATTGTTCAGGGGGGAATGATGAGGGAGCAGGAGGCTGGCTGAGGACAAAGCAAAAGCTGGCGCCTTGCACCCCCCCCTTTCATGCACTCCCCTCCATATGTGTAGCATCCCTCAGGCAGCCCTGACTGCCATGAACAATAAGCAAATAGTTAACTTGCAGAGCTCCCAATCCTTCTAGACAGGAGTCTCCCTTGGCTTACAAATGTTCTAAATCTCACTAACAAAGAGGATTGATAGCAGGATTGTGACACCCCACCAAAAAGTCTCCCAACTATCTTAATGTTAATGGCTGGTCTAAAGACAACTTTGATCCAGCAGCAAGGGCAAGGCCTCCGGCAGGCCTGGAACATCCTGGCACCTTGTAGGCCCTCTTTAGTATATGAAAACTCCACTGAAACCTCCCTTCCCCTCACCTTCCCCCAACAGCAGGGTACATAACCTGCCATCCCTCACAACCCGGGGCAGCAGCAGCTCTTCCTGCCCACGGGTCCTATCCCCGTGCTTTAATAAACCACCATTTTGCACCAAAGATGTCTCAAGAATTCTTTCTTGGTCATCGGCTCCGGACCTCAGCCCACCAAACCTCACTAAGGTTCTAGAACTTCATCAAGTCCAGAGAGTGCAAGATTCGTCCATGGCCCATGAGGCCTCCCCAACATTCCAGGGCCATCGCTGATACAAAATCCAGAGACAAAACCCTGAACACGTGCCTCAGACTCGCTCATTCTTCATATCCTGAAGAGTTCTTCAGATAAGAACCTACACGGCACTCGAAGGCACCCAAAATATATAGTCTAACCTGGGCACTAATGCACTGTCTGACAACCTGAGCCCGGACCTCGTGACCAACACCCAGAAAGCTGACCGCACACTGAGCACATCAGACCCGCCATGGCCTTAGGTCATCATCTCTTCCCTACATCAGTTTTCAGGCTTCAGAACCTAAACCTTATCTCCAATCACTGCCCAGGGGTGACTGTGATGCAGAACTCAGAACTCTTCCTTACCCATGGCAAGAAAACTTGTGGTTGGCATGTTGTCCAACGTTCAGTGTAGGAGAAACCAGCATTCACCCTGAGGCCCCGCCATTCTTGAGTGCGACGAGGGCATAAACACCCATTGGACCCTCAGCGTGAGTCCTGTCCTCTAGTACGTCCTCTCAGTGGCTGGACCATTAGATGTCATAATGGGCTTGACATGTCCCTAGGCCCCAATTTTTACCAGATATCTGGTTGTCCAGTCGCCCCTCCCCAGGGCTCTACTCTGGAATCCCTCAATTGGTGGGACGCCTGAGGTTGAAAAACAAAACAAAATAAATCAACAACAATAGAACAACGGACCTCTTCCCTCCCACAGAATGAACCCAAACTCTTTGGACGGGGCCAAACCCCCAGAGAGTAAGACTCGTCCATTTCCCATGAGGTCACCTGGAAATTTCAGACCATGAGTGACACAATATCCAGAGACAAAAACTTCAGCAAGAGCCTCACACTCAACCTTTTTTCATATCCCGAAGAATTCTCCTCATGGTCTGTATATCAGTCCTGCCATACCTATGACCCGAAACATAAGCCAGTTTGTGTTTTCAGACAACTGTCCAAACAGCCCTGGCCTACACACCCTACAGGCTCAGGCCCCTGCAGCCAAACCTGACGACGGTGCTTGCCCTCTCCAAGGGAATTGTATGTGCCCATTCCAATGGCCAAACCCTACTAAGAGGAAAATCCTCCAAAGTCCCTGAGGCCACCCCAATATTTCTGGCTTCCCAGGACAAACAGGGGCAATCTGGTCCCATCTGAGCACCTACCGGCACTCAGACCCGTAGACTGATGTCCCCAGATGTAAAAAGGAACGAAAAGGCACCTAGGCACCTATCGGATCATTTGCTTTGGTTTCCAGTGTTCTCTCCTCAGAGGCCTGGATTTCAATAACAGCATAAGGCTGTTTCTTGACTCACCCATCAGAAAAAATCTCACATACACATGGGAAACTTGCACGATGGTGCTGTTTGAAAGCCTCTCTTTAGGAGAACCTTTCAGGGCCCCAATGCCACCGCTTCATTCCAAGGTCTCCATAGACGCAAACTCATATTAGGACACATCCACGGGAGAGTCCATTTCAACTCAGCCTCCTCGGTTGCTCCCCCAGATCCAGCAGATCTAACCTGTCTTGTTGCTTGGAACAATTGGAATGCGAGGTGGGCTACCCAGCCATCCATCCTTAGAACCCTGCTCGGAATCGTTGTCCTGGAGCAAACCAACAGGTCTCAATTGTCCTGCAGAAGAATCTTTGCAGTTGGGAGCTTCTCACAACTCCCATCGTGGGAAAACCTCCAAGGCCTCGTGATCCACAACCCTTCAAGAAGGAGCCATCAGGGACAGAATGTCCAACCTGAGCGATCGTCTGATCCTCACCCTGACTTCAGATGCACGAGATCTCGATTCAGGTCTCACCCAGAAACCTAGGCCTAGCTTGGGTTCTCAGACTTCCGTCCTCAGACTACTGTCCCACAAGCCCTCCAGTTTGGCAATCCAGAACTACAATGCAGCACTCTGCCTGCCCTCCAGAAGAAAAACATTGCCCTCTGGGGCTACCCAGAAACCCCAAATGAGGACCTACCTGCACGCCATTCGGCTGTACCCCAAATATATAGGCTGACCTGGGCACTAATGCCCTTTCTGACACAGCCTGAGCCTGGACCTCCTGGCCCCACCCAGACAGCTGGCCGCACACTGAGCACATCGGAACCGCCATGGCTTTAGTTCGTCATCTCTTCTCAACCATGGTTTTCAGGCTTCAGAACACAGACCTTATCTCAAATCATGGCCCGGGTTTGGAAACGATGCAGAAATCAGAACTCTTTCCCCATGGCAAGAAACATTGTGATTGGCCTGTTGTCCAAGGTTCAGTGTACTTGAAACCAGTGTGGCCCATGAGGCCCCGCCCATGCTTGCGGGCCACATTGGTCACAAACACACATTGTGACCCTCAGCCTGAGCCCAGTCCTCAGGTAAGGCCTCTCAGTGACTGGATGGAGAGACAGCATATTGGGCTTGCCATGCCACTAGGCCCCAATTTTTAACCATAGTTCGGGTTGTCCCTTCACTCTTACCCAGGGCTCTGCTTTGGAATTCCTCTTTTGGTGGGACACCTGAGGTAACAAACCTGAAAGGAGTCCTCCCATCCCACAGATTGACGAAAAACAATTGGCATCGGGTCAAGTCCACAGAGAGCAAGATTCGTCCATGGCCCATGAGGCCTCCCCAACATTCCACGGCCATCGCTGATACAATATCCAAAGACAAAAGCCTGAGTACGCACCTCAGACTCGCTCATTCTTCATATCCTGAAGAGTTCTTCAGATAAGAACCTACACGTCACTCGAATGCACCTCAAAATATATAGTCTAACCTGGGCACTAATGCACTGTCTTACAACCTGAGCCCAGACCTCATGACCAACACCCAGACAGCTGACCGCACACTGAGCACATCAGACCCGCCATGGCCTTAGGTCATCATCTCTTCCCTACCTCAGTTTTTCATCTTCAGAACCTAGAACTTACCTCCAATCACTGCCCAGGGGTGACTGTGATGCAGCACTCAGAACTCTTCCTTACCCATGGCAAGAAACCTTGTGGTTGGCATGTTGTCCAACGTTCAGTGTAGGAGAAACCAGCATTCACCCTGAGGCCCCGCCATTCTTGAGTGCGACGAGGGCATAAACACGCATTGTGACCCTTAGCGTGAGTCCTGTCCTCTAGTACGTCCTCTCAGTGTCTGGACCATTAGATGTCATAATGGGCTTGACATGTCCCTAGGCCCCAATTTTTAACCAGATATCTGGTTGTCCAGTCACCACTCCCCAGGGCTCTACTCTGGAATCCCTCATTTGGTGGGACGCCTGAGGTTGAAAAACAAAACAAAACAAATCAACAACAACTGAACAACGGACCTATTCCATCCCACAGAATGAACCCAAATCTTTGGACAGGGCCAAACCCCCAGAGAGTAAGATTTGTCCATTTCCCATGAAGTCAGCCGGAAATTTCACGACCATGTGTGACACGATATCCAGAGAAAAAAACTTGAGCAAGAGCCTCACACTCACCCTTTTTTCATATCCCGAAGAATTCTCCTCATGGTCTGTATATCAGTTCTGCCATACCTATGACCCGAAACATAAGCCGAGTTTGTGTTTTCAGACAACTGTCCAAACTACCTGGCCTATACACCCTACAGGCTCAGGCCCCTGGAGCCAAACCTGACGACTGTGCTTGCCCTCTCCAAGGGAAATGTATGTGCCCATTCCAATGGCCACAACCCTACTAAGAGGATAAACCTCCAAAGTCCCTGAGGCCACCCCAATATTTCTGGCTTCCCAGGACAAACAGGGGCAATCTGGTCCCATCTGAGCACCTACCGGCACTCAGACCCATAGATTGATGTCCCCAAGGGAAAAAGGAACGAACAGGCCCCTAGGCACCTATCGCATCCTTTGCTTTGTTTTCCAGTGTTCTGTCCTCAGAGGCCTGGATTTCAATAACCGCATATGGCTGTTTCTTGACTCACTCATCAGAAAAAATCTCACATACACATGGGAAACTTGCACGATGGAGCTGTGTGAAAGCCTCTCTTTAGTAGAACCCTTCAGGGCCCCAATGCCACCGCTTCATTCCAAGGTCTCCATAGACACAAAATCATATTAGGACACATCCACGGGAGAGTCCATTTCTACTCAGCCTCCTCGGTTGCTGCCCCAGATCCAGCAGATCTAACCTGTCTTATTGCTTGGAGACAATTGGAATGCGAGGTGGGCTACCCAGCCATCCATCCTTTGAACCCTGCTCGGAATCGTTGTCCTGGAGCCAACCAACAGGTCTCAATTGTCCTGCAGAAGAATCCTTGCAGTTGGGAGCTTCTCACAACTCCCATCGTGGGAAAAACCCCATGGCCTCGTGATCCACACCCATTCAAGAAGGGGCCATCAGGGACAGAATGTCCAACCTGAGCGATCGTCTGATCCTCGCCCTGACTTCAGATGCACGAGATCTCGATTCAGGTCTAACCCAGAAACCTAGGCCTAGCTTGGGTTCTCAGACTTCCGTCCTCAGACTACTGTCCCACAAGCCCTCCAGTTTAGCAATCCAGAACTACAATGCAGCACTCTGCCTGCCCTCCAGAAGAAAAACATTGCCCTCTGCGGCTACCCAGAAACCCCAAATGAGGATCAACCGGCACGCCATTCGGCTGTATCCCAAATATATAGGCTGACCTGGGCACTAATGCCCTTTCTGACACAGCCTGAGCCTGGACCTCCTGGCCCACCCAGACAGCTGGCCGAACATTGAGCACATCGGACCCGCCATGGCCTTAGGTCGTCATCTCATCTCAACCTCGGTTTTCAGGCTTCAGAACCTAGACCTTATCTCCAATCACGGCCCGGGTTTGAAAATGATGCCGAAATCAGAACTCTTTCCCCATGGCAAGAAACCTTGTGGTTGGCATGTTGCCCAAGGTTCAGTGTACTTGAAACCAGTGTGGCCCATGAGGCCCCGCCCATGCTTGCGGGCCACATTGGTCACAAACACACATTGTGACCCTCAGCCTGAGCCCAGTCCTCAGGTAAGTCCTCTCAGTGGCTGGATGGAGAGACAGCATATTGGGCTTGCCATGCCCCTAGGCCCCAATGTTTAATCATAGTTCGGGTTGTCCCTTCACTCTTCCCCAGGGCTCTGCTTTGGAATTCCTCTTTTGGTTTGACACCTGAGGTAACAAACCTGAAAGGAGTCCTCCCATCCCACAGATTGACGAAAAACAATTGGGATTGGGACAAATCCACAGAGAGCAAGATTCGTCCATGGCCCATGAGGCCTCCCCAACATTCCACGGCCATCGCTGATACAAAATCCAGAGACAAAAGCCTGAGCACGTGCCTCAGACTCGCTCATTCTTCATATCCTGAAGAGTTCTTCAGATAAGAACCTACACGGCACTCGAATGCACCCAAAATATATAGTCTAACCTGGGCACTAATGCACTGTCTGAGAACCTGAGCCCGGACCTCGTGACCAACACCCAGACAGCTGACCGCACACTGAGCACATCAGACCCGCCATGGCCTTAGGTCATCATCCCTTCCCTACCTCAGTTTTCAGGCTTCAGAACCTAGACCTTATCTCCAATCACTGCCCAGGGTTGACTGTGATGCCGAAATCAGAACTCTTCCTTACCCATGGCAAGAAACCTTATGGTTGGCATGTTGTCCAACGTTCAGTGTAGGAGAAACCAGCATTCACCCTGAGGCCCCGCCCATTCTTGAGTGCGACGAGGGCATAAACACGCATTGTGACCCTCAGCCTGAGTCCTGTCCTCTAGTACATACTCTCAGTGGCTGGACCTTTAGATCCATAATGGGCTTGACATGTCCCTAGGCCCCAATTTTTAACCAGATTTCTGGTTGTCCAGTCACCCGTCCCTAGGGCTCTACTCTGGAATCCCTCATTTGGTGGGACACCTGAGGTTGAAAAACAATACAAAACCAATCAACAACAACAGAACAACGGACTCTTCCATCCCACAGAATGACCCCAAACTCTTTGGACGGGGCCAAACCCCCAGAGAGTAAGAATCGTATATTTCCCATGAAGTCACCCGGAAATTTCACGACCATGAGTGACACGATACCCAGAGACAGAAACTGGTGGAAGAGCCTCACACTCGCCCTTTTTTCATATCCCGAAGTGTTCTCCTCATGGTCTGTAGATCAGTCCTGCCATACCTATGACCCGAAACATATGCCGAGTTTGTGTTTTCAGACAGCTGTCCAACAGCCCTGGCCTACACACCGTACAGGCTCAGGCCCCTGGAGCCAAACCTGACGACTATGCTTGCCCTCTCCAATGGAATTGTATGTGCCCATTCCAAAGGCCTCAACCCTACCAAGAGGATAAACCTCCAAATTCCCTGAGACCATCCCAATACTTGTGGCTTCCCAGGACAAACAGGATCAATCTGGGCCCGTCTGAGCACCTACCTGCACTCAGACCCGTAGACTGATGTCCCCAGAGGTAAAAAGGAACGTACAGGCCCGTAGGCACCTATCGGAACCATTGGTTTGGTTTCCAGGCATCTCTCCTCAGAGGCCTGGGTTTCAATAATAGCATATGGCTGTTTCTTGACACAACCATCAGAACAAATCTCATCTACACATGGGAAACTTGCACGAAGGAGCTGTGTGAAAGCCTCTCTTTAGGAGAAACCTTCAGGGCCCCAGTGTCACCGCTTCATTCCAAGGTCTCCATAGACACAAAATCATACTAGGACACATCCACGGGAGAGTCCATTTCAACTCAGCCTCCTCGGTTGCTCTCCAGATCCAGCAGATCTAACCTGTCTGGTTGCTTTGAGAGAATTGGAATTAGAGGTGGGCTACCCAGCCATCCATCCTAAGAACCCTGCTCGGAATCGTTAGCCTGGAGCCAACCAAAAGGTCTCAATTGTCCTGCAGAAGAATCTTTGCCGTTGGGATCTTCTCACAACTCCCATCGTGGGAAAAGCCCCATGGCCTCATGATCCACTCCCCCTCAAGAAGGGGCCATCAGGGACAGAGAGTCCAACCTGAGCGATCGTCTGATCCTTGCCCTGATTCAGATTCACGAGATCTCGATTCAGGTCTGTAGATTGTGCCTGCCATATCCTCACCCAGAAACCTAGGCCTAGCTTGGATTCTCAGACTTCCGTCCTCAGACTACTGGCCCAGAAGCCCTCCAGTTTGGCAATCCAGAACTACAATGCAGCACTCTGCCTGCAATCCAGACGAAAAACATTCCCCTCTGGGGCTACCCAAAAACCCCAAATGAGGATCAACCTGCACGCCATTCGGCTGTACCCCAAAGATATAGGCTGACCTGGGCACTAATGCCCTTTCTGACACAGCCTGAGCCTGGACCTCCTGGCCCCACCCAGACAGCTGGCCGCACATTGAGCACATCGGACCCACCATGGCCTTAGGTCGTCATCTCTTCTCAACCTCGGTTTTAAGGCTTCAGAACCTAGACCTTATCTCCAATCACTGCCCGGTTTTGAAAATGATGCAGAAATCAGAACTCTTTCCTCATGGCAAGAAACCTTGTGGTTGGCATGTTGCCCAAGGTTCAGTGTACTTGAAACCAGTGTGGCCCATGAGGCCCCGCCCATGCTTGCGGGCCACATTGGTCACAAACACACATTGTGACCCTTAGCCTGAGCCCAGTCCCCAGGTAAGGCATCTCAGTGGCTGGAGGAAGAGACAGCATATTGGGCTTGCCATGCCCCTAGGCCCAATTTTTAACCATAGTTCGGGTTGTCCCTTCACTCTTCCCTAGGGCTCTGCTTTGGAATTCCTCTTTTGTTGGGACACCTGAGGTAACAAACCTGAAAGGAGTCCTCCCATCCCACAGATTGACGAAAATCAATTGGGTTCGGGCCAAATCCACAGAGAGCAAGATTTGTCCATGGCCCATGAGGCCTCCCCAACATTCCAGGGCCATCGCTGATACAAAATCCAGAGATAAAAGCCTGAGCAAGCGCCTCAGACTCGCTCATTCTTCATATCCTGAAGAGTTCTTCTCATGGTTTGTAGATCGGGCGTGCCATACCTATGTCCCCAAACCTAAGCTGAGTTTGTGTTTTCAGACTTCTGTCCTCAAAGTCCTGGGCTACACACCCTCCAGGCTAGGGCCCCTGGAGCCTCACATTTGGACTGTGCCTACCTAATCCATGGGAATTCTGCCCATTCCATTGTTGAAAATCGTATAAATTATGAGAACCCTCCAAAGCCCCAGAGGCCATCCCAATAGTGTAGGTCACCCGTGACAAAAAAGGGCTGTCTGACAGCAGCGGAGCATCTACCTCCACTCGTACCATAGATGTTTGTCCCCAGAGAAGAAGATTGAACCATACAGGACCCTAGGCCATTATCGGATCCTTTGCTTTGGTTTGCAGGCATGACTCCTCAAAAGCCTGGATTCCAATACCAGCATAGGGGTTTTCTTGAGGCACCTAAGAACAAATCTCGTCTCCACAAGGAAATTTGTGCATGGGAGCTATGTCAAAAGCTTCGGAGAATACTTCAGGGTCCCGGTGCCACCGCCCCATTCCAAGGCCCTCATGGACACAAACACACATTAGGACCCATCCTCAGGAAAGTCCATTTCAAATCAGCCACCCCGGTTGCTCCCGCAGATCCATCAGATCTAAACTGTCTTATTGCTAGGAGACAATTGGAATGCGAGGCGGGCTTCCCAGGCATCCATCCTCAAACGGTGCTCTGGAATCATTCCATATGGGATGTCCTGGAGCTGTCCAACAGGTCTCAATTGTCCCGCAGAAGGAATCCTTGAAGGGGGCATCCCACAACTCCCAACGTGGGAAAACCTCCCGGGCCTCGAGATTCCGCTCCCTTCATGAAGGGGCCGTCAGGCACAGAAACTCCAACCTGCGCCAACGTCTGATCCTCGCCCTGACATCAGATGCATGAGATATTGGTTCAGATCTGCAGGGGTTACCTGCCGTGCCCTCACCCTGAAACCGAAGTCTAGCTTGTGTTCTCAGACTTCCGTCCTCACAGTCCTGGCCCTGACGCCCTCAAGTTTGGCAATTCCGGACCGACAATGAAGCACTCTGCCTGCCCTCTAGAAAAAATATATTGCCTAATGAGCTGCCCAGGCAGCTTAAAGGAGGAAAAACCTACACGGCACTCGAATGTACCCAAATTATACAGTCTAACCTGGGCACTAATGCACTGTCTGACACAACCTGAGCCCGGACCTCCTGACCAACACCCAGACAGCTGACCGCACACTGAGCACATCAGACCCGCCATGGCCTTAGGTCATCATCCCTTCCCTACCTCAGTTTTCAGGCTTCATAACCTAGACCTTATCTGCAATCACTGCCCAGGGGTGACTGTGATGCAGAAATCAGAACTCTTCCTTACCCATGGCAAGAAACCTTGTGGTTGGCATGTTGTCCAACGTTCAGTGTAGGAGAAACCAGCATTCACCCTGAGGCCCCGCCCATTCCTGAGTGCGACGGAGGCATAAACACACATTGTGACCCTCAGCGTGAGTCCTGTCCTCTAGTAAGTCCTCTCAGTGGCTGGACCCTTAGATATCATAATGGGCTTGACATGTCCCTAGGCCCCAATTTTTGACCAGATTTCTGGTCATCCAGTCGCCCCTCCCCAGGGCTCTACTCTGGAATCCTTCATTTGGTGGGACACCTGAGGTTGAAAAACAAACAAACCAAAAAAGAAAAAATCAGCAACAACAACAAAACGGACCTCTTCCATCCCAAAGAATGACCCCAAACTATTTGGACGGGGCCAAACCCCCAGAGAGTAAGACTCGTCCAATTCCCATGAAGTCACGCGGAAATTCACGACTATGAATGACACGATATCCAGAGACAAAAACTTGAGCAAGAGCCTCACACTCCCCCCTTTTTCATATCCCGAAGGGTTCTCTGCATGGTCTGTAGATCATTCCTGCCATTCCTATGACCCGATACATAATCCGAGTTTGTGTATTCAGACAACTGTCCAAACAGCCCTGACCTACACACCCTACATACTCAGGCCCCTGGTGCCAAACCTGAGGACTGTACTTGCCCTGTCCAAGGGAATTGTGTGTTCCCATTCCAATGGCCACAAACCTACTAATAGGATAAACCTCCAAAGTCCCTGAGGCCATCCCAATAGTTTTGGCTTCCCATGACAAACAGGGGCAATCTGAGCCCATCTGAGCACCTACTTGCACTCCGACCCGTAGACAGATGTCCCCAGAGGTCAAAATGAACGAACAGACCCCTAGGCACTAATCGGATCCATTGCTTTGGTTTCCAGTCATCTCTCCTCAGAGGCCTGCATTTCAATACCAGCATATGGCTGTTTCTTAACTCACCCATCAGAACAAATCTCATGTACACATGGGAAACTTGCACGTTGGAGCTGTGTCAAAGCATCCCTTTAGGAGATCCATTCAGGCCCCCAGTAACACCGCTTCATTCGAAGGTCTCTATAGACACAAAAACACATTAGGACCCATCCTCAGGAGAGTCCAATTGAACTCAGCCTCCTCGGTTGCTCCCCCAGATCCAGCAGATCTAAACTCTCTTGTTGCATGGAGACAATTGGAATGCGAGGTGGGCTACCCAGCCATCCATCCTTAGAACCTGGAATGGAATCGTTGGCCTGGAGCCAACCAAAAGTCTCAATTGTCCTGCAGAAGAATCTTTGCAGTTGGGAGCTTCTCACAACTCCCATCGTGGGAAAAACCCCATGGCCTCGTGATCCACTCCCCCTTCAAGAAGGGGCCATCAGGGACAGAGAGTCCAACCTGAGCGATCATCTGATCCTCGCCCTGATTCAGATGCACGAGATCTCGATTCAAGTCTGTCGATTGTGCCTGCCATATCCTCACCCAGAAACCTAGGCCTAGCTTGGCTTCTCAGACTTCCATCCTCAGACTACTGGCCCACAAGCCCTCCAGTTTGGCAATCCAGAACTACAATGCAGCACTCTGCCTGCAATCCAGATGAAAAACATTGCCCTCTGGGGCTACCCAGAAACCCCCAATGAGGATCAACCTGCACGCCATTCGGCTGTACCCCAAATATATAGGTTGGTTGTCCTTGTGCCAACCAACAGGTCTCAATTGTCCTGCAGAAGAATCTTTGCAGTTGGGAGCTTCTCACAACTCCCATCGTGGGAAAACCCCCAATGGCCTCGTGATCCCCCCCCCCTTCATGAAGAGGCCATCAGGGACAGAAAGTCCAACCTGAGCGATCGTCTGTTCCTCGCCCTGACTTCAGATGCACGAGATCTCGATTCCGGTCTGTAGATTGTGCCTGCTATCTCCTCACCCAGAAACCTAATCCTAGCTTGTGTTCTCAGACTTCCGTCTTTAGGTTTCCATGGGCACAAGGCTCTGTCTGACACAGACTGAGCCACGATCTCCAGTCAGCCACTGAGAGATGGGCCCCATTTTCTGAAGGTGTGACTTCCTGTGGCCTGAAACCAACATCTCTACTCAACCTGGATATTCAGCCTTCTGTCCCAGACCGTAGCTCAAATCCATGCCTATTGGTGAACCTGACACACAAGAGTACTCCTCCTTCCCAACTCTCTGAGTGGCAACCAGCCTCATGGCCCACGAGACCACAGTCACATATGGAAGACTCCCTGGATACAAACAGGCAGCCTGAGCCTGCTTTCAAACAAAACCCCGCAGTAGCTGCATCAGGAGCCCACAGAGTGTGACTTCCAGGTCCCTAAGGCCAAATCCTCACCATTGTTCATGTTTTCAAGGCACCCACACCCAGAACGTGTCTCTGGAATCCCTATTTGGGTGTCCTCTGAGACGGAAAACAACAGTCTTCCCTTCCCTCAGAGACACCAAACTCTTGGGAGCTGAGCAGAATCCCCAGAGATGAAGAATTTCTCATGGACTCATGAAGCCACTCCTCCCTTTTGCGACCATCCCGGACACACACCCGACAGAAGAACCTGCGCTATGACACCTTAATTTCAGTACACTATGAGCTGCCCTCTGGGCCTGAACATCGGACCTGTGATCACCTCGGCCCTCACTCTAACCCTAGTTTGCTTTTGCAGATATCTCTCCCCAAAGCGCTGGCCCACATGCCCTCCCAGGATGGGGCCTATGGTGCCACACCAGATGACTGTCCTTACACTCCCAAAGGAAACTTTGCCCTTCACAGTTGCCCAAAACCTGAAGATTAGGAGCAAAGTTAAATCCCCTAAGCCCACCTCAATTTCTAAGAAGGCTCTGGACCCAAATGCACATTCTGACACACAATGGGCCACTGCCTCCAGGCAGACATCCAAATCCAATGGCCTGAGTCAGAAGTTTGAACCTGCCATGACTATAGGACTTCATTGATACCCCAGTTTTAGATTTTTAGGCACCTGTTCCCAGAGGCCTGTTCTCCAATACTGACTTATATTCCAATATGTGTTACTTGAGCCACACAACAGAACCGCTTCTGTCCCCAAAAGGATACCTTGCTCTTGGTAGCTGTGCCCATGTCTCAGTGTAGGAGAATCCTGCATGGCCTCTGACCACCCCAACATTCTAACATCTCCCTGGATACAAACCAGCATTGTGATCCAACAGCATGAAACTCCATGTCAACTCAGGCCGCTTGGAACTTCACCCCAGAGCCACCAGATCGAACCTGCCATGTTTCTTGCCTGCAGTGGTCAATGGAGTTGTGCTTTTCAGGCATCCGTGCGGGAGAGCTCTGCACCCAAACTTTCCATATGGGGGACACTGGAGCAAGCAAACCAGACTCACCCTGTCCAGTAGAAGGAAACCTTGCTATTTAGAGCATCTCACAAGCCTCAGGGTGGAAAATCCTCCATGGCCTCGTGACACCAGCCCTCCATTTGGCGGTCATTGTAGACACAAACTCCAGTGTGAGCAAGCATCTGACATCTGCCCTTGCTCAGGTCCTGGGTACCTCACATCAGCCGCTGCACACTGGAACTGTCTTTCGCTTGGCACTGAATTGAACCATAGATTATGTTTACAAGTCCATCTTCACCTTCCTCGTACCCAAACCCTCTTGATAGAGAGCTTTGGAGCCACAATACTGCATTCTGCCTACCACAAAGAAAGAAGACGTGCCTGTAGAGTCTGCCTGAAACCCCACATGAGGATCCACCTGCCTGGGCCTTGACGGCACCTTAATATCATAGGCCACTATGGGCACTCAGGCTCTGTCTGACACAGTTTGAGCCATGAACTCCAGACAGCCACACAGACAGTGGGCTCCATATCCTCTAGGTGGGACATGCCATAGCCCAAAAACCATCATCTCTATCCAACATGAGTATTCAGGCATCTTTCCTAGACCGTAGCTCAAATCCCTGCCTATGGGGGAACCTGAAGCACAGGAGAACTCCTCATTCCTGAGGTCAGGAAACCTGGCTGTTGAGATGGGTGTCCAACCTTCAGCGTGGGGCCCATGAGACCACTGTCACTCATGGGAGCCACCCTGGACACAAACAGGCATTGTGCCCCTAAGCCTGAGCATGCATTCAAATATGCCCTCTCAGGTGCACCACCAGGATACCGCATTGCAGGCCTGGTACTCCCATAGTTCCAAATACTAACACTTGGCGGGATATTCCAGGCACCCAGGCCCAGAGCCCGTCTCTTGAATCCCTGTTTTGAGGCACCCCTAATATGGAAAACAGCCCTATTCCCTTCCGCGAAAAGGCCACCAAACTATTGGGAGCCGCTAGAATCCTTAGAGAGGAAAAGTTTCCCATGTATCCATGAGAACACATCTGCATTCTGAGGCCATCCGGGACACACAATCCAGATATAATAGCCTGTACTACCGCATTCGTATCACCCTCTTTAAAGTTCCTGATGAGCTGCTCTCCAGGTCTACGCATTGGGCCTGCGATCACTTTGATACTAACTGTAACCCAAGTTTTTCTTTGCAGACGTCTCTCCCAAACCATAGCTCACATGCCCTCCAGGATCTCGTCTTTGGAGACACACCACAGGACTGTGCCTGTCATCCCCAAGGAAACTTCGCCCATCATAGTTGCCCCAAACCTCTAGATTAGGAGAAACCTGCAATGTCCCTGAGCCCACCCCAATATTGGAGGACACTCTGCATGCAAATGCACACTCTGAAACACCCTGATTCCCTACGTCCAGTCAGACACCCAAGTCAATGGTCCTGAGTCAGAATATTGAACCAGACATTGAACCAGGACCTCATTGGAACCCCCCATTAGTTTTTAAGGCATCTGTCCTCAGAGGCCTATTCTGGAATAAAAACTTATGATACAACATGTGGTCCCTGAGGCACACAACAGAACAACTCTTGTCCCCAGAAGGAAACCGTGCTCTTGGACTTGTGTCAAACTCTCAGCGTAGGAGAATCCTGCAAGGCCCCTTTGCCAACAGTGCATTGTAAGATCTCCCTGGTGACAAACCAGCATTGTGACCCATGTGCAAGATATTCCATGTCAACTCAAGGCCTTGGTACTTTGCCCCAGAGTCATCAGAACGAAACTGCCATATTCCTCAGCTCCAATGGTCAATGGAGGTGTGCCTTCCAGGCATCCATGCCGAAGAGCTCTGCTACCCAAACATGGGGTACTGTGGAGCAAACAAACCAGACTCCACCTGTCCAGTAGAAGGAAACCTTGCTGTTTGGAGCATCTCACAAGTCTCAGCGTGGGAAATCATCCATGGGCTCTTGATGCCACCCCTCCATTTATTGGTCATTGTAGACACAAACTCTAGTGTGAGCATACACCTGACATCCGTCCTTACTCAGGTGCTGGATATATCAAAAAAGACGCTTCACACTGGAACTGCGTTCCGCTTGGCACTGAATTGTACAGTAGCTTGTGTCTACAATTCCATCCTCACCCTACTGCTCCCCAAGGCCTCTTGATATTGAATTCTGGAGCCGCAATGCAGCATTCTGTCTCCCTCATAGGAAGAAGTGCCTGGTTAGTCTGCCCAGAATCCCCACATTAGGATCAGTCTGCTTGGCCCTGGAGGGAACCCCGATTTATAGACTTCCCTGGCCACTCTTGTTGTGTCTTACAGAGCCTGTGTCCCGACCTAGAGTCAGTCACAGGGAGTGCAGGTCCCATATCTAGCATGTGGGACTGGCCATGGCCCAAGTCTGTCATCTCTACCCATACTTGGTATTCTCGCACCTTTCCCCAGATTTTGCTGAAATCCTTCCAATGGGGGAACCTGAAACACTATAGAGTTCTACTCCTTTTCCATGGAAGGACCCCTGGGTGTTGAAATGGGTATCCAGCTCTCAAAGTGGGAGCAAGGTACAAGGCCAATGTGACCAGGCCAACTCCTGATGGCTCCCCAGGGCACAAACAGGCATTGTGACCCTCACCCAAGTATGCTTTCAAACAAACTCTCTCAGTTCCACCTCAAGGTTCCTGCATTGCAGGCCTGGTATTCCCCTAACCCCAAATTCTAACCCTTGGTGGGATTTTCCAGGCGCCCAGACTTAGAACTCATATCTAAAATCTCTGTTTTGGGGCACCTCTAAGATGGAAAACAGCACACTCTTATTTTCCCCGAAAAAGCCACCAAGCTAAGGGGAGCCACCAGGATCCTTAGAGACAAAAAGTCTCCCATGGATGCATGAGACCTCACCTACATTCTGAGGTCATTCTGGACACACAATCCAGATGGAAAAGTCTGTGCTACTGTCTTCTAGTAATCCTAATTACAGTTGCTGATGAGCTGACCCCCAGGTCTATGCATTTGGCTTGTGATCACCTCGCGACTAATCCAAACCTGAATTTGTGTTTGCAGACTTCTTTCCCAAAACCATGGCTCACATGCCCTCCTGGATGGGGTCACTCGAGGTGCACCAAAGGACTGTGGCTGAATTCCCCAAGGAAACTGTGCCTATCACAGTTGCCCAAACCTTCCAGATTAAGAGAAACCTGCAAGGTTTCCAATTTTGGCGGCTGTCTGGATGCAATTGCACAGTATGAAACACCCTGATTAGATACATTCAGATGGACAGCCACGTCAATGGTCCTGAGTCAGAAGATTGAACCTCACATGCCATTGGACCTCATTGGAACACTTGATTAGATTTTCAGGCATCTGTCCTCAGGGTTCTGTTCTGGAATACCATCTTATGATACAACCTGTCCCTGAGCCCGGAAAACGCCCGGCAAACTCTCTTCGGGCGCAACGCGTCTGAAGGGCAGCCCCACCGCGCATGGCCGGCATCACGAGCACTCGAGCATGCGCCTCACCAGGAAGCCCACCGTGAGGCAGGCTGCAGTGAGGCGGACGCCTCCTGCTAATCCTTGACCTGAGGGTGTTCCCTCCCTGGTGCTGTCCCATGGGGCCGGGCCCACCACAAACACTGGGCTCGAAATTTCGCCTGCTTCACAGCCTTCTGCTTCCGGGGTCCTGTCCCTCGGTGCCTCCATCTGGGGAACCCTGGGTCCCACAGCCACGCCTCCTCCTCCCACCCCAGCACCAACGGTGCCTTTGGGTGCTTTGGACAAGACTCGGAGCGAGAGAAACCTGCATGCCCCAACTGAGGTCAGCCCCATCCTTGGGCGCCCCATCTGCCCTAAAGACGGAGGCAGAAGCCTGGCCGCCACCTGTCCTTCAACTCTGCTCTGGGAATGCTCCTATGCACTGGGGCCAATTCTCACAAGCGTTCTGCCCAAACCAAACAAGGATCGGTTTGGGCAGAACGCTCGTGAGAATTGGTCGGCGTTGGGCAGCCCTGTGGACCGCCCTGCTCTCCGTGGCCCAGGGCCCTTTCTCGCCCGGGGCATGGGGCGGCTGCCTGGAAAACGCACGGAAACGACGTGGCCCACGCGGGCCTCTGGCCCAGGGGAGCATTCCTGGAGTAGAGTGGAAGGAAGGGTGGCGGCCAGGCGTGCACCTCCGTCTTTCGGGCAGATGAGGCGCCTAAGGATGCGGCTGACCTCATTGTGGGCACGCAGGTTTTCTCGCTCCCAGGGTTGTCCGAAATGCCAAAAGGCACCATTGGCGCTGGCGTGGTAGGGAGATGCGTGGCCACAGGACTCAGGGTTCCCGATATGGAGGCCATGAGGGACAGGACCCCGGAAGCAGAAGGCTGGGGAAGCAGGCGATAGTTTGAGCCCGGGCTTCGTGACCGGCCAGGCCCCATGGTACAGCGCCAGGGATGCGACTCCCCGCAGGCCCAGGATTAGCAGGACACGTCGGCCTCGCTGTAGCCTGCCTCTCAGAAGGCTTCCTGGCGGGGTTCCTACTGGATTGCTCGCAATGCCGTGCCAAGCCCCGGGTTGGGGGGGGGCGGCCTTGCAGACGTGCGGCACCCGAAGCATGTTTGCCGGGCGTTTTCCAACCAATTCTCACGAGAGTTCTGCCCAACCCAGGATCGTTTTGGGCAGAGCGTCCGTGAGAATTGGCCGGTGTTTGGCAGCCCTGCCGACCGCCCTGCTCTCCGTGGGCCAGGGCTCTTTCTTGCCTGGAAAACACACAGAAACGATGCGGCCCACCCGTAGGCCCCAGCGCAGGGGTGTGTTCCTGGAGCAGAGTTGAAGGACAGGAGGCGGCCGGGTGAACGTCTTCGTCTTTAGGGTGGATGGGGCGCCCAAGAATGGGGCTGACCTCAGTTGGGGCATGCAAATTTCTTTCTCTCCGAGGACTGTCCAAAGCGCCCAAAGGCACCTTTGGTGACGGTGTGGGAGGGGGAGGCGTGGCCGTGGGACTCAGGGATCCGCAGATGGAGGCACCGAGGGACAGGACCCCGGAAGCAGAAGGCTGGGAAGTAGGCAAAATTTCGAGCCTGGGATTCATGGCAGGCCTGGCCCCATGGGACAGCGCCAGGGAAGGGACCCCACAGGTCGAGGATTAGCAGTGAGGTCGACCTCACTGCAGCCTGCTCGGGGAGGGCTTCGTGGCGATGTGCGTGCTCAAGTGCTCGCGATGCCGGCCATTCCAGGTGGGGCGGCCCTGCAGACGTGCAGCGCCCAAAGCGAGTTCGCCAGGCGTTTTCCAGCCAATTCTCACGAGGGTTCTGCCCAAACTGGGATCGGTAGAATTGGCCGGCCATGGGCAGCCCTGTGCAGCACCCTGCTCTCCATTACACAGTCCCCTTTCTCGACCAGAGCAAGGGTCGGCTTTCTGGAAAACGCGTGGAAACGAAACGAGTTTCCTCCAGGCCCACCCGGAGGCCCTGGCCAGGGAAGCATTCCCGGTGCAGAGTTGAAGGACGGGTGGTGGCTGGGCATACTGGGATTGGTTTGGGCAGAAAGCTCATGAGAATTGGCCAGCGTTGGGCAGCCCTGCGCACCGCCCTGCTCTCCGTGGCCCAGGGCCCTTTCTCGCCCAGGGCATGGGGTGGCTGCCTGGAAAAGGGGCAGGAAGCGACGTGGCCCACGCGGGGCCCCCGGCACAGGGGAGTGTTCCCGGAGGAGAGTTGAAGGACGGGTGATAGCAGGGTGTGCGCCTCGGACTTTTCGGGCTAACAGGACGCCCAAGGATCGGCTGTCCTCAGTTGGGTCATGCAAGTTTCTCTCACTCCGAGGCTTGTCCGAAAGGCGAAGTGCACCGTTGGTATCGGGTTGGAGGGGGAGGCATGGTCGCGGGACTCAGGTTTCCTCAGATGGAGGCACGGAAGGACAGGACCCTGGAAGCGGAAGGCTTGAAAGCAGGCGAAATTTCGAGCCTGAGTCTCGGGGCAGCCCTGGACCCATGGGACAGTGCCAAGGAGGGGACCCCCGCATGACAAAGAGCAGGAGGCGTCGGCCTCCCGGCAGCCTGCCTCGCGAGGGCTTCCTGGCGAGGTTCGTGCTCGAGCGCTTGTGATGCCGCCCAGGCCGGAGGGGGGGGGGCGGCCCTGCAGAGGAGGGGCGCCCAAAGCGAGTTCTCCGGGTGTTTTCCGCAGGCTGTGGAGCCGGAGGCGTCGGCCTCACTGCAGCCTGTCCCACGTAGGGCTTCCTGGCGGTGTTCAGGGGGCAATTGCTCGAAAAGCCGGGCCAGGCCCAGTGGGGCGGCCGTGCAGACGTGTGACACCTGAAGCGGATTAGCTGGACGTTTTCTAGCCAATTCTCACGAGCGTTCTGTCCACCCGGAATCGGTTTGGGAAGAACGCTCGTGAGAATTGGCCGGCGTTGGGAAGCCCTGGGGACAGCCCTGTTCTCCGTGACCCAGGGCCCTTTCTCGCCCGGGGCATGGGACAGCAGCCCCAAAAGGTGCGGAAACAATGTGGCCCACGCAGGGCTCTGGTGCAGGGGACCGGTCCCGGAGCAGAGTTGAAGAACGAGTGCCGGCAGGGCGTGCGCCTCCATCTTTTTGGTCGGATGGGGCGCCCAAGGATGGGGCTCTCCTCAGTTGGGGCATGGAGGTTTCTCTCGCTCTTAGGCTTGTCCGAAGTACCGAAATGCACCGTTGGCGCCGGGGTGGAAAGGGGAGGAGTAGCCGGGGGACTCAGGTTTCCCCAGATGGTGGTACGGAGGGACAGCGGAAGCGGAAGGCTGGGAAGCAGGTGAAATTTCGAGCCCGAGTCTCAGGGCATCCCTGGCCCCATGGGACAGTTCCAAGGAGGGGACCCTCAGAGGCCAAGGAGCAGGAGGCATCGGCCTCGCCGCAGCCTGCCCCGCGTAGGGCTTCCTGGCAGTGTTCGGGCGCAATTGCTCGAAAAGCCAGGCCAGGCCCATGGGGGCGGCTGTACAGACGTGCCACACCCGAAGCGAGTTCACTGGACGTTTTCCGGCCAGTTCTCACGAGCATTCTGCCCAAACTGGGATCAGTTTGGGCAGAAATCTCGTGAGAATTGGCCGGCATTGGGCAGCCCTGCGGACCACCCTGCTCTCCGTGGCCCAGGGCCCTTTCATGCCGGGGCATGGGGCAGCCACCCAGAAAAGGCACGGAAAGGACATGGCCCATGAGGGGTCCCCAGGACATGGGAGCGTTTCCAGAGCAGAGTTGAAGGACCGGTGGCGGCAGGGCGTGCACCTCCATCTTTCAGGCGGTTGGGGCGCCCAAGATTTGGTCTGACATCAGTTGGGGCATTCAGGTTTCTCTCACTCCGAGGCTTGTCCGAAGCGCCGAAAGGCACCTTTGTCGCCGGGTGGTAGGGAGATGAGTGGCCGCGGGACTCAGGGTTCCCCATACTGAGGCCATGAAGGTAGGACACCAGAAGTGGAAGGCTCGGGAAGCAGGCGAGGGTTGGAGTCCTGGCTTCGTGCCTCGCCCGGCCCCATGGGACAGCACCAGGGATGGAACCACCACAGGCCGAGGATCAGCAGGCGTCGGCCTCGCCACATCCTGCCTCACAGAGGGCTTCCTGGGGGGTTTCCGGCGCGAGTGCTCACAATGCCAGGCCAGGGCCGGTGGGGGAAGGCTGCAGACATGCTACACCCGAAGCGAGTTCACTGGGTGTTTTCCGACCAATTCTCCCGAGCGTTCTGCCCAAACTGGGATTGGTCTGGGCAGAACACTCATGAGAATTGGCCGGCATTGGGCGGCCCTGCGGACCGCCCTGCTCTCCGTGGCCCAGGGCCCTTTCTCGCCCGTTGCATGGGGTGGCCGCCCGGAAAAACCGTGGAAATGACGTGGCCCACCCGAGGGCCCTGGTGCAGGGGAGCGTTCCCAGAGCAAATTTGAAGAACAGGTGGCGGCCTGGCGTTTGCCTCCGTCTTTTCGTGCTGATGGGGCGCCCAAGGATGGAGCTGACCTCATTGTGGGCAGGCAGGTTATCTCGCTCCGAGGGTTGTCCGAAGGGCTGAAAGGCACCGTTGGCGCCGGTGTGGTAGGGAGATGCGTGGCTGCGGGACACAGGGTTCCCGATATGGAGGCCACGATGGACAGGACCCTGGAAGCAGAAGGCTGGGGATGCAGGCGATGGTTCGAGCACGGGCTTGGTGGTGGGCCCGGCCCCATGGGACAGCGCCAGGAAGGGGACCCCTGCAGGCCATGAAGCAGGAGTAGTCGGCCTCAACACAGTCTGCCTCGCAGAGGGCTTCCTGACCGTGTTCGGGCGCGAGCCCTCGCGATGCTGGGCCAGGCTGGGCGGGGGGGGGGGGGGGCTTCAGACGTGTGGCGCCTGAAGCGAATTCGCCGGGCATTTTCCGGCCTATTCCGGGATCGGTTGGGCAGAACGCTCCTGAGAATTGGCCAGCGTTGGGCAGCCTTGGGGTTCACCCTGCTCCCCATTGCCCTGGGCCCTTACTTGCTTGGGACTTGTCACGGACACCTGGAAAATGTGACAAATGACATGACCCACCTGGGGGCACCAGTGCAGAGGAGCATTCCTGGAGCAGAGTTGAAATACGGGTTCCCCTTTCTCCACATCCTCTCCAACACATGTTGATTCCTATCTTGCTGATTTGGGCCTTTCTAACTGGTGTCAGGTGCTATCTCAATGTGTTTTAATTTGAGTCTCCATGAGGGCTAGTGATGATGAACATTTTTTATGTGTCTGATAGCCATTTGTATGTCTTCATTGGAGAAATGTCTGTTCCTATATTCTGCCCATGTTTTTATAGGATTGTCTGCTTTGTGTGTGTTGAGTTTGAGGAGTTCTTTATAGATCCTGGATATCAACATGTTGTCTGTACTATCATTTGCAAATATCTTCTCCCATTCCCTGGGTTGCCTCTGTGTTTTGTTGACTGTTTCCTTTGCTGTGCAGAAGCTTTTGAATTGATGAAGTCCCAAAAATTCACCTTTGCTTTTGTTCGCTTTGTTTTTTGGAGACATATCTTGAAAGAAGTTGTTGTGGCCAGTGTTGAAGAGGTTACTGCCTATGTTCCCCTCTATGATTCTCATGGATTCCTACCTCAAGGTTAGGTCTTTTATCCATTTCAAGTTCTCTGTGTTTGGTGTAAGAGAATGGTCAAGTTTCATTCATCTACACATAGCTGTCCCAATTTTCCCAGCACCATTTATTGAAGAGACTGCCTTTATTCCACTGTATATTTTTCCTACTTTGTTGAAGATTATTTGACAGTAGAGTTTATTGCCCATATCTGAGCTCTCTACTCAGTTCCACTGGTCTATGCTTCTGTTTTTATGTGAGTCCCATGCTGTATTGGTGATCAGAGCTTTGTATAACACTGGAAATCAGACAACGTGATGCTCCCAGTTTTGTTTTTCTTTTCGTCATTTCCTTGGCAATACAGTGTCTCTCTTATTCTACACAAATTTTAGGCTTGTGTTGGCTCCAGCACTTTAAAACATACCGGTGGAATTTTTTTTTTTTGGAATGGCATTAAAAGGATCAATTGCTCTATGCAGTCCCTTAACATTAAATGTCTAGACATTTTAGCAATGTTTATGCTTCTGATCCATAAGCATGCAATGGGCTTCTGTCATTTTTGTTTTCTTCAATTTCTTTCATGAGTGTTGTATAGTTCCTCACTTACAGATCCTTTACCTCTTTGGTTTTGTTTATTCCCAGGTATGTTATTGTTTGGGTGTTGTAGTTAACGGAATCAATTCTCTAATTTCCTTTTCTGTATTTTCATTGGTAATGTAAGAAAGCCAATGATTCCTGTAGCATGATTTTGTATCCTGTCACATCATTGGATTGCTGAATGCGTTCTAGTTGTTTCGGGGTGGAGACTTTTGGGTATTCCATATAAAGTATATCAAATGTGAAGAGAGAGATTGACTTCATTGCCAATTTGGATACATTTTATTTCTTTTTATTGTCTGTTTGCTGATGCCAGGACTTCAAATACTATGTTGAACAAGAGTGGTGAGAGTGGGCATCCTTCTCATGTTCCTGATCTCAAAGGGAAGGCTGTCAGCTTTTACCCATTGAGGAGGATATTTACTATGAATTTTTCATATAAACATTTTAAGAGGTTGACAAATATTTCCTCTATCCCTATACTTCGAAGCGCTTTAATCAGGAACGGATGCTGCCAAATGCTTTTTCGTCATCAATTGAGAGGACCATGTGGTTCCCTCACCTCTCTTATTAATTTGTTCTATGACATTGATTTGCAAATGTTGAACCACCCTTGCAACCTAGGCATAGATCTCACCCGATCATGGCAGATAATCTTTTTAATGTACTGTTGGATTCTATTAGCTAGGATCTTGCTGAGAATAGTAGCATCCATATTCATCAATTATATTGGTTTGAAATTCTCCTTCTTGATGAGGACTTTGCTTGTTGTGTGGATCAGGGTAATGCTGGCTTCAAAAAAAGTGTCTGGAAGTATTCCTTCTGTTTCAAATTTTGGAAAGAGCTTCAGGAGAAGAGGTGTTAGTTCTTTTTTTAAAGTTTGGTTCAATTCGCTAGGGCATCCTTCAGGACCTGGGGTCTTGTCTTTTGGTAGGCTTTTGATCACTGTTTAAACCCGTTACTGGATAACAGTCTATTCGGGTTGTACATTTCTTCCTTGTTCAATTTTGTGATTTAACAGTTTTCTAGGAATGCATCCATTTCACCTAGGTTGCTTAGCTTATTTGCATATACTTTTTTCCCCCAATTTCTTTTCAGTTTAACCATATTCATTGTTTTAGCACCACACCCAGTGCTCCATGCAATCCGTCCCCTCTCTATTACCCACCAAGTATTTCCCCAACCTCCCACCCCTGCTCTTTCAATGCCCTCTTAGATTCTTTGTCAGAGTCCATAGTCTCTCATGGTTCCCCTCCCCTTCCAATTTCCCTCCACTCCCTTCTCCTCTCCATCTCCCCTTGTCCTCCATGCTATTTGTTATACTCCACTCATAAGTGAAACCCTATGATAATTGACTCTCTCTGATGGATTTATTTCACTCAGCAGATTCTCTTCCAGTCCCGTCCAGGTTGCTGCAAAAGTTGGGTATTCATCCTTTCTGAATGGAAGCATAATACTTCATAGTGTATATGGACCACATCTTCCTTATCCATTCTTCCAAGGGCATCTTGGTTCTTCCCACAGTTTGGCAAGTGTGGCCATTGCTGCTATAAATTTGGGTTACAGATGGCCCTTCTTTTCACACCATCTGTATCTTTGGGTTAAATACCTAGGAGTGTAATTGCAGGATTATAGGGAAGTTCCATTTTTAATTTCTTGAGGAATCTCCACACCATTCTCTAAAGAGGCTGCACCCCTTGCATTCCCACCCACAGTATAAGAGGATTCCCCTTTCTCCACATCCTCTCTAACACATATTGTTTCTCGTCTTGCTAATTTAGGCCATTGTAACTGGTGTAAAGTGACATCTTAATATGATCTTAAGTTGAATCTCACTGATGCCTAGTGACGATGAACATTTTTTTCAAGTGTCTGACAGCCATTTGTATGTCTTCATTGGAGAAGTGTCTGTTCATAACTTCTGCCTATTTTTTGATATAATTATCTGTTTTGTGTGTGTTTATTTTGAGGAGTTCTTCATAGATCCTGTATACCAACCTTTTGTCTGTACTGTCATTTGTAAATATCTGATTTTGACGAAGTCCCCGAAGTTTATTCTGGCTTTTGTTTCCTTTGCCTTTGAAGACATATCTTGAAAGAATTCGCTGTGGTTGATATCAAAAGATTACTGCCTATGTTTTCCTCTAGGATTCTGATGGATTCCTGTCTCACCTTGAGACAGGAATCTTTTTATCCATTATGATTTCCTCTTTGTGTATGGTGTAAGAGGATGGTCGAGTTTCATTCTTCTACATAGAGCTGCCCAATTCCCTGCACCATTTATTGAAGAAACTGCCTTTTTCCCACTGTATATTTTTTCCTGCTTTCTTGAAGATTATTTGTCCATAGAGGTTGATAGTCCATATCTGAGCTCTCTATTGTGTTCCACTGGTTTAGGGGTCTGTTTTTATGCCAGTCCCATGCTGTCTTGGTGATCACAGCTTCATAGTAACCCTTGAAATCAGGCAACGTGGTGCTCCCGTTTTGTTTCTCTTTTCAGCAATTCTTAGCAATATGGGGTCGCTTCTATTCCACACAAATTTTAGGCGTGTGCTTGTTCCATCTCTTTGAAAGATATCGGTGGAATTTTTATTGCAATGGCATTAAATGGATCAATTGCTCTAAGCAGTATACACATTTTAAGAATGTTTATTCTTCTGATCCATGAGAAATCAATGGTTTTCCGTCTCATTGGTTTTCTTGCATTTCTGTCATGAGTGTTCTCTAGTTCCTCGAGTATAAATCCTTTACCTCTTTGGTTTGGTTTATTCCCAGGTATCTTATGGTTCGGGTGCTGTAGTAAATGGCATTGATTCTCTAATTTCCCTTTCTGTATTTTCATTGACAATGTAGAAGAAAGCCACTGATTTCTGTATCATGATTTTGTATCCTGCCACATTCTTGAATTGCTATTTGAGGTCTGATAGATTGGGGGTGGAGTCTTTGGGGATTTCCATAACGATTATGTCATGCTTGAGGAGAGAAAGTTTGATTTCTTCGTTGCCAACTTGGATACCTTTTATTTCTCTTTGTTGTCTGATTGCTGTTGCCGAACTTCACAGCCTATGTTGAACAAGGGTTGTGAGAGTGGGTGTCCTTGTCATGTTCCTGATTTCAAAGCAAAGGCTGGGATCTTTTACCATTTGAGGAATCTCTACACTGTTCTCCAAAGAGACTGCACCAACTGGCATTCCCACCCACAGTGTAAGAGGATTCCCCTTTCTCCACATCCTCTCCAACACATGTTGTTTCCCGTCTTGCTAATTTAGGCCATTCTAACTGGTGTAAAGTGACATCTTAATGTGGTTTTCATTTGAATCTCCCTGATACCTAGTGATGACGAAGATTTTTTTCAGGTGTCTGGTAGCCATTTTTATGTCTTCATTGAAGAAGTGTCTTTTCATGTCTTCTGCCCATTTTTTGATATGATTATCTGTTTTGTTTGTGTTGAGTTTGAGGAGTTCTTCATTGATCCTTGATATCAACCTTTTGTCTGTCCTGTCATTTGCCAATATCTTATCTTATTCCATGGGTTGCCACTTTTCTTTCTTTATTATTTCCTATGCAGTGCAGAATCTTTTGATTTTGGTGAGTTCCAGAAGTTTATTTTGGCTTTTTTTTTTTTTTTTTTCCTTGGTTTGGAGGAATGTCTTGAAAGAAGTCACTGTGGCTGATATTGAAGAGATGCTGCCTATGTTCTCCTCTAGGATTCTGATGGATTCCTGTCTCACGTTGAAGTCTTTTATCCATTATGAGTTTATCTTTGTGTATGGTGTAAGAGGCTGGTCGATTTTCATTCTTCTAAATAGAGCTGCCCAGTTTCCCCTGCAACATTTATTGAAGAGACTGTCTTTTTTCCACTGTATATTTTTTCCTGCTTTCTTGAAGATTATTTGGCCATGGAATTGATGGTCCATATCTGAGCTGTCTACTGTGTTCCACTGGTATATGGGTCTGTTTTTATGCCAGTCCCATGCTGTCATGGTGATCAGGGAGGCTCTCCTGGGACTTGGGACTTAAGCCCCTGTCCCTAGCTGCCCCGATTCCCACAATTTCCCCCCACGATCCTTTGCTCTTTTGGAGTGCTTTCAACCAGTCTCCAAGTTAATGCTGGTCCCCAGAAGCAGGGCACTCTTGCTCGTATTGGGGTATTACTTTCCAACCAATCACCTTTGGTGGCTCCCTCCCCCTTTTGTTTATCTTCTGATATCAGTCGCCATTCCCACTCTGCTTTACTTGCCTACTGGTGCCTTCTGTCCCAGTAGAGATCCAACGTGTATAATTCTGATCTCAGGCTGATTTCATGGGTGATCGGAGTTCTTTGGTAGGTAATCAGCTCACTTTGGTGTAAGGGCTGAAAAGGCGCCTCCTCTTACTTCCCTGCCATCTTGTCCCTCTGAATACCCAACTTTTATATTAACATAGATGGGACAGGAGGAGATTAAGCTGAGTGAAATAAGTCAAGCAGAGAAAGTCAATTATCATATGGTTTCACTTACTTGTGTAACATAAGGAATATCATGGAGGACATTCGGAGAAGGAAAGGAAATGTGAATTGGGATAAATCGGACGGGGAGATGAACCATGAGAGACTGTGGACTCTGAGAAATAAACTTAGGGTTTTGGAGGGGAGGGGAGTGGGGGGATGGGGGGGGGGTGAGCCTGGTAGTGGGTATTAAGGAGGGCATGTATTACATGGAGCACTAGGTATGGTGCATAAACAATGAATCTTGGAACACTCAAAAAATAAAATTAAAAAAGTTTAATATGACTTTACTACAGATACTAAGGGTCAGAGTGGGAATCACAATGGAGATTCTCAACCATTCTTACATCAGAGCTCACAATGACACTCTATCTCTGAAGAGCAGTATAAATAAGGTAGGCAGGATTTGAGCCTTAAGTCAGAGTTCTTCCTGCTTCAGCCATACCTGGCAGCCTTGGCCTGTGCCCCCCTCCCCAGATGCCCTTTCTGGTGGCCCTGAGCTAGTGGGGACCACATGGTCATATGGAGATGGGAAGCTTCACACCCCTATTGATGATGGCGCTATTGTATTGTTCTCACCAGTCCAACAACATGATTTCTGAGTGAAATAAATCGCAGCTTCTTGACCTTCTTAAGATTTGAAAATCATCTTGAGTCATCTATTAGAAATATGATTTCAACATGTCTTCTTTTTCTGAAAAAAGAAGGAAAGAAAGAAAGAAAGAAGAAGAGCAAGAAAAAGAAAGAAACCCAAATAGTAATCATGGCTTCCTGAGCACCTGCTCTTGAGAGCCATAACAGTGGCTCTTTGTGGAATTGTCCCTCATAAACTTCTAAACTGTGATGTAGGTATTTTAGTAGGCACATTTTCTAGGTGGTTAGATAGGGGCTTAGAGATGACTCCAGTAAGAGTGAATTTTAGTGTCAGAAACCTAAATGGCATCCCCAAACTGATTCAAACCCCCTTGTTATTCCATACAGGTACTATTTCCCTCCTATCCATGTGGTCTTCTCAATCTGAAAACATCTCAAGTCTCAGGGTTTTCTTGCATGGCCAACTGGAACAGATTCATCTGGCTTTTAACCTCTGCCCATCATGATCATTAAGATAATTATCTCAGTGGAGGGCCTCCAGTAAGATACTCAAAGATCTTTAAGAATACAGACATTATAATACTTTTCTGATATTAAAGTCACTGAAATTACCTTTTTAAAATTAATTAACACTCTGGTATGTTCAGAATGTTCTATAAGACAGATCTGAGATAGTATTTAAAAACACTCAGCTCACCGTCTTCTACAAAGGGAGACAATGCTTGTAAACATTGCTGAAATATTCCTTTACCTACGGTTACTTATTACCAACCACCATAGTGTTTATATGGTATGACTATGACTTACATTAGTCAAAATCTGCAAGGAAAGAACTTAGACATTGTACCCAACTTTAGGGACACTTCATGTTAATACTAGTGTTGTGACAATGAGCTATGCTGTTTTGTTCTATAGTACAAGGGAATGGTGCCAGACAGCTTAAAATTCTGACTTTAAATTATCTGTGTGCTTCAGAGATTTGGGCAGGAGAAGGGGAGGAGCCCAGCGTCTGTGAACATTTCTGTTATCTGTGTTGACCATGGAACAGGTAAACTTCTGTAGACATCATTTTGATTTCTTGGTACTATTGTTAAAGATGCTTTTGTCTCAAGTTCTTCCCTTCAGAAGTACTTAGAATGATAAAGGGAATTTTTATCTTTGACCATCTATGGGGCCAGGTCCTGGGCTCCCAGGGAAGCTATCCCTTAACATTTTACCAAGCTCAAAATGATGGGGAAAAACCTCAGTGCATAGGCCCTATTTCTGTCCTAAGCACATGTTTCACATCTGCTTTGAGAAGAAAAAGATCACTAAAGACTGCCATTGCAAACATAAAGATAAGAAAAAACAGAAGAACCTCTCCTGCTCCCATAAGATTAAAGTCATACTGATTTGCACAAACTGAAAACATATGAAAAAGTTCTGGAATGTTCTTCCTCATGATGATGTGTACAAACAAAACAGAATATAGAAATTTTCCCCAAATGCCCCTTCCCTGGAGTCCTCCTTTTCTTTAAGATTTTATTTATTTATTTAAGAGAGAGAGAGAGAGTGCACACAAGCCAAGGGAGAGGGAGAATCAGGTTACCACTGAGCAGGGAGCCTGATGTGGAGCTCAATGCAGGGCTTGATTCCAGGACCCTGGGATCATGACCTGAGCTGAAGGAAGACACGTAAAGGCTGAGCTACCCAGTTGCCATGGGCTCTCCCTTTTTTGTGAAGATCCCCAGGCAGCTGTCTTGACTTGGGTTTGAATAAAACTCTCTTCCTTTCTCTCTAAATTGTTTTAAAAAGGGTTTGTCATTTAGTGTCAATAATAGCAATATGTTTTCTTTTTTTGAAGTGAAGAGTATTCCTGGTTTACAACTCCAACAGCATAGAAGGGCGGTTGTTCTCATTCATCCTGGAGCTTCCCTGCAGAAGCATGCACATATATATATATATATATATATATATATATATATATATATATATAGCAGCACAAATGGCTCATCCTAGAGGGTGCGTTGAAGGTCTAAGAAGTACTGCCCACTCTAGGGGTGAGAGTTCTTCCCACTTGGAGCATTACTATTTGGGTCTTAAAATTGTCTTGGAAATGTGGGAAACCATTGCATTTCCTGAAGCCCAAGCCTCAGAAGGTCTGAGAACAGCTGACCTGTTCAGGAGCCAGGCACAGCTCCTCAGGTAGTGTTGGTGCAGGAATGGAAGGGGCAAGGCTCTGAGGGTGGTCTGCAGCTAGAGGGATGTGGGGAATGGGCCCTGTGTGAGGGGGCCCTGCTCCAAACTCCTCCCATGTCTGTGTGTCCCAGTCAGCTGTACAGGTGGGAAGGGACTCTAGGACCACCTGCATATACAGGAAGGCACCAGTATAAGTTCCAGTGGCTGGATGCAGGCAGTCACAGCAACCAATGGGCGTGGGGCACCACCCTCCCTTACCAATCATCCTGTGGGGGTGGAGCTACCTTTCTGTGGGTAGGCCCCAGCTGCCCAGGATGCAGCAGTGAGGTAGGAGAAGGAGAGATTGACCTGTGGGGGTTCCCTCGTGGGTGAATAGACACTGTGGACCAGGGTAGGGACCTGGGGGGTAGGTTGAGCCCCACGTGGGAGGTTGGGATATGGGAAGGGGGCATGGAATGAGCTAATCCTGGGAACTCAAATGAGTTCTCCTTTTTCCCTTGAAAGTATCTTCTGCCCTATATCCGTTAATTGACCGTATCCCCAAGATCCCTGAACTCTAGGGCGCCCACTCACTCCAGGTTTTGTGGGGTGAGTTGTGGACATTTCAGGTTTCCCAGTGTTCTCCAGGAAAAGTGGATGTAAGGATGGCACACAGTCCCCATGTCATTGAGTTGCACCCCGGTCTCTGACACAGTGCAGGTAATGGACCTTGAGCAGCACCTCCATTTCAGCAGGGTCCCCCTGTTCAGGCACAATTATGGCAGCACCAACCTCAGAGCCACCCCTCAACTTCAGCATTGTTCCCTGCATCCCTAGGAGATGATGGTAATGGCCTGTCAGGATCATGCAGGTGGGTCCTCCAAGTTCCTTTCTCTGTCCCCAGGCACAGGTGTGTTGGTAACAGCCCCAGAGGCATCCACCCATTTTATCATTGTGCCCTGTTTCCCTCATGGATGGTGGCGATAGGCTGTCAGGATTGTGCAGGAGAGTCCTCCAAGTCCCTGTTCTCCCAGGCACAGGTGTGGTGGCAACAAACCTTAGAGTAGTACCCCATCTTCAACACTGTGCCTCATGCCCTGGGGTTGGTGGTCATAGGCTGCAGGATCCTGCAGGAGAGTCCTCCAGTTGGGCGCCTGGAAGCTGGAGTAAACCAGACCCCACTCAAGTTGCACAAGGAACAGGTGAGTTGAGGTGTTCATTTGGAAGAGTAATCTCACTTTTCCAACAAAGACAGAGTCATCAGTCTACTTTTGATGAACATAATTACTACTTAAGAAAAAAGTGTGTGTGGGGCACCTGGGTGTCTCAGTGGGTTAAGCCTCTGCCTTCCGCTGAGGTTGTGATCCCACGGTCCTGGGATCGAGCCTCAAATTGGGCTCTCTGATTAGCAGGGAGCCTGCTTCCTCTTCTCTCTTTGTCTGCCTCCCGGACTGCTTGTAATCTCTCTGTCAAATAAATAAATAAAATCTTAAAAAAAAAAAGAAACAAGTGTGTTCAGTTCTCCTAGGAACTGAAACAGATGTGCAGGCCATAGATTGCAGATGCCTATTTGTGCCCACGTGACAGCATTTCTCTGCTCTGGCTCCAGAAAACCTGAAGTTTTGAACACCAGCATCTGGGTCAGTGATGCAGCTTGTCACAGGACATTTATGTTCAGAGAAAGCAGCGGATACAGTGGGCGCAATGTCACATCCATGTCAGGAGTAGAGGTAAAACTTCTCATTAACTCAAAATCTCCTGGACTTTTCTCTTTCCTCTAGTTGAGCCACGAAGTAAAACTTAAGTCATTGTCAGCATTCTGGATTTGGTTCAAGAGTTACTCAGTTTCCCTGCAGGTAGACCATTTCAGGGAATACCCATTTATCTGTTGATTTATTGCTTACAAAATATCATCTGAACATCTGTTTCTGAGGAAATCACTTATTGGAAAGGAGTGATAAGATTTACCCCTTGTGCGTGTGTGTGTGTGTGTGTGTGTGTGTGTTTAAAGATTTTATTTATTTATTTGACAGACAGAGACCACAAGTAGGCAGAGAGGCAGGCAGAGAGAGAGAGAGGGGTTAGCAGGCTCCCCGCAGAGCAGAGAGCCCTGTGTGGGGCTCGATCCCAGGACCCTGGGATCATGACCTGAGCCAAAGGCAGAGGCTTTAACACACTGAGCCACCCAGGCGCCCCAGCTCGTTGTGTGTTTTTAACATACAATTTCATCCCTTATCTAACAAGGTTTATTCCGTTGGGCCTAGGGTATAGTTAGGTGGCCAACGTCTAGAGTTGGGTGGCTTTTTGTCATCAGATACAGACTTGGATGATGTCTTGTCATTTGTCAAAGGTGATGTTTCCTAATTTATCAGTCTTTTCATCAGAAGAGTTATAATTAACGTATAGCAAAAATTCAAAGTTATTCAAAGTAGCCATTTACTGTTTAAAAGTTGACCTTGGTTTTCTAATTTAACTAAATGCATCATCTAGATACTTTGACGTGCTGTATTTTTTTTATGCAGTTTCTTTGATGGTAAAATCAGAAGGAGAGACTTTGGAAATTCTTATGGATAGATGCATGCTGTTGGCTCCAAGGAGCTTGGTGTCAGGAGCCCTGGGGAGAGTTCTGCAACTGCTTCCCTGACCTTAGGTGAGTCAGGTTATACCACAGAGTTTCTGTTTCCTCCTTATGAATCTGCTGGCAGCTAATGTCTATGGAAAGGCTTTTTACACAGAAACTGTAATGTATATTGAAGAGCAAATTAAAATCAGATGATTTGGCTGTATTGTTCTGTAAATAATAGTTTTAATCCTTGCCTCCGACAGGATTCCTGGGTGGCTCAGTGTGTTAAAGCCTCTGCCTTCGGTAGAGATCAGGTCATGATCTCAGGGTCCTGGAATTGAGCCCCACAGAGAGCCTGCTTCCCTTTCTCTCTGCCTGCTTGTGATCTCAGTTTAAATAAATAAATAAAATCTTTACAGAAATAGTTTTAAACTCTCCTGTCATGAGATATGGTATTTTATTGCACAAGGAGTCCTCAGAAGGCTATAATGAAAGTGTCAGATCACAGAGCACATTCAGGTTCCATTGGTAGGTTAGTGACCATTCACCAGGTAGGAGGTAAGTGGAGAGAAAATGACAGAAGGCAAAAGTAGGTGTTAACCATTCATTAGGTAGCATTCTGCATTTCTCATGAAAGCCTTGGGCCAGTGTAATTTTGGAAGAAGGAGAAGGAATCCTGGAGCTTTCTGGCAGACAGGGGAATTCCAGGTCTGAGTAGAGCTGACAGGGGTCCCAGAGTAGAGCTGAGTGCATTATGCAAGAGGTTGTGGGCAGGACTGGCTCCAGGGGGTGGCTGCGTCTCCCGTGTGATGGTTGTGACAGGTCAGAGCTGTGAGCAGTTTCCTGGATGAGGACAAGTGAGCCACAGGTGGAGAACTGGCAGAACACCTTCTTCTGTGCCACCAGCATCACCCAACACACACAACCTCATTGTCTGACCCTGTCACTCCAATTCTGACTGCTCTGTGCTGCCAGGACGAGATGTTAGTTTGTGTTCCTTTCTTTGCATGTCAGTGAAGTTTCAAATCTTTGATTATGGAAGGGATGCCTGGGTGGCTCAGTTGGTTAAGCAGCTGCCTTCGGCTCAGGTCATGATTCCAGCATCCTGGGATCGAGTTCCACATCGGGCTCCTTGCTCGGCAGGGAGCCTGCTTCTCCCTCTGCCTCTGCCTGCCTCTCTGTCTACTTGTGCTCACTCTCGCTCCTCTCTCTCTCTGAAAAATAAATAAAATCTTAAAAAAAAAACTTTGATTATGGAAATGGCGGGTCATCAGAATGGCTATTATTCTTATTTCCTGCTCTTTAATTCACCACAGTGAATCATACCTGCTAGTGGAAGGGGCGATCTGTGTGTATTTATTTCCTGTTTAAATTAAACAATGGGAAAACAATCTTTTGAGTAATTAAAAAACTCTTCATGGGGACTCATGTTTTTCTCTTCTGTGAACCACTTTCTGATAGTAGAAACTTTTTTTTTTTTAATTAAAGCTCAGACTCAGAGCTGTAACAGGGTGCTGTGCCCTTTGTGAGGGGGAGAAACAGAGGAGGAGTGTAGGTTGTTTAGGAGCTTTGGGTGTGGCTCATTATGCTCCCAGTGGAACACAAGCCCCTGCCTTCCTTGACAGTGGGTGGGGGAGATAGGGGTTGCTGCTCACCTGGTGGACCATCCTGGTCTCTGAAACCTGACCCAGTGAATCACTATTGACTTGAACTGGGGAATTTATGAAGAAAACAGAATGAACCCTGAAGGGTGCCTATATCCTTTGCACTCAGAAAATTCCATGCAGCAAAGGAACTCATCACCCATGAGACATGTCAGCATCCATGAGGGTGTGGGCTTTGCTCCCTGGGAAGAGGTTGTGTCTTCATCCTTATCTGAACCAGAACCATGTTGTCTGGTTACCAAGATACAGACTTTTATGTGACCATGGAATTATTATTATTGTTATTTTAAAGAAGCAATGTAGGCACTGTCTTCAAGATACAAATGTCAAAAAGAAAAACAAAAGGTTATGTATATATATATATATATAATGACTAAACTTGTGTTATCTCTCATTAGTAAGAGTAACTTAGGGGTGCCCATATGAGAAAGACCAAGGAATTATATTTTGATCGAAGTGTGCTGTGCAAGTGTAGTGTATGTGTGGATTTTTTATTTATTTTGTTTTTATTTTTTAATTTTTTTTTTTTTTTTAAAATTTTTTATATAAACATATAATGTAAGTTTAGCCCAAGGGGTACAGATCTGTGAATCACCAGGTTTACACACTTCACAGCACTCACCATAGCACATACCCTCCCTGATGTCCATAACCCCACCACCGTCTCCTGACACCCCCTAGAAACCCTGTTTATTTTGTGAGATTAAGAGTCACTTATGGTTTGTCTCCCTCCCGATCCCATCATGTTTCATTTATTATTTTCCTAACACTGAACCACCCCCACTTTGCATCTCCACTTCCTCATGTCAGGGAGATCATTTGATAGCTGTCTTTCTCTGATTGACTTATTTCACTAAGCATAATACTCTCTAGTTCCATCCATGTTGTCACAAATGGCAAGATTTCATTTCTTTTGATGGCTGCATATTATTCCACTGTGTGTGTGTGTGTGTGTGTGTGTGTGTGTGTGTGTGTGCCCCATTCTTCTTTATCCATTCATCTGTTGATGGGCATCTAGGTTATTTCCATAGTTTGGCTATTGTGGACATTGCTGCTAAAAACATTCGGGTACACATGCCCATTTGGATCACTAGACTTGTATCTCTAGAGTGAATACCCTGTAGTGCAAAAGTTGGGTCATAGGGCAGTTCTATTTTCAACTTTTTGAGGAAATTCCATGATGTTTTCCAGAGTCATTGCACCAGCTTGCATCCCACCAACAGTGTAGGAGGGTTCCCCTTTCTTTGCATCCTTGCCAGCATATGTCAGTTCCTGGCTTGTTGATTTTAGCCATTCTGACTGGTGTGAGGTGGTATCTCATTGTGGTTGTGTTGATTTGTAATTCCCTGATGCCGAGTGATTTGGAGCATTTCTTCATGTGTCCGCTGGCCATCTGGATGGCTTCTTTGCAGAAATGTCGGTTCATGTCCTCTGCCCATTTCTTGATTGGATTATTTGTTCTTTGGGTGTTGAGTTTGCTAAGCTCTTTATAGATTTTGGATACTAGCCCTTTATCTCATATGCGGTTTGCAAATATCTTCTCCCATTCTGTCAGTTTTCTTTTGGTTTTGTTAACTGTTTCTTTTGCTGTGAAAAAGCTTTTGCACTTGATGAAATCCCTATAGTTCATCTTTGCCCTTGCTTCCCTTGTCTTTGGCGATGTTCCTAGGAAGAAGTTTCTGCAGCTGAGGTTGAAGAGGTTCTTGCCTGTGTTCTCCTCAAGGACTTTGATGGATTCCTTTCTTACCTTGCAGTCCTTCATCCATTTTGAGTCTATTTTCATGTGTGGTGCAAGGAAATGGTCAAATTTCATTTTTCTACATGTGACTGTCCAATTTTCCCAACACCATTTGTTGAAGAGGCTGTCTTTTTTCCATTGGACATTCTTTCCTGCTTTGTTGAAGATTAGTTGACTATAGAGCGGAAGTCTACTTCTGGGCTCTCTATTCTATTCCTCTGATCTGTATGTCTGTTTTTGTGTCAGTACCATACTGTCTTGATGATGACAGCTTTGTAATAGAGCTTGAAGCCGGAATGGTGACGCCACCAACTTTGGCTTTCGTTTTCAATATTCCTTTGGCTATTCGAGGTCTTTTCTGGTTCCATATAAATTTTAGTATTATTTCTTCCATTTCTTTGAAGAAATGGATGGGATTTGGTAAGGATGGCATTAAATGTGCAGATTGCTTTAGGTATAATAGACATTTTCACAATATTTGTTCTTCCAATCCAGGAGCATAGAACATTTTTCCATTCCTTTGTGTCTTCCTTAATTTCTTTCATGAGTACTTTATAGTTTTCTGAGTATAGATTCTTTGCCTCTTTGGTTAGGTTTATTCCTAGGTATTTTACGGTTTTGGGTGCAATTGTAAATGGGATTGACTTCTTAATTTCTCTTTCTTCTGTCTTGCTGTTGTTGTAAAGAAATACAACCGATTTCTGTGCATTGATTTTATATCCTGACACTTTACAGAACTCCTGTACAAGTTCTAGCATTTTTGGAGTGGAGCCTTTTGCGTTTTCCACACAGAGTGTCATATATCTGCAAAGAGTAATAGTTTGTCTTCTTTGTTGATTTGGATGCCTTTAATTTCTTTTTGTTGTTTGATTGCTGAGGCTAGGACTTCTAGTACTATGTTGAATAGCAGTGGTGATAATGGACATCGCTGATGTGTTCCTGACCTTAGCAGAAAAGCTGGGTTTAGGCTTCCTTTGTTGTTCTTTCTCCAGCTCCTTTAGGTGTAGGGTTATTTTCTGTATTTCAGACCTTTCTTGTTTCTTGAGAAAGGCATATATCACTATATATTTTCCTCTCAGGACTTCCTTGCTGTGTTCCACAGATTTTGAACTGTTGTGTTTTCATTATCATTTGTTTCCATGAATTTTTTCAATTCTTCTTTAATTTCCTGGTTGGCCCATTCATTCCTTAGAAGGATGCTGTTTAGTCTCCATGTATTTGTGTTCTTTCCAAATTTCCTCTTGTGATTGAGTTCTAGCTTCAGAGCATAGTGGTCTGAGAATATGCAGGGAATAATCCCAATTTTTTTAAGTTTATTTATTTATTTATTTGACAGACAGAGATCACAAGTAGGCAGAGAGGCAGGCAGAGAGAGAGGAGGAAGCAGGCTCCCCACTGAGCAGAGAGCCTGATGAGTGTTTCAATCCCAGGTTTCTGGGATCATGACCTGAGCTGAAGGCAGAGGCCTTAGCCCACTGAGCCAACCAGCCGCCCCGATCCCAATCTTTTGATACTAGTTGAGACATGATTTATGACCCAGGATGTGATCCATTCTGGAGACTGTTCCATGTGTGCTAAAGAAGAATGTGTACTCTGTTGCTTTGGGATGAAATGTTCTGAAGAGATCTGTTATTTCCATTTGGTCCATTTTGTCATTTAAGGCTTTTATTTCCTTGTTGATCTTTTGCTGGAAGATCTTTCCATTTCAGTGAGGGGAGTGTTAACGTCCCCTACTATTATTTTATTATTGTCAATGTGTTTCTTTGATTTTGTTACTATTAATTGGTTTATATAGTTGGCTGCTCCCAAGTTAGGGGCATAGATATTTAGAATTGCTAGATCTTCTTGTTGGACAGACCCTTTGAGTATGACATAGTGTCCTTCCTCGTCTCTTATTATAGTCTTTGGCTTAAAATCTAATTGATATCCTATAAGGATTGCCACCCCAGCTTTCTTCTGATGTTCCTTAGCATGGTAAATTGTTTTCCACCTCCTCATTTTAAAATCTGGAGATGTCTTTGGGTTTAAATTGAGTTTCTTGTAGACAGCATATTGATGGCTTTTGTTTTTTTATCCATTCTGAAACCCTGTGTCTTTTGATTGGGGCATTTAGCCCATTTAGATTCAGGTTAACTATTGAGAGATACGAATTTTGTGCCATTGTATTGCCTGTAAGGTGACTGTTACTGTGTATTGTCTCTGATCCTTTCTGAACTAGTACTTTTAGGTTCTCTCTTTGATTAGAGGACCCCTTTCAATATATCCCGCACAGCTGATTAGGTGTTTGCAAATTCTTTGCATATTCAGTTTTTGTTTGTCCTGGAAGATTCTTATCTTTCCTTCTATTTTCAATGATAGCCTAGCTGGATATAGTATTCTTGGCTGCATGTTTTTCTCGTTTAGTGCTTTGAAGTTCTTTCTGGACTGCCAGGTCTCTGTGGGTAAGTCCACTGCCAATCTAATATTTTTACCATTGTATGTTACAGACTTCTTTTCCTGGGCGGCATTCAGGATTTTCTCTTTGTTGCTAAGACTTGTAAATTTTACTATTAGGTGACAGGGTGTGGACCTATTCTTATTGATTTGGGGGGAATCCCTTGATGCTTGTTCCCTTTCCCATATTAGGGAAATTCTATATAATAATTCCCCCTAATATACTTTCTGCTCCCCTCTCTCTTTCTTCTTCTTCTGGAATCCCAATTATTCTAATAATTTCATCTAATGTTGTCACTTAACTCTCAAATTCTCTGCTCATGGGTTAGGGTTAGGGTTAGATACTACACTTGATCTTAGCCAAAAGGCCGAGAAGCGATAGGGTTAGGGGTAGTGGTTAGGGTTAGGGTTAGGGTTAGGGTTAGGGTTAGGGGTTAGGTTTAGGGTTAGGGTTAGGGTTAGGGTTTAGCGTTAGGGTTAGGATTAGGGTTAGGGTTAGGGTTAGGGTTAGGGTTTAGGGTTAGGGTTAGGGTTAGGATTAGGGGTTAGGGTTAGGTTTAGGGTTAGGGGTTAGGGTTAGGGTTAGGGTTAGATTTAGGGTTAGGGTTAGGGTTAGTTTCAGCAATAGGATTCGGGGTAGGGCCCGCGTTAGTGTCAGGGTCAGTGTTACATTTACGGTTAGAGTAGGGTAGGCTAACAGCCAGGCTCAGGTTTAGTGTTCAGGTCAGGGTCGGGATCACTATTAGGCTCAGGGTTAGGTTTATGATCATGGCCTGGGTCAGGGTCAGGGTGAAGTTTAGAGCCAGTGTCAGGTTTAGGGTCAGGATCACGTATTGGTTCAAAGTCCACATTTGGGTTAGGGACAAGGTTATGTAGTGGTCAGTGTTAGTGTCATGGTTAGGTAAAGGGTCAGGGCCAGAGTCAGGTTTAGGGTCAGGGTCTGGTAAAGGCAAACTTCAGGGTTAGGGTTATGATCATAGGCAGGTATAGGGTAAGGGTTATTGTTAAAGTTTAGGATTAGAGTTAGGGTTAGAGTTAGGTTGAGGGTTAGGTTTAGACATGTTTAGGGACAAGGGTTCGAGGAAGGGTTAGAGTATAGTGTTAGGGTTAGGTTCAGCGATAGGATCAGCGGAGGACCCGTGGTAGTGTCAGGGTTAAGGTTACGTTTAGGGGTAGAGTTAGGGTCAGGCTCACATTCAGTCTCAGGGTTAGTGTTAGGTTTGGGTCAGGGTCACCGTTAGGGTCAGGGTTAGGTTGATGGTCATGGCCTGGGTCAGGGTCATGGTGAAGTTTAGGGCCAGTGTCAGGTTTAGCGTCAGGATCAGGTATTGGTTAAAGTCCACATTCGGGTCAGGGACAGGGTTATGTAGTAGTCAGTGTTAAGGTCATGGTTAGGATTAGGGTCAGGGTCAGGGTCAGGTGAAGGTCAGGGCGAGGGTCAGGTTTAGGTTCAGTCTTTGCTTTATGTTCGGTTCAGGTTCACAGTTAGGTTTAGGGGAAAAGTTTGGGATGGGGTTGGGGTTAGAGTTAGAAGTAGTGTTATCGTGAGGGTTAGGGTTAGACAGGGTAAGGTCAGGTTGAGGGTTTTTGGTTTAGGGTAGGGTTTAGTGTTAGGGTCAGGGTCAGTGTTCGGTTTGGGGGTCAGGGTCCATATTAGGGTCAGTGTTAGGGTTACCTTTAGGTTTAGGTTTAGGGTCAGGCACACAGTCAGGGTCAGGGTTAGGGTTAGGGTCAGGGTTAGGTCAGTGTCAGGATTAGGATTAGGGTCAGGTCAGGGTCCTGTTTAGGGATGAGTCATAGTTAGGTTATCTCAGACTTAGGTTTAGGTTCAGGGTCCGGATCAGGGTCAGCATCAGGCTTAGGTTTAGGTTTAGGGTTCAGGTCAGGATCACGGTCAGGGTTAGGGTCAGGGTCAGGGTCAGGGCTCGGGTTAGGGTTTGGGGCAGGCTCACAGTTCAGGGTCAGGGTCAGTGGTTACTGTTAGGGTTCTCCCCACTCCTGGTTCATTGTCCCCTCCCTTTAGGTTCTCAGGAAAATCCCTGGGCAGAAGGCTGTAGACCCCACACCCGATCCCACTTAGCCAGCATTACACTGGGATGTAAACATGACCTGCCCACCAGGCATCTAACCCCTCATCAGCCTGCTCCTGCTTGGGACATCTTCACCCACGATGGCATGGCCAGGTCCTCTTTACACACAGAGCCACAGACACCCAAAGGCACACACACACACACACACACACATGGGGAGGAGACTTAGAGCTATACCGCTCAATTAAAATGTGTGGGACTCTCTGACTCTGAACCCCCTGGTGTCACCTTTTGATTTTATTTGCCAAAGGGCCTGAGGCGTTGGGGAAGCCTGATATGACCTGCCAGTGAGGGGACGTGTATGGTGGGTGAGCTCTCTTCTCCCTGCATCCTCAGGGCTTCAGTACAGCAGAAGAACATGTCGCTTCCTTTAGGATGTGCCTAGAAATGAGCTGGGCAGGGGGGTTTTCTCTGTAATGGGGTGCCTGGATACGTGGATTCTAATTCCGTTGGGCTCTGTCGTCAGGGAAGTGAGGTCACCATTGAATGGGGGCTCCTTACCAAACTTTCTGCTCCCACCAGAGCACCCTGAGCGTGCCCATCCCCTAGCTGCTCAAGGCTCACCCACCACTCCATGCCCTGTTCATCCAGTGACCCCCACACAGCCAATCCCAGCCCCTGGGAGTCCTGGATGCAACTATTGTCCCCGCTTCTGGGAACAGAGATGGGTTCAGACCGAGTTAAGGTTAGGGTTAGGGTTAGGGTTAGGGTTAGGGTTAGTGTTAGCGAGAGACTTAGGGTTAGGGTTAGGGTGAGACATCGTTGGGGTCAGGGTTAGTGTTAGGGTTAGGGTAGGGGTCAGGGTTAGGGTTAGGTTCATGGTTAGGTTTAGGGTCAGGCTCACAATAGGGTCAGGGTTACCATTACTGTCAGAGTCAGGGTCAGGGTCAGTGTTAGGGTGACGGTTAGGTTAAGGGTCAGGTTCAGGGTCATGGTCAGATTTAGGGTCAGGTTCAAGTTTTGTTTTGGGGGCAAGGTTCATGTCAGGGTCAGGGTTAGGTTTGGGACTAGTTTAGTGTCAGGGTTAGGGTCAGGGTCAGGATTAGGTTTATGGTTATGGTAAGGTCAGCTTTATGTTTAGGTTCTGTTTTATGAGTAGGTTCAGGATCAGGGTTAGCTTTAGGGTTACTAATCTGTTCAGGCTCACGGATTGGGTCAGAGTTAGGTTTACAGTCAGGGTTAGGGTCAGTATTAAGGTCAAGGCCAGGGTCAGGTTTAAGGTTAAGGTCTGACATAGGCAAAGTTCAGAGTTAGGGTTATGATCAGGGTCAGGGAGAGGGTCAGGATTATTGTTAAAGTGGGGTTAGAGTAAGGCTTAGAGGTAGTTTGAGGGTTAGGGTTAGACCGGGTTAGGGTCAGAGTCAGGGATAATGTTAGGGGTTAGTTTTAGGGTTAGGTTCAGCGTTAGGTTTTGGGTCAGGGCCCGTGTTAGTGTCAGATTCAGGGTTATGTTAAGGGTTAGAGTTAGGTTCAGGCTCACATTCAGGGTCATGATTGTTAGGGTCAGGGTCACTGTTATGGTCAGGGTTAGGTTTATGGTTTGCCTTTCTCAGGGTCAGGGTGAAGTCTAGGGCCAGTGTCAGGTTTACGGTCAGGATCAGGTATTGGTTTAAAGTCCACATTCGGGTCAGGGACAGGGTTATGTAGTGGTCACTGTTAGGGTCATGGGTAGCTTTATGGTCAGGGCCAGGGTCAGGATTAGGGTCAGGGTCTCTAATAGCAAAGTTCAGGGTTAGGTTTAGGGTCACTGTCTGGTATAGGCAAAGTTCAGGGTACGGGTTATGATCATAGTCAGCTAGGGTCAGGGTTATTGTTAAAGTTCAGCGTTAGTGTTAGGGTTAGCGTTAGGTTGATGGTTAGGGTTTGAACTTGTTAGGGTCAGGGTCCGTGGTAGGTTAGGGGTTAGTGTTAGGGTTAGTTTCAGCAATAGGATTCGGGGTAGGGCCCGCGTTAGTGTCAGGGTCAGTGTTACATTTACGGTTAGAGTAGGGTAGGCTAACAGCCAGGCTCAGGTTTAGTGTTCAGGTCAGGGTCGGGATCACTATTAGGCTCAGGGTTAGGTTTATGATCATGGCCTGGGTCAGGGTCAGGGTGAAGTTTAGAGCCAGTGTCAGGTTTAGGGTCAGGATCAGGTATTGGTTCAAAGTCCACATTTGGGTTAGGGACAAGGTTATGTAGTGGTCAGTGTTAGTGTCATGGTTAGGTATAGGGTCAGGGCCAGGGTCAGGTTTAGGGTCAGGGTCTGGTAGAGGCAAAGTTCAGGATTAGGGTTATGATCATAGGCAGGTATAGGGTAAGGGTTATTGTTAAAGTTTAGGATTAGTGTTAGGGTTAGAGTTAGGTTGAGGGTTAGGGTTAGACATGTTTAGGGACAAGGGTTCGAGGAAGGGTTAGAGTATAGTGTTAGGGTTAGGTTCAGCGATAGGATCAGCGGAGGACCCGTGGTAGTGTCAGGGTTAAGGTTACGTTTAGGGGTAGAGTTAGGGTCAGGCTCACATTCAGTCTCAGGGTTAGTGTTAGGTTTGGGTCAGGGTCACTGTTAGGGTCAGGGTTAGGTTGATGGTCATGGCGTGGGTCAGGGTCATGGTGAAGTTTAGGGCCAGTGTCAGGTTTAGCGTCAGGATCAGGTATTGGTTAAAGTCCACATTCGGGTCAGGGACAGGGTTATGTAGTGGTCAGTGTTAAGGTCATGGTTAGGATTAGGGTCAGGGTCAGGGTCAGGTGAAGGTCAGGGCCAGGGTCAGGTTTAGGTTCAGTCTTTGCTTTATGTTCGGTTCAGGTTCACAGTTAGGTTTAGGGGAAAAGTTTGGGATGGGGTTGGGGTGAGAGTTAGAAGTAGTGTTATCGTGAGGGTTAGGGTTAGACAGGGTAAGGTCAGGTTGAGGGTTTGGTTTTGGGTAGGGTTTAGTGTTAGGGTCAGGGTCAGTGTTCGGTTTGGGTACAGGGTCCATATTAGGGTCAGTGTTAGGGTTACCTTTAGGTTTAGGTTTAGGGTCAGGCACACAGTCAGGGTCAGGGTTAGGGTTAGGGTCAGGGTTAGGTCAGTGTCAAGATTAGGATTATGGTCAGGTCAGGGTCCTGTTTAGGGATGAGTTATAGTTAGGTTATCTCAGACTTAGGTTTAGGTTCAGGGTCTGGATCAGGGTCAGCATCAGGCTTAGGTTTATGTTTAGGGTTCAGGTCAGGATCACGGTCAGGGTTAGGGTCCGGGTCAGGGTCAGGGCTTGGGTTAGGGTTTGGGGCAGGCTCACAGTTCAGGGTCAGGGTCAGTGGTTACTGTTAGGGTTCTCCCCGCTCCTGGTTCATTGACCCCTCCCTTTAGGTTCTCAGGAAAAACCCTGGGCAGAAGGGTGTAGACCCCACACCCGATCCCACTTAGCCAGCATTACACTGGGATGTAAACATGACCTGCCCACCAGGCATCTAACCCCTCATCAGCCTGCTCCTGCTTGGTACATCTTCAACCACGATGGCATGGCCAGGTCCTCTTTACACACAGAGCCACAGACACCCAGAGGCACACACACACACACACACACACACACACACACACACATGGGGAGGAGACTTAGAGCTATACCGCTCAATTAAAATGTGTGGGACTCTCTGACTCTGAGCCCCCTGGTGTCACCTTTTGATTTTATTTGCCAAAGGGCCTGAGGCGTTGGGGAAGCCTGATATGACCTGCCAGTGAGGGGACGTGTATGGTGGGTGAGCTCTCTTCTCCCTGCATCCTCAGGGCTTCAGTACAGCAGAAGAACATGTCGCTTCCTTTAGGATGTGCCTAGAAATGAGCTGGGCAGGGGGGTTTTTCTTTCTGTAATGGGGTGCCTGGATACGTGGATTCTAATTCCGTTGGGCTCTGTCGTCAGGGAAGTGAGGTCACCATTGAATGGGGGCTCCTTACCAAACTTTCTGCTCCCACCAGAGCACCCTGAGCGTGCCCATCCCCTAGCTGCTCAAGGCTCACCCACCACTCCATGCCCTGTTCATCCAGTGACCCCCACACAGCCAATCCCAGCCCCTGGGAGTCCTGGATGCAACTATTGTCCCCGCTTCTGGGAACAGAGATGGGTTCAGACCGAGTTAAGGTTAGGGTTAGGGTTAGGGTTAGGGTTAGGGTTAGTGTGTTAGCGAGAGACTTAGGGTTAGGGTTAGGGTGAGACATCGTTGGGGTCAGGGTTAGTGTTAGGGTTAGGGTAGGGGTCAGGGTTAGGGTTAGGTTTCATGGTTAGGTTTAGGGTCAGGCTCACAATAGGGTCAGGGTTACCATTACTGTCAGAGTCAGGGTCAGGGTCAGTGTTAGGGTGACGGTTAGGTTAAGGGTCAGGTTCAGGGTCATGGTCAGATTTAGGGTCAGGTTCAAGTTTTGTTTTGGGGGCAAGGTTCATGTCAGGGTCAGGGTTAGGTTTGGGACTAGTTTAGTGTCAGGGTTAGGGTCAGGGTCAGGATTAGGTTTATGGTTATGGTAAGGTCAGCTTTATGTTTAGGTTCTGTTTTATGAGTAGGTTCAGGATCAGGGTTAGCTTTAGGGTTACTAATCTGTTCAGGCTCACGGATTGGGTCAGAGTTAGGTTTACAGTCAGGGTTAGGGTCAGTATTAAGGTCAAGGCCAGGGTCAGGTTTAAGGTTAAGGTCTGACATAGGCAAAGTTCAGAGTTAGGGTTATGATCAGGGTCAGGGAGAGGGTCAGGATTATTGTTAAAGTGGGGTTAGAGTAAGGCTTAGAGGTAGTTTGAGGGTTAGGGTTAGACCGGGTTAGGGTCAGAGTCAGGGATAATGTTAGGGGTTAGTTTTAGGGTTAGGTTCAGCGTTAGGTTTTGGGTCAGGGCCCGTGTTAGTGTCAGATTCAGGGTTATGTTAAGGGTTAGAGTTAGGTTCAGGCTCACATTCAGGGTCATGATTGTTAGGGTCAGGGTCAGGGTCACTGTTATGGTCAGGGTTAGGTTTATGGTTTGCCTTTCTCAGGGTCAGGGTGAAGTCTAGGGCCAGTGTCAGGTTTACGGTCAGGATCAGGTATTGGTTTAAAGTCCACATTCGGGTCAGGGACAGGGTTATGTAGTGGTCATTGTTAGGGTCATGGTTAGGTTTAGGGTCAGGGCCAGGGTCAGGATTAGGATCAGGGTCTCTAATAGCAAAGTTCAGGGTTAGGTTTAGGGTCACTGTCTGGTATAGGCAAAGTTCAGGGTTCGGGTTATGATCATAGTCAGCTAGGGTCAGGGTTATTGTTAAAGTTCAGCGTTAGTGTTAGGGTTAGCGTTAGGTTGATGGTTAGGGTTTGAAACTTGTTAGGGTCAGGGTCCGTGGTAGGTTAGGGGTTAGTGTTAGGGTTAGTTTCAGCAATAGGATTCGGGGTAGGGCCCGCGTTAGTGTCAGGGTCAGTGTTACATTTACGGTTAGAGTAGGGTAGGCTAACAGCCAGGCTCAGGTTTAGTGTTCAGGTCAGGGTCGGGATCACTATTAGGCTCAGGGTTAGGTTTATGATCATGGCCTGGGTCAGGGTCAGGGTGAAGTTTAGAGCCAGTGTCAGGTTTAGGGTCAGGATCAGGTATTGGTTCAAAGTCCACATTTGGGTTAGGGACAAGGTTATGTAGTGGTCAGTGTTAGTGTCATGGTTAGGTTTAGGGTCAGGGCCAGGGTCAGGTTTAGGGTCAGGGTCTGGTAGAGGCAAAGTTCAGGGTTAGGGTTATGATCATAGGCAGGTATAGGGTAAGGGTTATTGTTAAAGTTTAGGATTAGTGTTAGGGTTAGAGTTAGGTTGAGGGTTAGGGTTAGACATGTTTAGGGTCAGGGTTCGAGGAAGGGTTAGAGTATAGTGTTAGGGTTAGGTTCAGCGATAGGATCAGCGGAGGACCCGTGGTAGTGTCAGGGTTAAGGTTACGTTTAGGGGTAGAGTTAGGGTCAGGCTCACATTCAGTCTCAGGGTTAGTGTTAGGTTTGGGTCAGGGTCACTGTTAGGGTCAGGGTTAGGTTGATGGTCATGGCGTGGGTCAGGGTCATGGTGAAGTTTAGGGCCAGTGTCAGGTTTAGCGTCAGGATCAGGTATTGGTTAAAGTCCACATTCGGGTCAGGGACAGGGTTATGTAGTGGTCAGTGTTAAGGTCATGGTTAGGATTAGGGTCAGGGTCAGGGTCAGGTGAAGGTCAGGGCCAGGGTCAGGTTTAGGTTCAGTCTTTGCTTTATGTTCGGTTCAGGTTCACAGTTAGGTTTAGGGGAAAAGTTTGGGATGGGGTTGGGGTTAGAGTTAGAAGTAGTGTTATCGTGAGGGTTAGGGTTAGACAGGGTAAGGTCAGGTTGAGGGTTTTGGGTTTAGGGTAGGGTTTAGTGTTAGGGTCAGGGTCAGTGTTCGGTTTGGGTACAGGGTCCATATTAGGGTCAGTGTTAGGGTTACCTTTAGGTTTAGGTTTAGGGTCAGGCACACAGTCAGGGTCAGGGTTAGGGTTATGGTCAGGGTTAGGTCAGTGTCAGGATTAGGATTAGGGTCAGGTCAGGGTCCTGTTTAGGGATGAGTCATAGTTAGGTTATCTCAGACTTAGGTTTAGGTTCAGGGTCCGGATCAGGGTCAGCATCAGGCTTAGGTTTATGTTTAGGGTTCAGGTCAGGATCACGGTCAGGGTTAGGGTCAGGGTCAGGGTCAGGGCTCGGGTTAGGGTTTGGGGCAGGCTCACAGTTCAGGGTCAGGGTCAGTGGTTACTGTTAGGGTTCTCCCCGCTCCTGGTTCATTGTCCCCTCCCTTTAGGTTCTCAGGAAAAACCCTGGGCAGAAGGCTGTAGACCCCACACCCGATCCCACTTAGCCAGCATTACACTGGGATGTAAACATGACCTGCCCACCAGGCATCTAACCCCTCATCAGCCTGCTCCTGCTTGGGACATCTTCACCCACGATGGCATGGCCAGGTCCTCTTTACACACAGAGCCACAGACACCCAGAGGCACACACACACACACACACACACACACACACACACACACATGGGGAGGAGACTTAGAGCTATACCGCTCAATTAAAAGGTGTGGGACTCTCTGACTCTGAGCCCCCTGGTGTCACCTTTTGATTTTATTGGCCAAAGGGCCTGAGGCGTTGGGGAAGCCTGATATGACCTGCCAGTGAGGGGACGTGTATGGTGGGTGAGCTCTCTTCTCCCTGCATCCTCAGGGCTTCAGTACAGCAGAAGAACATGTCGCTTCCTTTAGGATGTGCCTAGAAATGAGCTGGGCAGGGGGGTTTTCTCTGTAATGGGGTGCCTGGATACGTGGATTCTAATTCCGTTGGGCTCTGTCGTCAGGGAAGTGAGGTCACCATTGAATGGGGGCTCCTTACCAAACTTTCTGCTCCCACCAGAGCACCCTGAGCGTGCCCATCCCCTAGCTGCTCAAGGCTCACCAACCACTCCATGCCCTGTTCATCCAGTGACCCCCACACAGGCCAATCCCAGCCCCTGGGAGTCCTGGATGCAACAATTGTCCCCGCCTCTGGGAACAGAGATGGGTTCAGACCGAGTTAAGGTTAGGTTAGGGTTAGGGTTAGGGTTTGTGTTAGCGAGAGACTTAGGGTTAGGGTTAGGGTGAGACATCGTTAGGGTCAGGGTTAGTGTTAGGGTTAGGGTAGGGGTCAGGGTTAGGGTTAGGTTCATGGTTAGGTTTAGGGTCAGGGTTACCATTACTGTCAGAGTCAGGGTCAGGGTCAGTGTTAGGGTGACGGTTAGGTTAAGGGTCAGGTTCAGGGTCATGGTCAGATTTAGGGTCAGGTTCAAGTTTTGTTTTGGGGGCAAGGTTCATGTCAGGGTCAGGGTTAGGTTTGGGACTAGTTTAGTGTCAGGGTTAGGGTCAGGGTCAGGATTAGGTTTATGGTTATGGTAAGGTCAGCTTTATGTTTAGGTTCTGTTTTATGAGTAGGTTCAGGATCAGGGTTAGCTTTAGGGTTACTAATCTGTTCAGGCTCACGGATTGGGTCAGAGTTAGGTTTACAGTCAGGGTCAGTATTAAGGTCAAGGCCAGGGTCAGGTTTAAGGTTAAGGTCTGACATAGGCAAAGTTCAGAGTTAGGGTTATGATCAGGGTCAGGGAGAGGGTCAGGATTATTGTTAAAGTGGGGTTAGAGTAAGGCTTAGAGGTAGTTTGAGGGTTAGGGTTAGACCGGGTTAGGGTCAGAGTCAGGGATAATGTTAGGGGTTAGTTTTAGGGTTAGGTTCAGCGTTAGGTTTTGGGTCAGGGCCCGTGTTAGTGTCAGATTCAGGGTTATGTTAAGGGTTAGAGTTAGGTTCAGGCTCACATTCAGGGTCATGATTGTTAGGGTCAGGGTCAGGGTCACTGTTATGGTCAGGGTTAGGTTTATGGTTTGCCTTTCTCAGGGTCAGGGTGAAGTCTAGGGCCAGTGTCAGGTTTACGGTCAGGATCAGGTATTGGTTTAAATCCACATTCGGGTCAGGGACAGGGTTATGTAGTGGTCATTGTTAGGGTCATGGGTAGGTTTAGGGTCAGGGCCAGGGTCAGGATTAGGATCAGGGTCTCTAATAGCAACGTTCAGGGTTAGGTTTAGGGTCAGTGTCTGGTATAGGCAAAGTTCAGGGTTCGGGTTATGATCATAGTCAGCTAGGGTCAGGGTTATTGTTAAAGTTCAGCGTTAGTGTTAGGGTTAGCGTTAGGTTTATGGTTAGGGTTTGAACTTGTTAGGGTCAGGGTCCATGGTAGGTTAGGGGTTAGTGTTAGGGTTAGTTTCAGCTGTAGGATTCGGGGTAGGGCCCGGCTTAGTGTCAGGGTCAGTGTTACATTTACGGTTAGAGTAGGGTAGGCTAACAGCCAGGCTCAGGTTTAGTGTTCAGGTCAGGGTCGGGATCACTATTAGGCTCAGGGTTAGGTTTATGATCATGGCCTGGGTCAGGGTCAGGGTGATGTTTAGAGCCAGTGTCAGGTTTAGGGTCAGGATCAGGTATTGGTTCAAAGTCCACATTTGGGTTAGGGACAAGGTTATGTAGTGGTCAGTGTTAGTGTCATGGTTAGGTTTAGGGTCATGGCCAGGGTCAGGTTTAGGGTCAGGGTCTGGTAGAGGCAAAGTTCAGGTTTAGGGTTATGATCATGGGCAGGTATAGAGTAAGGGTTATTGTTAAAGTTTAGGATTAGTGTTAGGGTTAGAGTTAGGTTGAGGGTTAGGGTTAGACATGTTTAGGGTCAAGGGTTCGAGGAAGGGTTAGAGTATAGTGTTAGGGTTAGGTTCAGCGATAGGATCAGCGGAGGACCCGTGGTAGTGTCAGGGTTAAGGTTACGTTTAGGGGTAGAGTTAGGGTCAGGCTCACATTCAGTCTCAGGGTTAGTGTTAGGTTTGGGTCAGGGTCACTGTTAGGGTCAGGGTTAGGTTGATGGTCATGGCGTGGGTCAGGGTCATGGTGAAGTTTAGGGCCAGTGTCAGGTTTAGCGTCAGGATCAGGTATTGGTTAAAGTCCACATTCGGGTCAGGGACAGGGTTATGTAGTGGTCAGTGTTAAGGTCATGGTTAGGATTAGGGTCAGGGTCAGGGTCAGGTGAAGGTCAGGGCCAGGGTCAGGTTTAGGTTCAGTCTTTGCTTCATGTTCGGTTCAGGTTCACTGTTAGGTTTAGGGGAAAAGTTTGGGATGGGGTTGGTGTTAGAGTTAGAAGTAGTGTTATCGTGAGGGTTAGGGTTAGACAGGGTAAGGTCAGGTTGATGGTTTGGTTTAGGGTAGGGTTTAGTGTTAGGGTCAGGGTCAGTGTTCGGTTTGGGTACAGGGTCCATATTAGGGTCAGTGTTAGGGTTACCTTTAGGTTTAGGTTTAGGGTCAGGCACACAGTCAGGGTCAGGGTTAGGGTTAGGGTCAGGTTTAGGTCAGTGTCAGGATTAAGATTAGGGTCAGGTCAGGGTCCTGTTTAGGGATGAGTCATAGTTAGGTTATCTCAGACTTAGGTTTAGGTTCAGGGTCCGGATCACGGTCAGCATCAGGCTTAGGTTTAGGTTTAGGGTTCAGGTCAGGATCACGGTCAGGGTTAGGGTCAGGGTCAGGGTCAGGGCTCGGGTTAGGTTTTTGGGGCAGGCTCACAGTTCAGGGTCAGGGTCAGTGGTTACTGTTAGGGTTCTCCCCGCTCCTGGTTCATTGTCCCCTCCCTTTAGGTTCCCAGGAAAAACCCTGGGCAGAAGGCTGTAGACCCCACACCCGATCCCACTTAGCCAGCATTACACTGGGATGTAAACATGACCTGCCCACCAGGCATCTAACCCCTCATCAGCCTGCTCCTGCTTGGGACATCTTCACCCACGATGGCATGGCCAGGTCCTCTTTACACACAGAGCCACAGACACCCAGAGGCACACACACACACACATGGGGAGGAGACTTAGAGCTATACCGCTCAATTAAAAGGTGTGGGACTCTCTGACTCTGAGCCCCCTGGTGTCACCTTTTGATTTTATTTGCCAAAGGGCCTGAGGCGTTGGGGAAGCCTGATATGACCTGCCAGTGAGGGGACGTGTATGGTGGGTGAGCTCTCTTCTCCCTGCATCCTCAGGGCTTCAGTACAGCAGAAGAACATGTCGCTTCCTTTAGGATGTGCCTAGAAATGAGCTGGGCAGGGGGGTTTTCTCTGTAATGGGGTGCCTGGATACGTGGATTCTAATTCCGTTGGGCTCTGTCGTCAGGGAAGTGAGGTCACCATTGAATGGGGGCTCCTTACCAAACTTTCTGCTCCCACCAGAGCACCCTGAGCGTGCCCATCCCCTAGCTGCTCAAGGCTCACCCACACACTCCATGCCCTGTTCATCCAGTGACCCCCACACAGCCAATCCCAGCCCCTGGGAGTCCTGGATGCAACTATTGTCCCCGCTTCTGGGAACAGAGATGGGTTCAGACCGAGTTAAGGTTAGGGTTAGGGTTAGGGTTAGGGTTAGGGTTAGTGTTAGCGAGAGACTTAGGGTTAGGGTTAGGGTGAGACATCGTTGGGGTCAGGGTTAGTGTTAGGTTAGGGTTAGGGTAGGGGTCAGGGTTAGGGTTAGGTTCATGGTTAGGTTTAGGGTCAGGCTCACAATAGGGTCAGGGTTACCATTACTGTCAGAGTCAGGGTCAGGGTCAGTGTTAGGGTGACGGTTAGGTTAAGGGTCAGGTTCAGGGTCATGGTCAGATTTAGGGTCAGGTTCAAGTTTTGTTTTGGGGGCAAGGTTCATGTCAGGGTCAGGGTTAGGTTTGGGACTAGTTTAGTGTCAGGGTTAGGGTCAGGGTCAGGATTAGGTTTATGGTTATGGTAAGGTCAGCTTTATGTTTAGGTTCTGTTTTATGAGTAGGTTCAGGATCAGGGTTAGCTTTAGGGTTACTAATCTGTTCAGGCTCACGGATTGGGTCAGAGTTAGGTTTACAGTCAGGGTTAGGGTCAGTATTAAGGTCAAGGCCAGGGTCAGGTTTAAGGTTAAGGTCTGACATAGGCAAAGTTCAGAGTTAGGGTTATGATCAGGGTCAGGGAGAGGGTCAGGATTATTGTTAAAGTGGGGTTAGAGTAAGGCTTAGAGGTAGTTTGAGGGTTAGGGTTAGACCGGGTTAGGGTCAGAGTCAGGGATAATGTTAGGGGTTAGTTTTAGGGTTAGGTTCAGCGTTAGGTTTTGGGTCAGGGCCCGTGTTAGTGTCAGATTCAGGGTTATGTTAAGGGTTAGAGTTAGGTTCAGGCTCACATTCAGGGTCATGATTGTTAGGGTCAGGGTCAGGGTCACTGTTATGGTCAGGGTTAGGTTTATGGTTTGCCTTTCTCAGGGTCAGGGTGAAGTCTAGGGCCAGTGTCAGGTTTACGGTCAGGATCAGGTATTGGTTTAAAGTCCACATTCGGGTCAGGGACAGGGTTATGTAGTGGTCATTGTTAGGGTCATGGTTAGGTTTAGGGTCAGGGCCAGGGTCAGGATTAGGATCAGGGTCTCTAATAGCAAAGTTCAGGGTTAGGTTTAGGGTCAGTGTCTGGTATAGGCAAAGTTCAGGGTTCGGGTTATGATCATAGTCAGCTAGGGTCAGGGTTATTGTTAAAGTTCAGCGTTAGTGTTAGGGTTAGCGTTAGGTTGATGGTTAGGGTTTGAACTTGTTAGGGTCAGGGTCCGTGGTAGGTTAGGGGTTAGTGTTAGGGTTAGTTTCAGCAATAGGATTCGGGGTAGGGGCCCGCGTTAGTGTCAGGGTCAGTGTTACATTTACGGTTAGAGTAGGGTAGGCTAACAGCCAGGCTCAGGTTTAGTGTTCAGGTCAGGGTCGGGATCACTATTAGGCTCAGGGTTAGGTTTATGATCATGGCCTGGGTCAGGGTCAGGGTGAAGTTTAGAGCCAGTGTCAGGTTTAGGGTCAGGATCAGGTATTGGTTCAAAGTCCACATTTGGGTTAGGGACAAGGTTATGTAGTGGTCAGTGTTAGTGTCATGGTTAGGTTTAGGGTCAGGGCCAGGGTCAGGTTTAGGGTCAGGGTCTGGTAGAGGCAAAGTTCAGGGTTAGGGTTATGATCATAGGCAGGTATAGGGTAAGGGTTATTGTTAAAGTTTAGGATTAGTGTTAGGGTTAGAGTTAGGTTGAGGGTTAGGGTTAGACATGTTTAGGGTCAAGGGTTCGAGGAAGGGTTAGAGTATAGTGTTAGGGTTAGGTTCAGCGATAGGATCAGCGGAGGACCCGTGGTAGTGTCAGGGTTAAGGTTACGTTTAGGGGTAGAGTTAGGGTCAGGCTCACATTCAGTCTCAGGGTTAGTGTTAGGTTTGGGTCAGGGTCACTGTTAGGGTCAGGGTTAGGTTGATGGTCATGGCCTGGGTCAGGGTCATGGTGAAGTTTAGGGCCAGTGTCAGGTTTAGCGTCAGGATCAGGTATTGGTTAAAGTCCACATTTGGGTCAGGGACAGGGTTATGTAGTGGTCAGTGTTAAGGTCATGGTTAGGATTAGGGTCAGGGTCAGGGTCAGGTGAAGGTCAGGGCCAGGGTCAGGTTTAGGTTCAGTCTTTGCTTTATGTTCGGTTCAGGTTCACAGTTAGGTTTAGGGGAAAAGTTTGGGATGGGGTTGGGGTTAGAGTTAGAAGTAGTGTTATCGTGAGGGTTAGGGTTAGACAGGGTAAGGTCAGGTTGAGGGTTTGGTTTAGGGTAGGGTTTAGTGTTAGGGTCAGGGTCAGTGTTCGGTTTGGGTACAGGGTCCATATTAGGGTCAGTGTTAGGGTTACCTTTAGGTTTAGGTTTAGGGTCAGGCACACAGTCAGGGTCAGGGTTAGGGTTAGGGTCAGGTCAGGGTCCTGTTTAGGGATGAGTCATAGTTAGGTTATCTCAGACTTAGGTTTAGGTTCAGGGTCCGGATCAGGGTCAGCATCAGGCTTAGGTTTAGGTTTAGGGTTCAGGTCAGGATCACGGTCAGGGTTAGGGTCAGGGTCAGGGTCAGGGCTCGGGTTAGGGTTTGGGGCAGGCTCACAGTGTCAGGGTCACGGTCAGTGGTTACTGTTAGGGTTCTCCCCGCTCCTGGTTCATTGTCCCCTCCCTTTAGGTTCTCAGGAAAAACCCTGGGCAGAAGGCTGTAGACCCCACACCCGATCCCACTTAGCCAGCATTACACTGGGATGTAAACATGACCTGCCCACCAGGCATCTAACCCCTCATCAGCCTGCTCCTGCTTGGGACATCTTCACCCACGATGGCATGGCCAGGTCCTCTTTACACACAGAGCCACAGACACCCAGAGGCACACACACACACACACACACACACACACACACACACACACACATGGGGAGGAGACTTAGAGCTATACCGCTCAATTAAAAGGTGTGGGACTCTCTGACTCTGAGCCCCCTGGTGTCACCTTTTGATTTTATTGGCCAAAGGGCCTGAGGCGTTGGGGAAGCCTGATATGACCTGCCAGTGAGGGGACGTGTATGGTGGGTGAGCTCTCTTCTCCCTGCATCCTCAGGGCTTCAGTACAGCAGAAGAACATGTCGCTTCCTTTAGGATGTGCCTAGAAATGAGCTGGGCAGGGGGGTTTTCTCTGTAATGGGGTGCCTGGATACGTGGATTCTAATTCCGTTGGGCTCTGTCGTCAGGGAAGTGAGGTCACCATTGAATGGGGGCTCCTTACCAAACTTTCTGCTCCCACCAGAGCACCCTGAGCGTGCCCATCCCCTAGCTGCTCAAGGCTCACCCACCACTCCATGCCCTGTTCATCCAGTGACCCCCACACAGCCAATCCCAGCCCCTGGGAGTCCTGGATGCAACTATTGTCCCCGCTTCTGGGAACAGAGATGGGTTCAGACCGAGTTAAGGTTAGGGTTAGGGTTAGGGTTAGGGTTAGTGTTAGCGAGAGACTTAGGGTTAGGGTTAGGGTGAGACATCGTTGGGGTCAGGGTTAGTGTTAGGGTTAGGGTAGGGGTCAGGGTTAGGGTTAGGTTCATGGTTAGGTTTAGGGTCAGGCTCACAATAGGGTCAGGGTTACCATTACTGTCAGAGTCAGGGTCAGGGTCAGTGTTAGGGTGACGGTTAGGTTAAGGGTCAGGTTCAGGGTCATGGTCAGATTTAGGGTCAGGTTCAAGTTTTGTTTTGGGGGCAAGGTTCATGTCAGGGTCAGGGTTAGGTTTGGGACTAGTTTAGTGTCAGGGTTAGGGTCAGGGTCAGGATTAGGTTTATGGTTATGGTAAGGTCAGCTTTATGTTTAGGTTCTGTTTTATGAGTAGGTTCAGGATCAGGGTTAGCTTTAGGGTTACTAATCTGTTCAGGCTCACGGATTGGGTCAGAGTTAGGTTTACAGTCAGGGTTAGGGTCAGTATTAAGGTCAAGGCCAGGGTCAGGTTTAAGGTTAAGGTCTGACATAGGCAAAGTTCAGAGTTAGGGTTATGATCAGGGTCAGGGAGAGGGTCAGGATTATTGTTAAAGTGGGGTTAGAGTAAGGCTTAGAGGTAGTTTGAGGGTTAGGGTTAGACCGGGTTAGGGTCAGAGTCAGGGATAATGTTAGGGGTTAGTTTTAGGGTTAGGTTCAGCGTTAGGTTTTGGGTCAGGGCCCGTGTTAGTGTCAGATTCAGGGTTATGTTAAGGGTTAGAGTTAGGTTCAGGCTCACATTCAGGGTCATGATTGTTAGGGTCAGGGTCAGGGTCACTGTTATGGTCAGGGTTAGGTTTATGGTTTGCCTTTCTCAGGGTCAGGATGAAGTCTAGGGCCAGTGTCAGGTTTACGTTCAGGATCAGGTATTGGTTTAAAGTCCACATTCGGGTCAGGGACAGGGTTATGTACTGGTCATTGTTAGGGTCATGGTTAGGTTTAGGATCAGGGCCAGGGTCAGGATTAGGATCAGGGTCTCTAATAGCAAAGTTCAGGATTAGGTTTAGGGTCAGTGTCAGGTATAGGCAAAGTTCAGGGTTCGGGTTATGATCATAGTCAGCTAGGGTCAGGGTTATTGTTAAAGTTCAGCGTTAGTGTTAGGGTTAGCGCTAGGTTGATGGTTAGGGTTTGAACTTGTTAGGGTCAGGGTCCGTGGTAGGTTAGGGGTTAGTGTTAGGGTTAGTTTCAGCAATAGGATTCGGGGAAGGGCCCGCGTTAGTGTCAGGGTCAGTGTTACATTTACGGTTAGAGTAGGGTAGGCTAACAGCCAGGCTCAGGTTTAGTGTTCAGGTCAGGTTCGGGATCACTATTAGGCTCAGGGTTAGGTTTATGATCATGGCCTGGGTCAGGGTCAGGGTGAAGTTTAGAGCCAGTGTCAGGTTTAGGGTCAGGATCAGGTATTGGTTCAAAGTCCACATTTGGGTTAGGGACAAGGTTATGTAGTGGTCAGTGTTAGTGTCATGGTTAGGTTTAGGGTCAGGGCCAGGGTCAGGTTTAGGGTCAGGGTCTGGTAGAGGCAAAGTTCAGGGTTAGGGTTATGATCATAGGCAGGTATAGGGTAAGGGTTATTGTTAAAGTTTAGGATTAGTGTTAGGGTTAGAGTTAGGTTGAGGGTTAGGGTTAGACATGTTTAGGGTCAAGGGTTCAAGGAAGAGTTAGAATATAGTGTTAGGGTTAGGTTCAGCGATAGGATCAGCGGAGGACCCATGGTAGTGTCAGGGTTAAGGTTACGATTAGGGGTAGAGTTAGGGTCAGGCTCACATTCAGTCTCAGGTTTAGTGTTAGGTTTGGGTCAAGGTCACTGTTAGGGTCAGGGTTAGGTTGATGGTCATGGCCTGGGTCAGGGTCATGGTGAAGTTTAGGGCCAGTGTCAGGTTTAGCGTCAGGATCAGGTATTGGTTAAAGTCCACATTCGGGTCAGGGACAGGGTTATGTAGTGGTCAGTGTTAAGGTCATGGTTAGGATTAGGGTCAGGGTCAGGGTCAGGAGCAGGTCAGGGCCAGGGTCAGGTTTAGGTTCAGTGTTTGCTTTATGTTCGGTTCAGGTTCACAGTTAGGTTTAGGGGAAAAGTTTAGAATGGGGTTGGGGTTAGAGTTAGAAGTAGTGTTATCGTGAGGGTTAGGGTTAGACAGGGTAAGGTCAGGTTGAGGGTTTGTTTTAGGGTAGGGTTTAGTGTTAGGGTCAGGGTCAGTGTTCGGTTTGGGTACAGGGTCCATATTAGGGTCAGTGTTAGGGTTACCTTTAGGTTTAGGTTTAGGGTCAGGCACACAGTCAGGGTCAGGGTTAGGGTTAGGGTCAGGTTTAGGTCAGTGTCAGGATTAGGATTAGGGTCAGGTCAGGGTCCTGTTTAGGGATGAGTCATAGTTAGGTTATCTCAGACTTAGGTTTAGGATCAGGGTCCGGATCAGGGTCAGCATCAGGCTTAGGTTTAGGTTTAGGGTTCAGGTCAGGATCACGGTCAGTGTTAGGGTCAGGGTCAGGGTCAGGGCTCGGGTTAGGGTTTGGGGCAGGCTCACAGTTCAGGTTCAGGGTCAGTGGTTACTGTTAGGGTTCTCCCCGCTCCTGGTTCATTGTCCCCTCCCTTTAGGTTCTCAGGAAAAACCCTGGGCAGAAGACTGTAGACCCCACACCCGATCCCACTTAGCCAGCATTACACTGGGATGTAAACATGACCTGCCCACCAGGCATCTAACCCCTCATCAGCCTGCTCCTGCTTGGGACATCTTCACCCACGATGGCATGGCCAGGTCGTTTTTACACACAGAGCCACAGACACCCAGAGGCACACACACACACACACACACAGACACACACACACACACACACGGGGAGGAGACTTAGAGCTATACCGCTCAATTAAAAGGTGTGGGACTCTCTTACTCTGAGCCCCCTGGTGTCACCTTTTGATTTTATTGGCCAAAGGGCCTGAGGCTTTGGGGAAGCCTGATATGAAATGCCAGTGAGGGGACGTGTATGGTGGGTGAGCTCTCATCTCCCTGCATCCTCAGGGCTTCAGTACAGCAGAAGAACATGTCGCTTCCTTTAGGATGTGCCTAGAAATGAGCTGGGCAGGGGGGTTTTCTCTGTAATGGGGTGCCTGGATACGTGGCTTCTAATTCCGTTGGGCTCTGTCGTCAGAGAAGTGAGGTCACCATTGAATGGGGGCTCCTTACCAAACTTTCTGCTCCCACCAGAGCACCCTGAGCGTGCCCATCCCCTAGCTGCTCAAGGCTCACCCACCACTCCATGCCCTTTTCATCCAGTGACCCCCACACAGCCAATCCCAGCCCCTGGGAGTCCTAGATGCAACTATTGTCCCCGCTTCTGGGAACAGAGATGGGTTCAGACCGAGTTAATATTAGGGTTAGGGTTAGGGTTACGGTTAGTGTTAGCGAGAGACTTAGGGTTAGGGTTAGGGTGAGACATCGTTGGGGTCAGGGTTAGTGTTAGGGTTAGGGTAGGGTTCAGGGTTAGGGTTAGGTTCATGGTTAGGTTTAGGGTCAGGCTCACAATAGGGTCAGGGTTACCATTACTGTCAGAGTCAGGGTCAGGATCAGTGTTAGGGTGACGGTTAGGTTAAGGGTCAGGTTCAGGGTCATGGTCAGATTTAGGGTCAGGTTCAAGTTTTGTTTTGGGGGCAAGGTTCATGTCAGGGTCAGGGTTAGGTTTGGGACTAGTTTAGTGTCAGGGTTAGGGTCAGGGTCAGGATTAGGTTTATGGTTATGGTAAGGTCAGCTTTATGTTTAGGTTCTGTTTTATGAGTAGGTTCAGGATCAGGGTTAGCTTTAGGGTTACTAATCTGTTCAGGCTCACGGATTGGGTCAGAGTTAGGTTTACATTCAGGGTTAGGGTCAGTATTAAGGTCAAGGCCAGGGTCAGGTTTAAGATTAAGGTCTGACATAGGCAAAGTTCAGAGTTAGGGTTATGATCAGGGTCAGGGAGAGGGTCAGGATTATTGTTAAAGTGGGGTTAGAGTAAGGCTTAGAGGTAGTTTGAGGGTTAGGGTTAGACCGGGTTAGGGTCAGAGTCAGGGATAATGTTAGGGGTTAGTTTCAGGGTTAGGTTCAGCGTTAGGTTTTGGGTCAGGGCCCGTGTTAGTGTCAGATTCAGGGTTATGTTAAGGGTTAGAGTTAGGTTCAGGCTCACATTCAGGGTCATGATTGTTAGGGTCAGGGTCAGGGTCACTGTTATGGTCAGGGTTAGGTTTATGGTTTGCCTTTCTCAGGGTCAGGGTGAAGTCTAGGGCCAGTGTCAGGTTTACGGTCAAGATCAGGTATTGTTTTAAAGTCCACATTCGAGTCAGGGACAGGGTTATGTAGTGGTCATTGTTAGGGTCATGCTTAGGTTTAGGGTCAGGGCCAGGGTCAGGATTAGGATCAGGGTGTCTAATAGCAAAGTTCAGGGTTAGGTTTAAGGTCAGTGTCTGGTATAGGCAACGTTCAGGGTTCGGGTTATGATCATAGTCAGCTAGGGTCAGGGTTATTGTTAAAGTTCAGCGTTAGTGTTAGGGTTAGCGTTAGGTTGATGGTTAGGGTTTGAACTTGTTAGGGTCAGGGTCCGTGGTAGGTTAGGTGTTAGTGTTAGGGTTAGTTTTAGCAATAGGATTCGGGGTAGGGCCCGCGTTAGTGTCAGGGTCAGTGTTACATTTACGGTTAGAGTAGGGTAGGCTAACAGCCAGGCTCAGGTTTAGTGTTCAGGTCAGGGTCGGGATCACTATTAGGCTCAGGGTTAGGTTTATGATCATGGCCTGGGTCAGGGTCAGGGTGAAGTTTAGAGCCAGTGTCAGGTTTAGGGTCAGGATCAGGTATTGGTTCAAAGTCCACATTTGGGTTAGGGACAAGGTTATGTAGTGGTCAGTGTTAGTGTCATGGTTAGGTTTAGGGTCAGGGCCAGGGTCAGGTTTAGGGTCAGGGTCTGGTAGAGGCAAAGTTCAGGGTTAGGGTTATGATCATAGGCAGGTATAGGGTAAGGGTTATTGTTAAAGTTTAGGATTAGTGTTAGGGTTAGAGTTAGGTTGAGGGTTAGGGTTAGACATGTTTAGGGTCAAGGGTTCGAGGAAGGGTTAGAATATAGTGTTAGGGTTAGGTTCAGCGATAGGATCAGCGGAGGACCCATGGTAGTGTCACGGTTAAGGTTACGATTAGGGGTAGAGTTAGGGTCAGGCTCACATTCAGTCTCAGGGTTAGTGTTAGGTTTGGGTCAAGGTCACTGTTAGGGTCAGGGTTAGGTTGATGGTCATGGCCTGGGTCAGGGTCATGGTGAAGTTTAGGGCCAGTGTCAGGTTTAGCGTCAGGATCAGGTATTGGTTAAAGTCCACATTCGGGTCAGGGACAGGGTAATGTAGTGGTCAGTGTTAAGGTCATGGTTAGGATTAGGGTCAGGGTCAGGGTCAGGTGAAGGTCAGGGCCAGGGTCAGGTTTAGGTTCAGTGTTTGCTTTATGTTCGGTTCAGGTTCACAGTTAGGTTTAGGGGAAAAGTTTGGGATGGGGTTGGGGTTAGAGTTAGAAGTAGTGTTATCGTGAGGGTTAGGGTTAGACAGGGTAAGGTCAGGTTGAGGGTTTGGTTTAGGGTAGGGTTTAGTGTTAGGGTCAGGGTCAGTGTTCGGTTTGGGTACAGGGTCCATATTAGGGTCAGTGTTAGGGTTACCTTTAGGTTTAGGTTTAGGGTCAGGCACACAGTCAGGGTCAGGGTTAGGGTTAGGGTCAGGGTTAGGTCAGTGTCAGGATTAGGATTAGGGTCAGGTCAGGGTCCTGTTTAGGGATGAGTCATAGTTAGGTTATCTCAGACTTAGGTTTAGGTTCAGGGTCCGGATCAGGGTCAGCATCAGGCTTAGGTTTAGGTTTAGGGTTCAGGTCAGGATCACGGTCAGGGTTAGGGTCAGGGTCAGGGTCAGGGCTCGGGTTAGTGTTTGGGGCAGGCTCACAGTTCAGGGTCATGGTCAGTGGTTACTGTTAGGGTTCTCCCCGCTCCTGGTTCATTGTCCCCTCCCTTTAGGTTCTCAGGAAAAACCCTGGGCAGAAGGCTGTAGACCCCACACCCGATCCCACTTAGCCAGCATTACACTGGGATGTAAACATGACCTGCCCACCAGGCATCTAACCCCTCATCAGCCTGCTCCTGCTTGGGACATCTTCACCCACGAAGGCATGGCCAGGTCCTCTTTACACACAGAGCCACAGACACCCAGAGGCACACACACACACACACACACACACACACACATACACACACATGGGGAGGAGACTTAGAGCTATACCGCTCAATTAAAAGGTGTGGGACTCTCTTACTCTGAGCCCCCTGGTGTCACCTTTTGATTTTATTTGCCAAAGGGCCTGAGGCATTGGGGAAGCCTGATATGACCTGCCAGTGAGGGGACGTGTATGGTGGGTGAGCTCTCTTCTCCCTGCATCCTCAGGGCTTCAGTACAGCAGAAGAACATGTCGCTTCCTTTAGGATGTGCCTAGAAATGAGCTGGGCAGGGGGGTTTTCTCTGTAATGGGGTGCCTGGATACGTGGATTCTAATTCCGTTGTGCTCTGTCGTCAGGGAAGTGAGGTCACCATTGAATGGGGGCTCCTTACCAAACTTTCTGCTCCCACCAGAGCACCCTGAGCATGCCCATCCCCTAGCTGCTCAAGGCTCACCCACCACTCCATGCCCTGTTCATCCAGTGACCCCCACACAGCCAATCCCAGCCCCTGGGAGTCCTAGATGCAACTATTGTCCCCGCTTCTGGGAACAGAGATGGGTTAAGACCAAGTTAAGGTTAGGGTTAGGGTTAGTGTTAGGGTTAGTGTTAGCGAGAGACTTAGGGTTAGGGTTAGGGTGAGACATCGTTGGGGTCAGGGTTAGTGTTAGGGTTAGGGTAGGGGTCAGGGTTAGGTTTAGGTTCATGGTTAGGTTTAGGGTCAGGCTCACAATAGGGTCAGGGTTACCATTACTGTCAGAGTCAGGTCAGGGTCAGTGTTATGGTGACGGTTATGTTAAGGGTCAGGTTCAGGGTCATGGTCAGATTTAGGGTCAGGTTCAAGTTTTGTTTTGGGGGCAAGGTTCCTGTCACGGTCAGGGTTAGTTTTGGGACTAGTTTAGTGTCAGGGTTAGGGTCAGGGTCAGGATTAGGTTTATGGTTATGGTAAGGTCAGCTTTATGTTTAGGTTCTGTTTTATGAGTAGGTTCAGGATCAGGGTTAGCTTTAGGGTTACTAATCTGTTCAGGCTCACGGATTGGGTCAGAGTTTGGTTTACAGTCAGGGTTAGGGTCAGTATTAAGGTCAAGGCCAGGGTCAGGTTTAAGGTTAAGGTCTGACATAGGCAAAGTTCAGAGTAGGGTTATGATCAGGGTCAGGGAGAGGGTCAGGATTATTGTTAAAGTGGGGTTAGAGTAAGGCTTAGAGGTAGTTTGAGGGTTAGGGTTAGACCGGGTTAGGGTCAGAGTCAGGGATAATGTTAGGGGTTAGTTTTAGGGTTAGGTTCAGCGTTAGGTTTTGGGTCAGGGCCCGTGTTAGTGTCAGATTCAGGGTTATGTTAAGGGTTAGAGTTAGGTTCAGGCTCACATTCAGGGTCATGATTGTTAGGGTCAGGGTCAGGGTCACTGTTATGGTCAGGGTTAGGTTTATGGTGTGCCTTTCTCAGGGTCAGGGTGAAGTCTAGGGCCAGTGTCAGGTTTACGGTCAGGATCAGGTATTGGTTTAAAGTCCACATTCGGGTCAGGGACAGGGTTATGTAGTGGTCATTGTTAGGGTCATGGTTAGTTTTAGGGTCAGGGCCAGGGTCAGGATTAGGATCAGGGTCTCTAATAGCAAAGTTCAGGGTTAGGTTTAGGGTCAGTGTCTGGTATAGGCAAAGTTCAGGGTTCGGGTTATGATCATAGTCAGCTAGGGTCAGGGTTATTGTTAAAGTTCAGCGTTAGTGTTAGGGTTAGCGTTAGGTTGATGGTTAGGGTTTGAACTTGTTAGGGTCAGGGTCCGTGGTAGGTTAGGGGTTAGTGTTAGGGTTAGTTTCAGCAATAGGATTCGGGGTAGGGCCCGCGTTAGTGTCAGGGTCAGTGTTACATTTACGGTTAGAGTAGGGTAGGCTAACAGCCAGGCTCAGGTTTAGTGTTCAGGTCAGGGTCGGGATCACTATTAGGCTCAGGGTTAGGTTTATGTTCATGGCCTGGGTCAGGGTCAGGGTGAAGTTTAGAGCCAGTGTCAGGTTTAGGGTCAGGATCAGGTATTGGTTCAAAGTCCACATTGGGTTAGGGACAAGGTTATGTAGTGGTCAGTGTTAGTGTTATGGTTACGTTTAGGGTCAGGGCCAGGGTTAGGTTTAGGGTCAGGGTGTGGTAGAGGCAAAGTTCAAGGTTAGGGTTATGATCATAGGCAGGTATAGGGTAAGGGTTATTGTTAAAGTTTAGGATTAGTGTTAGGGTTAGAGTTAGGTTGAGGGTTAGGGTTAGATTGGTTAGGGTCAGGATCCGCGCTAGGGTTAGAGTATAGTGTTAGGGTTAGGTTCAGTGATAGGATCGGCGGAGGACCCGTGGTAATGTCAGGGTTAGGGTTACGTTTAGGGGTAGAGTTAGGGTCAGGCTCACATTCAGTCTCAGGATTAGTGTTAGATTTCGATCAGGGTCACTGTTAGGGTCAGGGTTAGGTTGATGGTCATGGCCTGGGACAGGGTCACGGTTAGGGATGAGTCATAGCTAGGTTATTCCAGAGTTATTTTTAGGTCCAGGATCCAGACAAGGTCAGTGTCATGCTCAGGTTCAGATTACGGGTTCAGGTCGGGATCACGGTCAGTTTTAGCGTCAGGGTCAGGGTCAGGGTTCGGGTTAGGGTTTGGGGCAGGCCCAGAGTCAGTGTCAGGGTCACGGTTAGTGGTTACTGTTAGGGTTCGCCCCGCTCCTGGGTCATGGACACATGACTTGCCCACCAGGCATCTAACCCATCATCAGCCTGATCCTGCTTGTGGCATCTCCATCCACGATGGCATGGCCAGGTCCTCTTTACATACAGACACAGAAACCCAGTGGCAAAACACTCACACTCGCACACAGAGAGAGAGACAGGGAGGAGACATAGGGCAACACCAGTCGAATAGAAGGTGTGGGACTCTCTGACTCTGAGCCCCCTGGTGTCACCTTTTGATTTTATTAGCCAAAGGACCTGAGGCGTTGGGGAAACCTGATATGACCTGACAGGGAAGGGACGTGTCTGGTGGGCGAGCTCTCTTCTCCCTGCATCCTCTCAGCTTCAGTACAGAAGAAGAACGTGTCGCTTCCTTTAGGATGTGCCTAGAAATGAGCTGGGCAGGGGTGTTTTCTTTGTAATGGGGTGCCTGGATACGTGGGTTCCAATTCCGTTGGGCTCTGTCGTCAGGGAAGTGAGGTCACCACTGCCTGGGGGCCCCATACCGAACTTCCTGCTCGACCAGAGCTCCCTGAGCTACCGGTCCCCTAGCTGCTCAAGGCTCACACTCCACTCAACGCAGTGCCCATCCAGTGACCCCCATACAGCCTCCCCCTAGCCCCTGGGAAGCCTGGGTGCAGCTGTTGTCCCCGCTGGAGGGAGCAAGGCTGGGCTTAGACTAGGTTAGTGTTAGGGTAAGGGTTAAGAAAGACTTAGGGTCAGGGTTAGGGTTAGACGTCGTTGAGGTCAGGGTTAGCGTAAGGCTTAGGGTAGGGGTCAGGGTTAGGGTTAGGTTCATGGTTAGGTTTAGAGTCAGGCTCACAGTAGGGTCACGGTTAGTGTTACGGTCACAGTCAGGGTAGGTTCAGGATCAGGGTTAGCTTTAGGGTTACTAATCTGTTCAGGCTCACGGATTGGGTCAGAGTTAGGTTTACAGTCAGGGTTAGGGTCAGTATTAAGGTCAAGGCCAGGGTCAGGTTTAAGGTTAAGGTCTGACATAGGCAAAGTTCAGAGTTAGGGTTATGATCAGGGTCAGGGAGAGGGTCGGGATTATTGTTAAAGTGGGGTTAGAGTAAGGCTTAGAGGTAGTTTGAGGGTTAGGGTTAGACCGGGTTAGGGTCAGTGTCAGGGATAATGTCATGTCGCTTCCTTTTGGATGTGCCCAGAAATGAGTTGGGCAGGGGGCTTTCTCTGTAATGGGGTGCCTGGATACGTGGGTTCCAATTCCTTTGGGCTCTGTCGTCAGGGAAGTGAGGTCACGACTGCCTGGGGGCTCCTTACCGAACTTCCTGCTGCACCAGAGCTCCCTGAGCTGCCGGTCCCCATGCTGCTCAAGGCTCACACTCCACTCAATGCAGTGCCCATCCAGTGACCCCCATATAGCCTCCTCCCAGCACGTGGGAGGCCTGGGTTCAGGGGATGTCCCTGCTGGAGGGAACAGAGCTGGGTTTAGACAAGGTTAGTGTTAGGGTTAGGGTTAAGAAAGACTTAGGGTCAGGCTTAGGGTTAGACATCGTTGAGGTCAGGGTTAGCGTAAAGCTTAGGATAGGGGTCAGGGTTAGGGTTAGGTTCATGGTTCTGAAGCCTGAAAACTTAGGGTAAGGTCTAGGTTCTGAAGCCTGAAAACTGAGGTAGGGAAGAGATGATGACCTAAGGCCATGGCGGGTCTGATGTGCTCAGTGTGTGTTCAGCTGTCTGTTTGTTGGTCACGAGGTCCGGGCTCAGGTTGTCAGACAGTGCATTAGTGTCCAGGTTAGACTATATATTTTGGGTGCATTCGAGTGCCGAGTAGGTTCTTATCTGAAGAACTCTTCAGGATATGAAGAATGAGCGAGTCTGAGGCGCGTGCTCAGGCTTTTGTCTCTGGATTTTGTATCAGCGATGGCCGTGGAATGTTGGGGAGGCCTCATGGGACATGGAAGAATCTTGCTCTCTGTGGATTTGGCCCGATCCCAATTGTTTTTCGTCAATCTGTGGGATGGGAGGACTCCTTTCATGTTTGTTACCTCAGGGGTTCCACCCAAAAAGGAATTCCAAAGCAGAGCCCTGGGGAAGTGTGAAGGGACAACCCGAACTATGGTTAAAAATTGGGGCCTAGGGGCATGACAAGTCCAATATGTTGTCTCTCCATCCAGCCACTGAGAGGCCTTACCTGAGGACTGGGCTCAGGCTGAGGGTCACAATGTGTGTTTGTGACCAATTTGGCCCACAAGCATGGGCGGGTCCTCATATCCACACTGGTTTCAACTACACTGAACCTTACACAACATGCCAACCACAAGGTTTCTTGCCATGGGGAAAGAGTTCTGATTTCTGCATCATTTTCAAACCCGGCAGTGACTGGAGATAAGGTCTAGGTTCTGAAGCCTGAAAACCAAGATTGAGAAGAGATGACGACCTAAGGCCATGGCGGGTCCAATGTGCTCAGTGTGCGGCCAGCTGTCTGGGTGGGGCCAGGAGGTCCAGGCTCAGGCTGTGTCAGAAAGGGCATTAGTGCCCAGGTCAGCCTATATATTTGGGGTACAGCCGAATGGCGTGCAGGTTGATCCTCATTGGGGGTTTCTGGGTAGCCCCAGAGGGCAATGTTTTTCTTCTGGAGGGCAGGCAGAGTGCTGCATTGTAGTTCTGGATTGCCAAACTGGAGGGCTTGTGCGCCAGTAGTCTGAGGACGGAAGTCTGAGAACCCAAGCTAGGCCTAGGTTTCTAGATGAGACCTGAATCAAGATCTCCTGCATCTGAAGTCAGGGCGAGGATCAGACGATCGCTCAGGTTGGACATTCTCTCCCTGATGGCCCCTTCTTGAAGGGAGGTGGATCACGAGACCATGGGGGTTTTCGCACAATGGGAGTTGTGAGAAGCTCCCAACTGCAAAGATTCTTCTGCAGGACAATTGAGACCTGTTGGTTGGCTCCAGGACAACGAATCCGAACAGGGTTCTAAGGATGGATGGCTGGGTAGCCCACCTCGCATTCCAATTGTCTACAAGCAACAAGACAGGTTAGTTCTGCTGGATCTGGGGGAGCAACCGAGGTGGCTGAGTTGAAATGCCCGCCTCGCATTCCAATTGTCTCCTAGCGACAAGACAGTTTAGATCTGATGGCTCTGCGGGAGCATCCGGGGTGGCTGAGTTGAAATGGACTTTCCTGAGGATGGGTCTAATGTGTGTTTGTGTCCATGAGGGCCTTGGAATGGGGCGGTGGCACCGGGACCCTGAAGTATTCTCCTAAGCTTTTGACATAACTCCCATGCACACGTTTCCTTGTGGAGACGAGGTTTGTTCTGATGGGTGCCTCAGGAAAACCCCAATGCTGGTATTGGAATCCAGGGTTTTGAGGAGACATGCCTGTAAACCAAAGCAATGGATCCGATTTTGGCCTAGGGTCCTGTCTGGTTCAATCTTCTTCTCTGGGGACATCCATCTAGGGTATGAGTGGAGGTAGATGCTCAGCTGGTGTCAGACCGCCCTTTTTTGTCCCGGGCGACCTATAATATTGGGATGGCCTCAGGGACTTTGGAGGTTTTTCCTAATTTGTACGATTTTGGAAAATGGAATGGGCAGAATTCCCATGGATTGGGTAGGCACAGTCCTAATGTGTGGCTCCAGAGTCCCCAGTCTGGATGGTGTGTCCCAAGAATTTGAGGACAGAAGTCTGAAAACACAAACTCAGCTTATGTTTGGGGACGTAGGTATGGCAGGCCCGATCTACAAACCATGAGAAGACATCTTCAGGATATGAAGATAGTGCGAGTCTGAGGCGCTTGCTCAGGCTTTTGTCTCTGGATTTTGTTTCAGCGTTGTCCGTGGATTATCGAGGAGGCCTCATGGGCAATGGACGAATCTTCCTCTCTGTGGATTTGGCCCGATCCCAATTGTTTTTCGTCAATCTGTTGGATGGAGGACTCCTTTCAGGGTTGTTACATCAGGTGTCCCAACAAAAGAGGAATTCCAAAGCAGAGTCCTGGGGAAGAGTGAAGGGACAACCCGAACTATGGTTAAAAATTGGGGCCTAGGGGCACAGCAAGCCCAATATGCTGTCTCTTCATCCAGCCACTGAGAGGCCTTACCTGAGGACTGGGCTAAGGCTGAGGGTCACAATGTGAGTATGCCACCTATGTTGCCAGCGAGCAATGGCGGGGCCTCAAGAGACAAACAGGTTTCCACTACACTGAACGTTGGACAGGAAGCCAACCAAAAGGTTCTTGCCATTGGTAAGGAGTTCTGATTTCTGCATCATTTTCTAACCTGGGCAGTGATTGGAGAAAAGGTCTAGGATCTGAATCCTGAAAACCGAGGTTGGGAAGATATAACGATCTAAGGCAATGGCTTGTCCGATGTGCTCAGTGAGCGGCAAGCTGTCTGGGTGGGGCCAGGAGGTCCAGGCTCAGGCTCTGTCAGAAAGGGCATTAATGCCCAGGTCAGCCTATATATTTTGGGTACAGCCAAGTGGCGTGCAGGTTGATCTTCATTTGGGGTTTCTGTAGCGCCAGATGGCAATGTTTTTCTTCTGGAGGGCAAGCAAAGTGCTGCATTGTAATTCTGGATTGCCAAACTGGAGGGCTTGTGGGCCAGTAGTCTGAGGACGGAAGTCTGAGGACACAAGCTAGGCTTAGGTTTCTGGGTGAGCACATGGCAGGCACAATATACAGACCTGAATCGAGATCTTGTGCATCTGAAGTCAGGGTGAGGATCAGACTATTTCTCAGGTTGGAACTTATGTCCCTGATGTCCCCTTCATGAAGGGGGGGGATCACGAGGCCATGGGGGTTTCTCACCATGGGAGTTGAGAGAAGCTCACAACTGCAAAGATTCTTCTGCAGGACAATTGAGACCTGTTGGTTGGCTCCAGGCCAATGATTCCGAGCAGGGTTCTAAGGATGGATGGCGTGGTAGGCCACCACACATTCCAATTGTCTCCTAGCAACAAGACAAGTTAGACCTGCTGGATCTCGCGGAGCAACCGAATATGCTGAGTTGAATTGGACTCTCCCGTGGATGTGTCCTAATATGATTTTGTGTCTATGGAGACCTTGGAATGAAGTGGTGGCACTGGGGCCCTGAAGGGTTCTCCTAAAAAGAGGCTTTGACACACCTCCCACGTGCAATTTTCCCATGTGTAGATGAGTTTTGTTCTAATGGGTGAGTCAAAAAACAGCCATATGCTGGTACAGAAATCCAGGCCTCTGAGGAAGATGCCTGGAAAACAAAGCAATGGATCCGATTAGGGCCTAGGGGCCTGTTCGTTCCTTTTTACCTCTGGGGATATCAGTCTACGAGTCTGAGTACAGGCAGGTTCTCAGATGGGCTCAGATTGCTCCTTTTTCTCCTGGGAAGCCACCACTATTGGGATCGCCTCAGGGACTTTGGAGGTTTATCCTATTAGTAGGGTTGTGGCCATTGGAATGGGCACACAGAATTCCCTTGGAGAGGGCAAGTACAGTCCTCAGGTTGGCTCCAGGGGCCTGAGCCTGTAGGGTGTGTAGGCCTGGGCTGTTTGGACAGTTGTCTGAAAACACAAACTCGGATTATGTTTCGGGTCATAGGTATGGCTGGACTGATCTACCGACCATGAGGAGAACTCTTCGGTATATGAAAAAAGGGCGAGTGTGAGGCTCTTGCTCAAGTGCTTATCTCTGGATATCGTTCAATTCATGGTCATGAAATATCCGGGTGACTTCATGGGAAATGGGCGAGTCTTACTCTCTGGGGATTTGGCCCCGTCCAAAGAGTTTGGGGTCATTCTGTGGGATGGAAGAAGTCCTTTTTTATGTTGTTGTTGTTGTTGTTTTGGTTTGTTTTCCAAACTCAGTTGTCCCACCAAATGAGGGATTCCAGAGTAGAGCCCTGGGGAGGGGCGATTGGACAACCAGAAATCTTTTTTAAATTTGGGGAATAGGAACATGTCAAGCCATTATGGCATCTAATTGTCTAGCCACTGAGAGGACTTACTAGAGGACAGGACTCATGCTGAGGGTCACAATGCGTGTTTATGTCCTATTCGCACTCATGAATGGGCGGGACCTCAGGGTGAATGCTGGTTTCTCCTACAGTGAACATTGGACCACATGGCAACCACAAGGTTTCTTGCCGTGGATAAAGAGGAGTTTTGATTTCTGCATCACACACACCCCTGGGCAGTGATTGGAGATAAGGTCTAGGTTCTGAAGCCTGAAAACGTAGGTAGGGAAGAGATGATGACCTAAGGCCATGGCGGGTCTTATGGGCTCAGGGTTAAGTCAGATGTCTGGGTGTTGCTCAGGATGTTCTGGCTCAGGTTGTGTCAGACAGTGCATTACTGCCCAGGTTAGACTATATAATTTGGGTACATTCGAGTGCCGTGTAGGTTTATTCTCATTTAATGTGCCCGGGCAGCTCATTAGGCAATATTTTTTTTCTAGAGGGCAGGCAGAGAGCTGCAATGATGGTCCGGAATTGCCAAACTTGTGGGCTTCAGGGCCAGGAGTGTGAGGACGGAAGTCTGAGAACACAAGCTAGACTTAGGATTCAGGGCGAGGTCACGGCATGTACCCCCTGAAGATCTGAAGCAATATCTCATGCATCTGAAGTCAGAGCGAGGATCAGACGTTGGCTCAGCTTGGATTTTCTGTTCATGACGGCCGCTTCATAAAGGGAGCCGAATCTCGAGGCCGTGGAGGTTTTCCCACGTTGGGAGTGGTGGGATGCCCCCTCCTAGGATTCCTTCTGCGGGACAATTGAGACCTGTTGGACAGCTCCAGGACATCCCATATGGATGAGTCCAGACCAACGTTCGAGGATGGATGCCTGGGAAGCCTGCCTCGCATTCCAATTGTCTACTAGCGACAAGACAGTTTAGATCTGATGGCTCTGCGGGAGCAACCGGGGTGGCTGAGTTGAAATGGACTTTCCTGAGGATGGGTCTAATGTGTGTTTGTGTCCATGAGGGCCTTGGAATGGGGCGGTGGCACCGGGACCCTGAAGTATTCTCCTAAGCTTTTGACATAGCTCCCATGCACAAGTTTCCTTGTGGAGACGAGGTTTGTTCTGATGGGTGCCTCAGGAAAACCCCAATGCTGGTATTGGAATCCAGGGTTTTGAGGAGACATGCCTGTAAACCAAAGCAATGGATCCGATTTTGGCCTAGGGTCCTGTCTGGTTCAATCTTCTTCTCTGGGGACATCCATCCAGGGAATGAGTGGAGGTAGATGCTCAGCTGGTGACAGACTGACCTTTTTTGTCCCGGGTGACCTATACTATTGGGATGGCCTCAGGGGCTTTGGAGGTTTTTCCTAATTTGTACGATTTTGGACAATGGAATGGGCAGAATTCCCATGGATTGGGTAGGCACAGTCCTAATGTGTGGCTCCAGGGTCCCCAGCCTGGATGGTGTGTGGCCCAGGACTTTGAGGACAGAAGTCTGAAAACACAAACTCAGCTTATGTTTGGGGACGTAGGTATGGCAGGCCCGATCTACAAACCATGAGAAGACATCTTCAGGATATGAAGATAGTGCGAGTCTGAGGCGCTTTGTCAGGCTTTTGTCTCTGCATTTTGTTTCAGCGATGGCCTCGGAATGTCGAGGAGGCCTCATGGGCCATGGACGAATCTTGCTCTCTGAGGATTTGGCTCGATCCCAATTGTTTTTCGTCAATCTGTTGGATGGAGTACTCCTTTCAGGGTTGTTACCTCAGGTGTCCCACCAAAAGAGGAGTTCCAAAGCAGAGCCCTGGGGAAGAGTGAAGGGACAACACGAACTATGGTTAAAAATTGGGGCCTAGGGCCATGGCAAGCCCAACATGCTGTCTGTTCATCCAGCCACTGAGAGGCCTTACCTGAGGACTGGGCTAAGGCTGAGGGTCACAATGTGTGTTTGTGACCGATGTGGCCCTCAAGCATGGGCGGGGCTTCATGGGCCACACTAGTTTCCACTACACTGAACGTTGGACAGCAAGCCAACCACAAGTTTTTGTGCCAATGGGAAGGAGTTCTGATTTCTTGATCATTTTCTAACCTGGGCAGTTATTGGAGATAAGGTCTAGTTTCGGAAGCCTGAAAACTGAGGTTGGGAAGGGATAACGACCTAAGGCCATGGGGGGTCTGATGTTCTCAGTTTGTAGCCAGCTGTCTGGCTGGGCCTAGGATGTCTATACTCAGGCTGTGTCAGAAAGGGCATTATTGCCCAGGTCATCCTATATATTTTGGGTATATCCAAGTGTTGTGCAGGTTGATCATCATTTGGGGTTTCTAGGTAGACCCAGATGGCAATGTATTTCTTCTGCAGGGCAGGTAGAGTGCTGCATTGTAGTTCTGGATTGCCAAACTGGAGGGCTTGTGAGCCAGTAGTCTGTGGACAGAAGTCTGAGGACACAAGCTAGGCTTAGGTTTCTGGGTGAGGACATGGCAGGCACTATCTACAGACTTGAACCGAGATCTCGTGCATCTGAAGTCAGGGTGAGGATCAGACGATCGCTCAGGTTGGACCTTATGTCCCTGATGGCCCCTTTATGAAGGGGGGGGGATGATGAGGCCATGGGGGTTCTCTCACGATGGGAGTTCTGAGAAGCTCCCAAATGCAAAGATTCATCTGCAGGACAATTGAGACCTGTTGGTTGGCTCCAGGCCAACGATTCTGAGCAGGGTTTTAAGGATGGATGGGGGGATAGGCCACCTCACATTCCAGTTGTCTCCTAGCAACAAGACAAGTTAGATCTGCTGGATCTCGCGGAGGAAACGAATACGCTCAGTTGAAATGGACTCTCCTGTGGATGGGTCCTAATGTGTTTTTGTGTCTATGGAGACCTTTGAATGAAGCGGTGGCACTGGGGCCCTGAAGGGTTCTCCTAAACAGAGGCTTTGACATCGCTCCCACGTGCAAGTTTCCCATGTGTAGATGAGATTTGTACTGTTGTGTGAGTCAAGAAACAGCCATATGCTGGTATTGAAATCCAGGCCTCTCAGGAGAGATGCCTGGGAACCAAAGCAGTGGATCTGATTAGGGCCTAGGGGCCTGTTCGTTTCTTTTTACCTCTGGGGACATCAGTCTACGGGTCTGAGTGCAGGTAGGTTCTCAGATGGGCTCAGATTACTCCTGTTTGTCCTGGGAAGCCACCACTATTGGGATGGCCTCAGGGACTTTGGAGGTTTATCCTATTAGTAGGGTTGTGGCCATTGGAATGGGCACACAGAATTCCCTTGGAGAGGGCAAGTACAGTCCTCAGGTTGGCTCCAGGGCCTGAACCTGTAGGGTGTTTAGGCCAGGGCTGTTTGGACAGTTGTCTGAAAACACAAACTCAGCTTATGTTTTGGGTCATAGGTATGGCAGGACTGATCTACAGACCTTGAGGAGAACTCTTCAGGTTATGAAAAAAGGGCGAGTTTGAGGCTTTCGCTCAAGTTTTTGTCTCTGGATATCGTGTCACTCATGGTCGTGAAATTCCCGGGTGACTTCATGGTAAATGGACGAGTCTTATTCTCTGGGGTTTGGCCTTGTCCAAAGAGTTTGAGGTCATTCTGTGGGATGGAAGAAGTCCGTTGTTCTGTTGTTGTTGATTTGTTTTGTTTTGTTTTTCAACCTCAGGTGTCCCACCAAATGAGGGATTCCAGAGTAGAGCCCTGGAGAGGGGCGACCGGACAACCAGAAATCTGGTTAAAAATTGGGGCCTAGGGACATGTCAAGCCCATTATGACATTTAATGGTCCAGCTACTGAGAGGACGTACTAGAGGACCGGACTCACGCTGAGGGTCACAATGCGTGTTTATGCCCTCGTCGCACTCAAGAATGGGCGGGGCCTCTGGGTGAATGCTGGTTTCTCCTACACTGATCATTGGACAACATGCCAACCACAAGGCTCTTGCCTTGGGTAAGGAGGAGTTCTGATTTCTGCATCACATTCAAACCTTGTCAGGGCTTGGAGTTAAGGTCTAAGTTCTGAAGCCTGAAAAGTTAGGTTGGGAAGAGATAACGAGCTCAGACCATGGCGGTTGTGATGTTCTCAGTGGGCGGTCAGCTGTCTCGGGTTTGTTCAGGAGGTCTGGGCTCACTCTGTATCAGACAGTGTATTAGTGGGCAGGTTAGACTATCTAATTTGGTACATTCGAGTGCCGTGTATGTGTATCCTCATTTGGGTTTTGTGAGAAACTCCATAGGGCAAATATTTTTCTTCTGGAAGGCAGGCAGAATGCTTCATTTTGTGTCCCGAATTTCCAAATGTGAGGGCTTGTGGGCCAGGAATGTGAGGACGGAAGTCTGAGAACACAAGCTAGTCCTAGGTTTCAGGGCGAGGGCAAGGAAAGCACACTCTGCAGAGTTGCATCGAGTTCTCGTGCATCTGAATTCAGGGTGAAGATCAGACGTTGGCTTAGGTTGGAGTTCCTGTCCATGATTTCCCCTTCATAAATGGGGGGGGGGCATCACAAAGCCATCTAGATTTTCCCAGGTTGGGAGTTGTGAGATGCTCCAAAACTCAAGGATTCCTTATGCTGGACGTTTGAGACCTGTTGGATGGCTCCAGGACATCCCATAAGGAACGACGCCAGAGCAGATCTCTAAGGATGGATGGTTAGGCAGCCCGCCTCGCATTCCAATTGTCTCCTAGTCAAGACAGGTTCAGTCTGCTCGCTCAGGGGGAGGAACCAAGGGAGCTGAGTTGAAATGGAATTTCCTGCGGATGGGTTCTAATGTGTGTTTGTGACCAATGTGGGCCGCAAGCATGGGCGGGGCCTCATGGGCCACGCTGGTTTCAAGTACACTGAACCTTGGACAACATGCCAAACACAAGGTATCTTGCCATGGGGAAAGCGTTCTTATTTTTGCATCATTTTCAAACCCGGGCCGTGATTGGAGATAAGGTCTAGGTTCTGAAGCCTGAAAACCGAGATTGAGAAGAGATGACGACCTAAGGCCATAGCGGGTCCGTTGTGCTCAGTGTGCGGCCGGCTGTCTGGGTTGGGCCAGGATGTCCAGGCTCAGGCTGTGTCAGAAAGGGCATTACTGCGCATGTCAGCCTATATATGTGGGGTACAGCCGAATGGCGTGCAGGTTCATCCTCATTTGGGGATTCTGGGTAGGCCCAGAGGGCAATGTTTTTCTTCAGGAGAACAGGCAGAGTGCGGCATTGTAGTTCTGGATTGCAAAACTGGAGGGCTTGTGGGCCAGGAGTCTGAGGACGGAAGTCTGAGAACCCAAGCTAGGCCTAGGTTTACTGGGTGAGACCTGAATCGAGATCTCGAGCATCTGAAGTCAGGGCGAGGATCAGACGATCGCTCAGGTTGGACATTCTGCCCTGATGGCCCCTTCTTGAAGGGGGGGTGGATCACGAGGCCATGGGGGTTTTCCCACGATGGGAGTTGTGAGAAGCTCCCAACTGCAAAGATTCTTCTGCAGGACAATTGAGATCTGTTGGTTGGCTCCAGGACAACGATTCCGAGCAGGGTTCTAAGGATGGATGTCTGGGTAGCCCACCTCGCATTCCAATGGTCTCCAAGCAACAAGACAGGTTAGATCTGCTGGATCTGGGGGAGCAACCGAGGAGGCTGAGTTGAAATGGTCTCTCCTGTGGATGTTTCTTAATATGATTTTGTGTCTATGGAGACCTTGGAATGAAGTGGTGGCTCTGGAGCCCTGAAGGGTTCTCTTAAAGAGGGGCTTTCACACAGCCCCATCGTGCAAGTTTCCCATGTGTAGATGAGATTTGTTCTGATGGGTGAGTCAAGAAACAGGCATATGCTGTTATTGAAATGCAGGCCTCTGAGGAGAGATGCCTGGAAGCCAAACAATGGATCGGATAGTTGCCTAGGGGCCTGTTCGTTCCTTTTTACCTCTAGGGACATCAGTGTACAGGTCTGAGTGCAGGTAGGTGCTCAGATGGGCCCAGATTGCCCCTGTTTGTCCTGGGAAGCCACAAATATTGGGATGGCCTAGGGAATTTGGAGGATTTCCTCTTAGTAGGATTGTGGCCATTGGAATGGGCACATACAATTCCCTTGGAGAGGGCAAGCACAGTCGTCAGGTTTGGCTCCAGGGACCTGAGCCTGTAGGGTGTGTAGGACAGGGCTGTTTGGACAGTTGTCTGAAGACACAAAATCGGCTTATGTTTCGGGTCATAGGTATGGCAGGACTGATCTACAGACAATGAGGAGAACTCTTCGGGATATGAAAAAAGGGCGAGTGTGAGGCTCTTGCTCAAGTTTTTGTCTCTGGATATCGTGTCACTCATGGTCGTGAAATTTCCGGGTGACTTCATGGGAAATGGACGAGTCTTACTCTCTTGGGGTTTGGCCCCGTTCAAAGAGTTTGGGGTCATTATGTGGGATGGAAGAAGTCCGTTGTTCTATTGTGGTTCATTTGTTTTGTTTTGTTTTTCAACCTCAGGTGTCCCACCATATAAGGGATTCCAGAGTAGAGCCCTGGGGAGGGGCGATTGGACAACCAGAAATCTGGTTAAAAATTGGGGCCTAGGGACATGTCAAGCCCATTATGACATCTAATGGTCCAGCCACTGAGAGGCCGTACTAGAGGACAGGACTCACGCTGAGGGTCACAATGCGTGTTTATGCCCTCGTCGCACTCACGAATGGGCGGGGCCTCAGGGTGAATGCTGGTTTCTCCTACACTGAACGTTGGACAACATGCCAACCACAAGGTTTCTTGCCATGGGTAATGAAGAGTTCTGAGTTCTGCCTCACAGTCACCCCTGGGCAGTGATTGGAGATAAGGTCTAGGTTCTGAAGCCTGAAAACAGAGGTAGGGAAGAGATGATGACCTAAGGCCATGGCGGGACTGATGTGCTCAGTGTGCGGTCAGCTGTCTGGGTGTTGTTCACGAGGTCCGGGCTCAGGTTGTCAGACAGTGCATTAGTGCCCAGGTTAGACTATATATTTTGGGTGCATTCGAGTGCCTTGTAGGTACTTCTCTGAAGAACTCTTCAGGATATTTAGAATGAGTGAGTCTGAGTCACGTGCTCAGGCTTTTGTCTCTGGATTTTGTATCATCGATGGCCGTGGAATGTTGTGGAGGCCTCATGGGCCGTGGACGAATCTTGCTCTCTGTGGATTTGGCCCGATCCCAATTGTTTTTCATCAATCTGTGGGATGGGAGGACTCCTTTCAGGTTTGTTACCTCAGGGGTCCCACCAAATGAGGAATTCCAAAGCAGAGCCCTGGGGAAGAGTGAAGACACAACTCTAACTATGGTTAAAAATTGGGGCCTAGGGGCATGGCAAGCCCAATATGCTGTCTCTCCATCCAGCCACTGAGAGGCCTTACCTGAGGACTGGGCTCAGGCTGAGGGTCACAATGTGTGTTTGTGACCAATGTGGCCCGCAAGCATGGGCGGGGCCTCATAGGCGACACTGGTTTCAAGTACACTGAAACTTGGACAACATGCCAACCACAAGGTTTCTTGCCATGGGGAAAGAGTTCTGATTTCTGCATCATTTTCAACGTTGGCCGTGATTAGAGATAAGGTCTATGTTCTGAAGCCTGAAAACCGAGGTTGAGAAGAAATGACGACCTAAGGCAATGGCGGATCCGATGTGATCATTGTGCGGCCAGCTGTCTGGGTGGGGCCAGGAGGTCCAGACTCAGGCTGTGTCAGAAAGGGCATTAGTGCCCAGATCAGCCCATATATTTGGGGTATAGCCGAATGGCGTGCAGATTGATCCTCATTAGGGGTTTCTGGGTAGCCCCGGAGGGCAATGTTTTTCTTCTGGAGGGCAAGCAGAATGCTGCATTGTAGTCTGGATTGCCAAACTGGAGGGCTTGTGGGCCAGTAGTCTGAGGAGAGAATTCTGAGAAACCAAGCTGGGCCTAGGATTCTGGTTGAGGATATAACAGGCACAATCTACAGACCTGAATCGAGATCTCGTGCGTCTGAAGTCAGGGCGAGGGTCAGACGATCGCTTAGGTTGCACATTCTGTCACTGATCGCACCTTCTTTAAGGGGCGGTGTATCACGAGGCCATGGGGGTTTTCCCACGATGGGAGTTGTGAGAAGCTCCCAACTGCAAAGATTCTTCTGCAGGACAATTGAGACCTATTGGTTGGCTCCAGGACTACGATTCCGAGCAGGGTTCTATGGATGGATGTCTGGGTAGCCCACCTCGCATTCCAATGGTCTCCAAGCAACAAGACAGGTTATATCTTCTGGATCTGGGGGAGCAACCAGGAGGCTGAGTTGAAATAGATTCGCCCGTGGATGTGTCCTAATATGATTTTGTGTCCATGGAGACCTTGGAATGAAGCGGTGGCACTGGGGCCCTGAAGGGTTCTCTTAAAGAGGGGCTTTCACACAGCCCCATCGTGCAAGTTTCCCACGTGTAGATGTGATTTGTTCTGATGGGTGAGTCAAGAAATAGGCATATGATGTTATTGAAATCCAGGCCTCTGAGGAGAGATGCCTTGAAGACAAACCAATGGATCCGATAGTTGCCTCTGGGCCTGTTCGTTCCTTTTTACCTCTGGGGACATCAGTCTACGGGTCTGAGTTCAGGTAGGTGCTCAGATGGGCCCAGATTGCCCCTGTTTGTCCTGGGAAGCCACAAATATTGGGATGGCCTAGGGACTTTGGAGGTTTATCCTCTTAGTAGGGTTGTGGCCATTGGAATGGGCACATACAATTCCCTTGGAGAGGGCAAGCACAGTCGTCATGTTTGTCTCCAGGGGCCTGAGCCTGGAGGGTGTGTAGGCCAGGGCTGTTTCGACAGTTGTCTGAAAACACAAACTCGGCTTATGTTTCGGGTCATAGGTATGGCAGGACTGATCTACAGACCATGAGGAGAACTCTTCGGGATATGAAAAAAGGGCGAGTGTGAGGCTCTTGCACAAATTTTTGTCTCTAGATATCGTGTCACTCATGGTCGTGAAATTTCCGGGTTACTTCATGGGAAATGGACAAGTCTTACTCTCTAGGGGTTTAGCCCCGTCCAACAGTTTGGGGTCATTCTGTGGGATGGAAGAAGTCCGTTGTTCTGTTGTTGTTGATTTTTTTGTTTTGTTTTTTAACCTCAGGTGTTCCACCAAACGGGGGATTCCAGAGTAGAGCCCTCGGGAGGGGAGACTAGTCCACCAGAAATCTGGTTAAATATTGGGACCTCGGGACACGTCAAGCCCATTATGACATCTAATGGTCCAGCCATTGAGAGAAGTACTAGAGGACAGGATTCACGCTGAGTGTCATAATGCGTGGTAATGCCCTTTTCGCCCTCGATAATGGGCGGGGCCTAAGTGTGAATGCTGGTTTCTCCTACACTGAACGTTGGACAACATGCAAACCACAAGGTTTCTTGCCATGGGTAAGGAAGAGTTCTGATTTCTGCATCACAGTCACCCCTGGGCAGTAATTGGAGATAATGTCTAGGTTCTGAAGCCTGAAAACTGAGGTAGGGAAGAGATGATGACCTAAGGCCATGGCGGGTCCGATGTGCTCAGTGTGCGGTCAGCTGTCTGGGTGTTGTTCACGAGGTCCGGGCTCAGGTTGTCAGACAGTGCATTAGTGCCCAAGTTAGACTATATATTTTGGGTGCATTCGAGTGCCGTGTAAGTTCTTATCTGAAGAACTCTTCAGGATATGAAGAATGAGCGAGTCTGAAGCGCGTGCTCAGGCTTTTGTCTCTGGATTTTGTATCAGCGATGGCCGTGGAATGTTGTGGAGGCCTCATGGGCCATGGACGAATATTGCTCTCTGTGGACTTGGCCCGATCCCAATTGTTTTTCGTCAATCTGTGGGATGGGAGGACTCCTTTCAGGTTTTTTTCCTAGGGTGTCCCACCAAAAGAGGAATTCCAAAGCAGAGCCCTGGGGAAGAGTGAAGGGAAAACCCGAACTATGGTTAAAAATTGGGGCCTAGGGGCATGTCAAGCCCAATATGCTGTCTCTCCATCCAGACACTGAGAGGCCTTACATAAGGACTGGGCTCAGGCTGCGGGTCTCCATGTGTGTTTGTGACCAATGTGTCCCGCAAGCATGGGCGGGGCTTCATGGTCCACACTGGTTTCAACCACACTGAACCTTAGACAACATGCCAACCACAAGTTTTCTTGCCATGGGGAAAGAGTTCTGATTTCTGCATCATTTTCAAACCTGGGCCGTGATTGGAGATAAGGTCTAGGTTCTGAAGCCTGAAAACCGAGGTTGACAAGAGATGACTACCTAAGGCCATGACGGGTCCGATGTGCCCAGTGGGCGGCCAGCTGTCTGGGTGGGGACAGGAGGTCCAGGCTCAGGCTGTGTCAGAAAGGGCATTAGTGCCCAGGTCAGCCTATATATTTGGGGTACAGCCGAATGGCGTGCAGGTTGATCCTCATTTGGGGTTTCTGGGTAGACCCCGAGGGCAATGTTTTTCTTCTGGAGGGCAGGCGGAGTGCTGAATTGTAGTTCTGGATTGCCAAACTGGAGGGCTTGTGGGCCAGTAGTCTGAGGACGGAAGTCTGAGAAACCAAGCTAGGCCTAGGTTTCTGGGTGAGACCTGAATCGAGATCTCGTGCATCTGAAGACAGGGCGAGGATCAGACGATCGCTCATGTTGGACATTCTGACCCTGATGGCCCCTTCTTGAAGGGGGGGTTGGATCACGAGTGCATGTGTGTTTTGCCACGATGGGAGTTGTGCGAAGCTCCCAACTGCAAACATTCTTCTGCAGGAAAATGAGATCTGTTGGTTGGCTCCAGGACAATGATTCGGAACAGCGTTCTAAGATTGGATGGCGGGGTAGCCCACCTCGCATTCCAATTGTCTCCAAGCAACAAGACAGGTTAGATCTGCTGGATCTGGGGGAGCAACCGAGGAGGCTAAGATGAAAGGGACTCTCCCGTGGATGTATCCTAATATGATTTTGTGTCTATGGAGACCTTGAAATGAAGAGGTGGAACTGGGGCCCTGAAGGGTTCTCCTAAAGAGAGGTTTCACACGGCGCCATCGTGCAAGTTTCCCATGTGTGGATGAGATTTGTTCTTATGGGTGAGTCAAGAAACAGACATATGCTCTTATTGAAACCCAGGCCTCTGAGGAGAGATGCCTGGAAACCAATGAAATGTATCCGATAGGTGCCTAGGGGCCTGTTCGTACATTTTTACCTCTGGGGACATAAGTCTATGGGTCTGAGTGCCGGGAGGTGCTCAGATGGGGCCAGATTGCCCCTGTTTGTCCTGGGAAGCCACAATATTGGGATGGCCTCAGGGACTTTGGAGGTTTATCCTATTAGTAGGGTTGTGGCCATTGGAATGGGCACATACAATTCCCTTGGAAAGGGCAAGCACATTTTTCAGGTTTGGCTCTAGGGGCCTGAGCCTGTAGGGTGTGTAGGTCAGGGCTGTTTGGACAGTTGTCTGAAAACACAAACTCGGCTTATGTTTCGGGTCATAGGTATGGCAGGACTGATCTACAGACCATGAGGTGAACTCTTCGGGATATGAAAAAAAGGGCGAGTGTGAGGCTCATGCTCAATTTTTTGTCTCTGGATATATGTCACTCATGGTCGTGAAATTTCCGGGCGACTTCATGGGAAATGGACGAGTCTTACTCTCTGGGAGTTTGGCCCCGTCCAAAGAGTTTGGGGTCATTCTGTGGGATGGAATAAGTCCGTTGTTCTGTTGTTGTTGATTTGTTTTGTTTGTTTTTCCACCTCTGGTGTACCACCAAATGAGGGATTCAAGAGTAGAGCCCTGGGGAGGGGCGATTGGACAACCAGAAATCTGTTTAAAAATTGGGGCCTAGGGACATGTGAAGCCCATTATGACATCTAATGGTCCAGCAACTGAGAGGACTTACTGGAGGACAGGACTCACGCTGTGGGTCACAATGCGTGTTTATGGCCTCGTCGCACTCAAGAATGTGCGGGGCATCAGGGTGAATTCTGCTTTCTCCTACAGTGAACGTTGGACAACATGCCAACCACAAGGTTTCTTGCCATGGGTAAGGAAGAGTTCTGATTTCTGCATCACAGTCACCCCTGGGCAATGATTGGAGATAAGGTCTAGGTTCTGAAGCCTGAAAACTGAGGAGGGAAGAGATGATGACCTAAGGCCATGGCGGGTCTGATGTGCTCAGTGTGCGGTCAGCTGTCTGGGTGTTGGTCACGAGGTTCGGGCTCAGGTTGTCAGACAGTGCATTAGTGCCCAGGTTAGACTATTTATTTTGGGTGCCTTCGAGTGCCATGTAGGTTCTTATCTGAAGAACTCTTCAGGATATGAAGAATGAGCGAGTCTGAGGCGCGTGCTCAGGCTTTTGTCTCGATTTTGTATCAGCGATGGCCGTGGAATGTTGGGGAGGCCTCATGGGCCATGGACGAATCTTGCTCTCTGTGGATTTGGCCCAATCCCAATTGTTTTTCGTCAATCTGTGGGATGGGAGGACTCCTTTCAGGTTTGTTACCTCAGGTGTCCCACCAAAAGAGGAATTCCAAAGCACAGCCCTGGGGAAGAGTGAAGGGACAACCCGAACTATGGTTAAAAATTGGGGCCTAGGGGCATGGCAAGCCCAATATGCTGTCTCTCCATCCAGCCACTGAGAGGCCTTACCTGAGGACTGGGCTCAGGCTGAGTGTCACAATGTGTGTTTGTGACCAATGTGGCCCACAAGCATGGGCGGGAACTCATGGGCCACATTGGTTTCAACTACACTGAACCTTCGACAACATGCCAACCACAAGGTTTCTTGCTATGGTGAAACAGTTCTGATTTCTGCATCATTTTCAAACCCGGGACGTGATTGGACATAAGGTCTAGGTTATGGAGCCTGAAAACCGAGGTTGAGAAGAGATGACGACCTAAGGCCATGGTGGGTCCGATGGGCTCAGTGTGCGGCCAGCTGTCTGGGTGGGGCCCGGAGGTCCAGGCTCAGGCTGTGTCAGAAAGGGCATTAGTGCCCAGGTCAGCCTATATATTTGGGGTACAGCGGAATGGCGTGCAGGTTGATAATCATTTGGGGTTTCTGGGTAGCACCGGAGGGCAATGTTTTTCTTCTGGAAGGCAGGCAGAGTGCTGCATTGTAGTATTGGATTGCCAAACTGGAGGGCTTGTGGGCCAGTAGTCTGAGAACGGAAGTCTGAGAACCCAAGCTAGGCCTAGGTTTCTGGGTGAGGATATGGCAGGCACAATCTACAGACCTGAATCGAGATCTCGTGCATCTGAAGTCAGGGCGAGAATCAGACGATCGCCTTATTGAAGGGGGGGGGTGAATCACGTGGCTATGGGGGTTTTGCCACGATGTTAGTTGTGAGAAGCTCCCAACTGCAAAGATTCTTCTGCAGGACAATTGAGACCTGTTGGTTGTCTCCAGGACAACGATACCGAGCAGTGTTCTAAGGATGGATGGCTGGGTAGCCCACCTCACATTCCAATTGTCTCCAAGCAACAAGACAGGTTAGATCTGCTGGATCTGGGGGAGCAACCGAGGAGGCTGAGTTGAAATGGACTCTCCCGTGGATGTGTCCTAATATGATTTTGTGTCTATGTAGGACTTGAAATGATGCGGTGGAACTGGGGCCCTGAAGGGTTCTCCTAAAGAGAGGTTTCACACGGCGCCATCATGCAAGTTTCCCATGTGTGGATGAGATTTGTTCTTATGGGTGAGTCAAGAAACAGACATATGCTGTTATTGAAACACAGGCCTCTGAGGAGAGATGCCTGGAAACCAATGAAATGGACCCGATGGTTGCCTAGGGACCTGTTCGTACCTTTTTATCTCTGGCGACATAAGTCTATGGGTCTGAGTGCCGGTAGGTGCTCAGATGGGGCCAGATTGCCCCTGTTTGTCCTGGGAAGCCACAATATTGGGATGGCCTCAGGGACTTTGGAGGTTTATCCTATTAGTAGGGTTGTGGCCATTGGAATGGGCACATACAATTCCCTTGGAAAGGGCAAGCACATTTTTCAGGTTTGGCTCTAGGGGCCTGAGCCTGTAGGGTGTGTAGGTCAGGGCTGTTTGGACAGTTGTCTGAAAACACAAACTCGGCTTATGTTTCGGGTCATAGGTATGGCAGGACTGATCTACAGACCATGAGGTGAACTCTTCGGGATATGAAAAAAAGGGCGAGTGTGAGGCTCATGCTCAATTTTTTGTCTCTGGATATATGTCACTCATGGTCATGAAATTTCCGGGCGACTTCATGGGAAATGGACGAGTCTTACTCTTGGGAGTTTGGCCCCGTCCAAAGAGTTTGGGGTCATTCTGTGGGATGGAATAAGTCCGTTGTTCTGTTGTTGTTGATTTGTTTTGTTTTGTTTTCCACCTCTGGTGTACCACCAAATGAGGGATTCAAGAGTAGAGCCCTGGGGAGGGGCGATTGGACAACCAGAAATCTGTTTAAAAATTGGGGCCTAGGGACATGTGAAGCCCATTATGACATCTAATGGTCCAGCAACTGAGAGGACGTACTGGAGGACAGGACTCACGCTGTGGGTCACAATGCGTGTTAATGGCCTCGTCGCACTCAAGAATGTGCGGGGCCTCAGGGTGAATTCTGCTTTCTCCTACAGTGAACGTTGGACAACATGCCAACCACAAGGTTTCTTGCCATGGGTAAGGAAGAGTTCTGATTTCTGCATCACAGTCACCCCTGGGCAGTGATTGGAGATAAGGTCTAGGTTCTGAAGCCTGAAAACTGAGGTAGGGAAGAGATGATTACCTAAGGCCATGGCGGGTCTGATGTGCTCAGTGTGCGGTCAGCTGTCTGGGTGTTGGTCACGAGGTTCGGGCTCAGGTTGTCAGACAGTGCATTAGTGCCCAGGTTAGACTATTTATTTTGGGTGCCTTCGAGTGCCATGTAGGTTCTTATCTGAAGAACTCTTCAGGATATGAAGAATGAACGAGTCTGAGGCGCGTGCTCAGGCTTTTGTCTCGATTATGTATCAGCGATGGCCGTGGAATGTTGGGGAGGCCTCATGGGCCATGGACGAATCTTGCTCTCTGTGGATTTGGCCCAATCCCAATTGTTTTTCGTCAATCTGTGGGATGGGAGGACTCCTTTCAGGTTTGTTACCTCAGGTGTCCCACCAAAAGAGGAATTCCAAAGCAGAGCCCTGGGGAAGAGTGAAGGGACAACCCGAACTATGGTTAAAAATTGGGGCCTAGGGGCATGGCAAGCCCAATATGCTGTCTCTCCATCCAGCCACTGAGAGGCCTTACCTGAGGACTGGGCTCAGGCTGAGTGTCACAATGTGTGTTTGTGACCAATGTGGCCCACAAGCATGGGCGGGAACTCATGGGCCACATTGGTTTCAACTACACTGAACCTTCGACAACATGCCAACCACAAGGTTTCTTGCTATGGTGAAACAGTTCTGATTTCTGCATCATTTTCAAACCCGGGACGTGATTGGATATAAGGTCTAGGTTATGGAGCCTGAAAACCGAGGTTGAGAAGAGATGACGACCTAAGGCCATGGTGGGTCCGATGGGCTCAGTGTGCGGCCAGCTGTCTGGGTGGGGCCCGGAGGTCCAGGCTCAGGCTGTGTCAGAAAGGGCATTAGTGCCCAGGTCAGCCTATATATTTGGGGTACAGCGGAATGGCGTGCAGGTTGATAATCATTTGGGGTTTCTGGGTAGCACCGGAGGGCAATGTTTTTCTTCTGGAAGGCAGGCAGAGTGCTGCATTGTAGTATTGGATTGCCAAACTGGAGGGCTTGTGGGCCAGTAGTCTGAGAACGGAAGTCTGAGAACCCAAGCTAGGCCTAGGTTTCTGGGTGAGGATATGGCAGGCACAATCTACAGACCTGAATCGAGATCTCGTGCATCTGAAGTCAGGGCGAGAATCAGACGATCGCCTTATTGAAGGGGGGGGGGTGAATCACGTGGCTATGGGGGTTTTGCCACGATGTTAGTTGTGAGAAGCTCCCAACTGCAAAGATTCTTCTGCAGGACAATTGAGACCTGTTGGTTGTCTCCAGGACAACGATACCGAGCAGTGTTCTAAGGATGGATGGCTGGGTAGCCCACCTCACATTCCAATTGTCTCCAAGCAACAAGACAGGTTAGATCTGCTGGATCTGGGGGAGCAACCGAGGAGGCTGAGTTGAAATGGACTCTCCCGTGGATGTGTCCTAATATGATTTTGTGTCTATGTAGGACTTGAAATGAAGCGGTGGAACTGGGGCCCTGAAGGGTTCTCCTAAAGAGAGGTTTCACACGGCGCCATCGTGCAAGTTTCCCATGTGTGGATGAGATTTGTTCTTATGGGTGAGTCAAGAAACAGACATATGCTCTTATTGAAACCCAGGCCTCTGAGGAGAGATGCCTGGAAACCAATGAAATGGACCCGATAGGTGCCTAGGGGCCTGTTCGTACCTTTTTACCTCTGGGGACATAAATCTATGGGTCTAAGTGCCGGTAGGTGCTCAGATGGGCCCAGAATGCCCCTGTTTGTCCTGGGAAGCCACAATATTGGGATGGCCTCAGGGACTTTGGAGGTTTATCCTATTAGTAGGGTTGTGGCAATTGGAATGGGCACATACAATTCCCTTTGAAAGGGCAAGCACAGTTTTCAGGTTGGACTCCAGGGGCCTGAGCCTGTAGGGTGTGTAGGTCAGGGCTGTTTGGACAGTTGTCTGAAAACACAAACTCGGCTTATGTTTCATGTCATAGGTATGGCAGGACTGATCTACAGACCATGAGGAGAACTCTTCGGGATATGAAAAAAGGGCGAGTGTGAGGCTCTTGCTCAAGTTTTTGTCTCTGGATATCGTGTCACTCATGGTCGTGAAATTTCCGGGTGACTTCCTGGGAAATGGACGAGTCTTACTCTCTGGGAGTTTGGCCCCGTCCAAAGAGATTGGGGTCATTCTGTGGGATGGAAGAAGTCCGTTGTTCTGTTGTTGTTGATTTGTTTTGTTTTGTTTTCCACCTCTGGTGTACCACCAAATGAGGGATTCAAGAGTAGAGGCCTGGGTAGGGGCGACTGGACAACCAGAAATCTGTTTAAAAATTGGGGCCTAGGGACATGTGAAGCCCATTAAGACATCTAATGGTCCAGCCACTGAGAGGACGTACTGGAGGACAGGACTCACGCTGCGGGTCACAATGCGAATCTATGGCCTCGTCGCACTCAAGAATGGGCGGGGCCTCAGGGTGAATTCTGGTTTCTCCTACATTGAACGTTGGACAACATGCCAACCACAAGGTTTCTTGCCATGGGTAAGGAAGAATTCTGATTTCTGCATCACAGTCACCCCTGGGCAGTGATTGGAGATAAGTCTAGGTTCTGAAGCCTGAAAACAGAGGTAGGGAAGAGATGATGACCTAAGCCATGGCGGGTCTGATGTGCTCAGTGTGCGGTCAGCTGTCTGGGTGTGGTCACGAGGTTCGGGCTCAGGTTGTCAGACAGTGCATTAGTGCCCAAGTTAGACTATATATTTTGAGTGCCTTTGAGTGCCGTGTAGGTTCTTATCTGAAGAACTCTTCAGGATACGAAGAATGAGCGAGTCTGATGCGCGTGCTCAGGCTTTTGTCTCGATTTTGTATCAGCGATGGGCGTGGAATGTTGGGGAGGCCTCATGGGCCATGGACGAATCTTGCTCTCTGTGGATTTGGCCCGATCCCAATTGTTTTTCGTCAATCTGTGGGATGGGAGGACTCCTTTCAGGTTTGTTACCTCAGGTGTCCCACCAAAAGAGGAATTCCAAAGCCGAGCCCTGGGGAAGAGTGAAGGGACAACCCGAACTATGGTTAAAAATTGGGGCCTAGGGGCATGGCAAGCTCAATATGCTGTCTCTCCATCCAGCCACTGAGAGGCCTTACCTGAGGACTGGGCTCAGGCTGAGGGTAACAATGTGTGTTTGTGACCAATGTGGCCCGCAAGCATGGGCGGGGACTCATGGGCCACATTGGTTTCAACTACACTGAACCTTCGACAACATGCCAACCACAAGGTTTCTTGCTATGGTGAAACAGTTCTGATTTCTGCATCATTTTCAAACCAGGGACGTGATTGGACATAAGGTCTAGGTTATGGAGCCTGAAAACCGAGGTTGAGAAGAGATGACGACCTAAGGCCATGGTGGGTCCGATGGGCTCAGTGTGCGGCCAGCTGTCTGGGTGGGGCCCGGAGGTCCAGGCTCAGGCTGTGTCAGAAAGGGCATTAGTGCCCAGGTCAGCCTATATATTTGGGGTACAGCCGAATGGCGTGCAGGTTGATAATCATTTGGGGTTTCTGGGTAGCACCGGAGGGCAATGTTTTTCTTCTGGAGGGCAGGCAGAATGCTGCATTGTAGTATTGGATTGCCAAACTGGAGGGCTTGTGGGCCAGTAGTCTTAGAACGGAAGTCTGAGAACCCAAGCTAGGCCTAGGTTTCTGGGTGAGGATATGGCAGGCACAATCGACAGACCTGAATTGAGATCTCGTGCATCTGAAGTCAGGGCGAGGATCAGACGATCGCCTTCTTGAAGGGGGGGGTGGATCACGAGGCCATGGGGGTTTTCCTATGATGGTAGTTGTGAGAAGCTCCCAACTGCAAAGATTCTTCTGCAGGACAATTGAGACCTGTTGGTTGTCTCCAGGACAACGATACCAAGCAGGGTTCTAAGGATAGATGGCTGGGTAGCCCACCTCACATTCCAATTGTCTCCAAGCAACAAGACAGGTTATATCTGCTGGATCTGGAGGGCAACCCAGGAGGCTGAGTTGAAATGGACTCTCCCGTGGATGTGTCCTAATATGATTTTGTGTCTATGGAGACCTTGAAATGAAGCGGTGGAACTGGCGCACTGAAGGGTTCTCCTAAAGAGAGGCATTCACACGGCTCCATCGTGCAAGTTTCTCAGTGTAGATGAGATTTGTTCTTATGGGTGAGTCAAGAAACAGACATATGCTGTTATTGAAACCCAGGCCTCTGAGGAGAGATGCCTGGATACCAAAGCAATGGATCCGATAGGTGCCTAGGGGCCTGTTAGTACCTTTTTACATCTGGGGACATCAGTCTAAGGGTCTGAATGCCGGTAGGTGCTCAGATGGGCCCAGATTGCCCCTGTTTGTCCTGGGAAGCCACAAATATTGGGATGGCCTCAGGGACTTTGGAGGTTTATCCTATTAGTAGGGTGATGGCCATTGGAATGGGCACATACAATTCCCTTGGAAAGGGCAAGCACAGTCGTCAAGTTTGGCTCGAGGGGCCTGAGCCTGTAGGGTGTGTAGGTCAGGGCTGTTTGGACAGTTGTCTGAAAACACAAACTCGGCTTATGTTTCGGGTCATAGGTATGGCAGGAGTGATCTACAGACCATGAGGAGAACTCTTCGGAATATGAAAAAAGGGAGAGTGTGAGGCTCTTGCTCAAGTTTTTGTGTCTGGATATCGTGTCACTCATGGTCGTGAAATTTCCGGGTGACTTCATGGGAAATGGACGAGTCTTACTCTCTGGGGGTTTGGCCCTGTCCAAAGAGTTTGGGGTCATTCTGTGGGATGGAATAAGTCCGTTGTTCTGTTGTTGTTGATTTGTTTTGTTTTGTTTTTCAACCTCAGGTGTCCCACCAAATGTGGGATTCCAGAGTAGAGCCCTGGGGAGGGGCGACTGGACAACCAGAAATCTGATAAATATTGGTGCCTAGGGACATGTCAAGCCCATTATGACATCTAATGGTCCAGCCACTGAGAGGACGTACTAGAGGACAGGACTCACGCTGCGGGTCACAATGCGTTTTTATGACCTCGTCGCACTCAAGAATGGGCGGGGCCTCAGGCCGAATGCTGGTTTCTCCTACACTGAACGTTGGACAACATGCCAACTACAAGTTTTCTTGCCATGGGTAAGGAAGAGTTCTGATTTCTGCATCACAGTCACCCCTGGGCAGTGATTGGAGATAAGGTCTAGGTTCAGAAGCCTGAAAAAGGAGGTAGGGAAGAGATGATGACCTAAGGCCATGGCGGGTCTGATGTGCTCAGTGTGCGGTCAGCTGTCTGGGTGTTGGTCACGAGGTCCGGGCTCAGGTTTTCAGACAGTGCATTAGTGCCCAGGTTAGACTATATATTTTGGGTGCATTCGAGTGCCGTGTAGGTTCTTATCTGAAGACCTCTTCACGATATGAAGAATGAGCGGGTCTGAGTTGAGTGCTCAGGCTTTTGTCTCGATTTTGTATCAGCGATGGGCGTGGAATGTTGGGGAGGCCTCATGGGCCATGGATGAATCTTGATCTCTGTGTCTTTGGCCCGATCCCAATTGTTTTTCATCAATCTGTGGGATGGGAGGACTTCTTTCAGGTTTGTTACCTCAGGTGTCCCACCAAAAGAGGAATTCCAAAGCACAGCCCTGGGGAAGAGTGAAGGGACATCCCGAACTATGGTTAAAAATTGGGGCCTAGGGGCATGGCAAGCTCAATATGCTGTCTCTCCATCCAGCCACTGAGAGGCCTTACCTGATAACTGGGCTCAGGCTGAGGGTCACAATGTGTGTTTGTGACCAATGTGGCCCACAAGCATGGGCTGGGACTCAAGGGCCACACTGGTTTCAACTACACTGAACCTTGGTCAACATGCCAACCACAAGGTTTCTTGCTATGGTGAAACAGTTCTGATTTCTGCATCATTTTCAAACCCGGACCGTGATTGGACATAAGGTCTAGGTTCTGAAGCCTGAAAACCGAGGTTGAGAAGAGATGACGACCTAAGGCCATGGCGGGTACGATGTGCTCAGTGTGCGGCCAGCTGTCTGGGTGGGGCTTGGAGGTCCAGGCTCAGGCTGTGTCAGAAAGGGCATTAGTGCCCAGGTCATCCTATATATTTGGGGTACAGCCTAATGGCGTGCAGGTTGATAATCATTTGGGGTTTCTGGGTAGCCCCGGAGGGCAATGTTTTTCATCTGGAGGGCAGGCAGAGTGCTGCATTGTAGTTATGGATTGCCAAACTGGAGGGCTTGTGGGCAGTAGTCTGAGGACGGAAGTCTGAGAACCCAAGCTAGGCCTACGTTTCTGGGTGAGACCTGTATCGAGATCTCGTGCATCTGAAGTCAGGTCGAGGATCAGACGACCGCTCACTTTGGACATTCTGTCCCTGATGGCCCCTTCTTGTATGGGGGGTGGATCACGAGGCCATTGGGGTTTTCCCACGATGGGAGCTTTGAGAAGCTCCCAACTGCAAAGATTCTTCTGCAGGACAATTGAGACCTGTTGGTTGGCTCCAGGACAACGATTCCGAGCAGGGTTCTAAGGATGGATGGCTTGGTAGCCTACCTCGCATTCCAATGGTCTCCAAGCAACAAGACAGGTTAGATCTGCTGGATCTGGGGCAGCAACCGAGGAGGCTGAGTTGAAATGGACTCTCCCGTGGATGTGTCCTAATATTATTTTGTGTCTATGGAGACCATGGAATGAAGCAGTGGCACTGTGGCCCTGAAGGGTACTCCGAAAGAGAGGCTTTCACACAGCTCCATCGTGCAAGTTTCCCATGTGTAGATGAGATTTGTTCTGATGCGTGAGTCAAGAAGCAGACATATGCTGTTATTGAAACCCAGGTCTCTAGGAGAGATGCCTGGAAACCAAAGAAATGGATCCGATAGGTGCCTAGGGGCCTGTTCGTTCCTTTTTACCTCTGGGGACATCAGTCTACGGTTCTGAGTCCGGTAGGCTCTCAGATGGGTCCACATTGCCCGTGTTTTTCCTGGGAAGCCACAAATATTGGGATGGCCTCAGGGAATTTGGAGGTTTATCCTATTAGTAGGGTTGTGGCCATTTGAATGGGCACACACAATTCCCTTGGAGAGGGCCAGCACAGTCGTCAGGTTTGGCTCCAGGGGCCTGAGCCTGTAGGGTGTGTAGGCCAGGGCTGTTTGGACAGTTGTGTGAAAACACAAACTCGGCTTATGTTTCGGGTCATAGGTTGGCAGAACTGATCTACAGAACATGAGGAGAACTCTTCGGGCTATGAAAGAAGGGCGAGTGTGAGGCTCTTGCTCAAGTTTTTGTCTCTGGATATCGTGTCACTCATGGTCGTGAAATTTCCGGGTGACTTCATGGGAAATGGACGAGTCTTACTCTCTGAGGGTTTGGCCCCGTCCAAAGAGTTTGGGGTCATTCTGTGGGATGGAAGAAGTCCGTTGTTCTGTTGTTGTTGATTTGTTTTGTTTTGTTTTTCAACCTCAGGTGTCCCACCAAATGAGGGATTCCAGAGTAGAGCCCTGGGGAGGGACGACTGGACAACCAGAAAACTGGTTAAAAATTGGGGCCTAGGGACATGTCAAGCCCATTATGACATCTAATGGTCCAGCCACTGAGAGGACGTACTAGAAGACAGGACTCACGCTGCGGGTCACAATGCGTGTTTATGCCCTCGTTGCACTCAAGAATGGGCGGGGCCTCAGGGTGAATGCTGGTTTCTCCTACACTGAATGTTGGACAACATGCCAACCACATGGTTTTCTTGCCATGGGTAAGGAAGAGTTCTGATTTCTGCATCACAGTCACCCCTGGGCAGTGATTGGAGATAAGGTCTAGGTTCAGAAGCCTGAAAACTGAGGTAGGGAAGAGATGATGACCTAAGGCCATGGCGGGTCTGATGTGCTCAGTGTGCGGTCAGCTGTCTGGGTGTTGGTCACGAGGTTCGGGCTCAGGTTGTCAGACAGTGCATTAGTGCCCAGGTTAGACTATATATTTTGGGTGCCTTCGAGTGCCGTGTAGGTTCTTATTTGAAGAACTCTTCAGGATATGAAGAATGAGCGAATCTGAGGCACGTGCTCAGGCTTTTGTCTCTGGATTTTGTATCAGTGATGGCCGTGGAATGTTGGGGAGCCTCATGGGCCATGGACGAATCTTGCTCTCTGTGGATTTGGCCCCGATCCCAATTGTTTTTCGTCATTCTTTGGGATCGGAGGACTACTTTCAGGTTTGTTACCTCAGGTGTCCCACCAAAAGAGGAATTTCAAATCGAGCCCTGGGGAGAGTGAAGGGACATCCCGAACTATGGTTAAAAATTGGGACCTAGGGGCATGGCAAGCCCAATATGCTGTCTCTCCATCCAGCCACTGAGAGGCATTTCCTAGGACTGGGCTCAGGCTGAGGGTCACAATGTGAGTTTGTGACCAATGTGGCCCGCAAGCATGGGCTGGGACTCATGGGCCACACTGGTTTCAACTACACTGAACCTTGGACAACATGCCAACCCCATGCAAGGTTCCTTGCCATGGGGAAAGACTTCCTATTTCTGCATCATTTTCAAACCCGAGCCGTGATTGGAGATAAGGTCTAGGTTCTGAGGCCTGAAAACCGAGGTTGAGAAGAGATGACGACCTAAGGCCATGGCGGGTCTGATGTGATCAGTGTGCGGCCAGCTGTCTGGGTGGGGCCAGGAGTTCGAGGCTCAGGCTGTGTCAGAAAGGGCATTAGTACCCAGGTCAGCCTATATATTTGGGGTACAACGAATGGCGTGCAGGTTGATCCTCATTTGTGGTTTCTGGGTAGCCCCAGAGGGCAATGTTTTTCTTCTGGAGGGCAGGCAGAGTGCTGCATTGTAGTATTGGATTGCCAAACTGGAGGGTTTGTGGGCCAGTAGTCTGAGAACGGAAGTCTGAGAACCCAAGCTAGGCCTAGGTTGCTGGGTGAGGATATGGCAGGCACTATCTACAGACCTGAATTGAGATCTTGTGCATCTGAAGTCAGGGAGAGGGTCAGACCATCGCTCAGTTTGGACATTCTTTCCCTGATAGCCCCTTCTTGAAGAGGGGATGGATCACGAGGCCATGGGGGTTTTCCCACAATGGGAGATGTGAGAAGCTCCAAACTGCAAAGATTCTTCTGCAGGACAATTGAGACCTATTGGTTGGATCCAGGACAATGATTTCGAGCGGGGTTCTAAGGATGGATTGCTGGGTAGCCCACCTCGCATTCCAATTGTCTCCAAGCAACAAGACAGGTTAGATCTGCTGGATCTGGGGGAGCAACCGAGGAGGCTGAGTTTAAATGGACTCTCCCGTGGATGTGTCCAAGTATGATTTTTTGTCTATGGAGACTTTGTAATGAAGCAGTGGCACTGGGGCCCTGAAGGGTCCTCCTAATGAGAGGCTTTCTCACAGCTCCATCGTGCAAGTTTCCCATGTGTAGATGTGATTAGTCCTGATGGGTGAGTCAAGAAACAGTCATATGCCGTTATTGAAATCCAGGCCTCTGAGGAGAGATGCCTGGAAACCAAAGCAATGGATCCGATAGTTGCCTAGGGGCCTGTTCGTTCCTTTTTACCACTGGGGTCATCAGTCTACGGGTCTGAGTGCAGGTAGGTGCTCAGATGGGCCCAGATTGCCCGTGTTTGTCCTGGGAAGCCACAAATATTGGGATGGCCTCATGGACTTTGGAGGTTTATCCTATTAGTAGGGTTGTGGCCATTGGAATGGGCACATACAATTCCCTTGAAGAGGCTAAGCACAGTCGTCAGGTTTGGCTCCAGGGACCTGAGCGTGTAGGGTGTGTAGGCCAGGGTTGTTTGGACAGTTGTCTGAAAACACAAAATCGGCTTATGTTTCGGGTCATAGGTATGGCAGTACCGATCTACCGACCATGAGGAGAACTCATCGGGATATGAAAAAACGGCAAGTGTGAGGCTCTTGCTCAAGTTTTTGTCTCTGTATATCGTGTCACTCATGGTCGTGAAATTTCCGGGTGACTTCTTGGGAAATGGCCGAGTGTTACTCTCTGGGAGTTTGGCCCCGTCCAAAGAGTTTGGGGTCATTCTGTGGGATGGAAGAAGTCCGTTGCTGTCTTGTTGTTGATTTGTTTTTTTTTTGTTTTGTTTTGTTTTTCAACCTCAGGTGTCCCACCAAATGAGGGATTCCAGAGTAGGTCCCTGGAGAGGGGCGATTGGACAACCAGAAATCTGGTTAAAATTGGGTCCTAGGGACAGATAGTCTTGGGTTTCAGGGCGAGGGCATGGCATGTACCCCCTGAAGATCTAAAGCCATATCTCATGCATCTGATGTCAGAGCGAGGATCAGACGTTGGCTCAGCTTGGATATTCTGTTCATGACGGCCCCTTCATAAAGGGAGCCGAATCTCGAGGCCGTGGAGGTTTTCCCACGTTGGGAGTGGTGGGATGCCCCCTCCAATGATTCCTTCTGCGGGACAATTGAGACCTGTAGGCCTGGGCTGTTTGGACAGTTGTCTGAAAACATAAACTCGGCTTATGTTTCGGGTCATAGGTATGGCAGGACTGAACTACACACCATGAGGAGAACTCTTCGGGATATAAAGAAAGGGCGAGTGTGAGGCTCTTGCTCAAGTTTTTGTCTCTGGATATCGTGTCACTCATTGTCGTGAAATTTCCGGGTGACTTCATGGGAAATGGACGAGTCTTACTCTCTGGGGGTTTGGCCCCGTCCAAAGAGTTTGGGGTCATTCTGTGGGATGGAAGAAGTCCGACGTTCTGTTGTTGTTGATTTTTTTTTTCCAACCCCACCAAATGAGGGATTCCAGAGTAGAGCCCTGGGGAGTGGCGATTGGACAACCAGAAATCTGGTTTAAATTTGGGGCCTAGGGATAGGTCAAGCCATTATGGCATCTAATGGTCTAGCCACTGAGAGGACGTACTAGAGGACAGGATTCACGCTGAGGGTCACAATGCGTGTTTATGCCCTTGTTGCACTCAAAATTCGCGGGGCCTCAGGGTGAATGCTGGTTTCCCCTACACTGAACGTTGGACAACATGCCAACCATAAGGTTTCTTGCCAAGGTTAAGGAAGAGTTCTGATATCTGCATCACACTCACCCCTGGGCAGTGATTGGAGATAAGGTCTAGGTTATGAAGCCTGAAACTGAGGTAGGGAAGAGATGATGACCTAAGGCCACGGGGGGTCTTATGGGCTCAGGGTGCGGTCAGCTGTCTACGTGTTGCTCAGGAGGTCCCGGCTCAGGGTGTGTCAGACAGTGCATTACTGCCCAGGTTAGAATATATTTTGGGTACATTTGAGTGCCGTGTAGGTTTATTCTCATTTAATGTGCCCGGGCAGCTCATTGGGCAATAATTTGTTTCTAGAGGGCAGGCAGAGTGCTGCAATGATGGTCCGGAATTGCCAAACTTGTGGGCTTTGGGGCCAGGAGTGTGAGGACGGAAGTCTGAGAACACAAGCTAGAATTGGGATTCAGGGCGAGGGCACGGCATGTACCTCCTGAAGATCTGAAGCAATATCTCATGCATCTGAAGTCAAAGCGAGGATCAGACGTTGGCTCAGCTTCGATTTTGTGTTCCTGACGGCCCCTTCATGAAGGGAGCCGAATCTCGAGGCCGTGGAGGTTTTCCCACTTTTGGAGTGGTGGGATGCCCCTTCCAAGGATTCCTTCTGCGGGACAATTGAGACCTGTTGGACAGCTCCAGGACATCCCATATGGATGAGTCCAGACCAACGTTCGAGGATGGATGCCTGGGAAGCCCGCCTCGCATTCCAATTGTCTCCTAGCGACAAGACAGTTTAGATCTGATGGCTCTGCGGGAGCAACCGGGGTGGCTGAGTTGAAATGGACTTTCCTGAGGATGTGTCTAATGTGTGTTTGTGTCCATGAGGGCCTTGGAATGGGGCGGTGGCCCCGGGACCCTGAAGTATTCTCCTAAGCTTTTGACATAGCTCCCATGCACAAATTTCTTTGTGGAGTGAGCTTTGTCCTGATGGGTGCCTCAGGAAAACCACAATGCTGGTATTGGAATCCACTGTTTTGAGGAGACATGCCTGTAAACCAAAGTAATGGATCCGATTTTGGCCTAGGGTCCTGTCTGGTTCAATCTTCTTCTCTGGGGACAACCTTCTAGGGTATGAGTGTAGTTAGATGCTCAGCTGGTGTCAGACTGACTTTTTTGTCCCGGGCGACACTATACTATTTGGATTGCCTCAGGGACTTTGGAGGGTTCTCCTAATATGTACGATTATGGACAATGGAATGGGCAGAATTCCCATGGATTGGGTAGGCACAGTCCTAATGTGTGGCTCCAGGGTCCCCAGCCTGGATGGTGTGTGGCCCAGGACTTTGAGGACAGAAGTCTGAAAACACAAACTCAGCTTATGTTTGGGGACGTAGGTATGGCAGGCCCGATCTACAAACCATGAGAAGACATCTTCAGGATATGAAGATAGTGCGAGTCTGAGGCGCTTGCTTAGGCTTTTGTCTCTGGATTTTGTATCAGCGATGGCCATGGAATGTCGAGGAGGCCTCATGGGCCATGGAAGAATCTTGCTCTCTGTGGATATGGCCCGATCCCAATTGTTTTTCGTCAATCTGTTGGATGTAGGACTCCTATCAGGGTTATTACATCAGGTGTCCCACCAAAAGAGGAATTCCAAAGCAGAGCCCTGGGGAAGAGTGAAGGGACAACACGAACTATGGTTAAAAATTGGGGCCTAGGGGCTTGGCAAGCCCAATATGCTGTCTCTTCATCCAGCCACTGAGAGGCCTTACCTGAGGACTGGGCTAAGGCTGAGGGTCACATTGTGTGTTTGCTACCTATCTGGACCGCGAGCAATGGTGGGGCCTCAAGGGACCCACTGGTTTCCACTACACTGAACGTTGGACAACAAGCCAACCACAAGTTTTCCTGCCATCGGGAAGGAGTTCTGATTTCTGCATCATTTTCAAACCTGGACAGTGTTTGGAGATAAGGTCTAGGTTCTGAAGCCTGAAAACTGAGGTTGGGAAGGGATAACGACCTAAGGCCAAGGGGGGTCTGAAGTTCTCAGTTTGTAGCCTGCTGTCTGGGTGGGCCTAGGAGGTCCAGGCTCAGGCTGTGTCAGAAAGGGCATTATTGCCCAGGTCATCCTATATATTTTGGGTATAGCCAAGTGTCATGCAGGTTGATATTCATTTGGAGTTTCTAGGTAGCCCCAGAGGGCAATGTATTTCTTCTGAAGGGCAGATAGATTGCTGCATTGTAGTTCTGGATTGCCAAACCGGAGGGCTTGTGAGCCAGTAGTTTGTGGACAGAAGTCTGAGGACACAAGCAAGGCTTAGGTTTCTGGGTGAGGACATGGCAAGCACAATCTACAGACCTGAACCGAGATCTCGTGCATCTGAAGTCAGGGTGAGGATCAGATGATAGCTCAGGTTGGACCTTATGTCCCTGATGGCCCCTTTATGAAAGGGGGGGATCATGTGGCGATGAGGTTGCTCTCACGATGGGAGTTCTGAGAAGGTCCCAACTGCAAAGATTCTTCTGCAGGATAATTGAGACCTGTTGGTTGGCTCCAGGCCAATGATTCTGAGCAGGGTTTTAAGGACGGATGGCGGGGTGGCCACCTCACATTCCAATTGTCTCCTAGCAACAAGAAAATTTAGATCTGCTGGATCTCGCGGAGCAACCGAATACGCTCAGTTGAAATGGACTCTCCTGTGGATGGGTCCTAATGTGTTTTTGTGTCTATGGAGACCTTGTAATGGGGCAGTGGCACACAGGCCCTGAAGGATTCCCCTACTGGAGGTTTTAAGACATCTTCAAAGGAAAATTTTCCCATGTGGAGAAGAGATTTGTTCTGATTGCTGCCTCATAAAATCCCCATATGCTAATATTGGAAACGAGGCCTCTGAGGAGAGATACCTGTAACCGAAAGCAATGAATCTGATTCAGGCCTAGGGGCCTGTCTGATTCAATCTTCTTCTCTGGGGACATCCATCTACGCTGAGTAGAGGTAGATGCTCAGCTGGTTTCAGATGACCCTTGTTTGTCCTGGGCGGCCTACATTATTGGGATGTCCTTGGGGACTCTGGAGGTTACCTAATTTGTACGATTGTGGACAATGGAATGGGCAGAATTCCCGTGGTATGGACAGGCACAGTCCTGATGTGTGGCTCCAGGGGCCCCAGCCTGAAGGGTCTGTGGGCCAGGAATGTGGGGACAGAAGTCTAAAAACACAAACTCGGCTTAGGTTTGGGAAGTAGGTATGGCAGGCCCGATCTACAGACCGTGAGGAGAACTCTTCGGGATACGACAAAAGAGCGAGTGTGAGGCGCTTGCTCAGACTTTTGTCTCTGGATTTGTTGTCAATGATGGATGTGGAAACTCGGGGAGGCCTAATGGGCCATGGACGAGACTTCCTCTCTGTGAATTTGGTCCCATCCCAATTGTTTTGGGTCAATCTGAAGGATGGGAGGAGTCCTTTATTTTTGTTACCTCAGGTGTCCCACCAAAAGAGGGATTCCAAAGCAGAGCTCTGGGGACGGATGAATGGACAACCCGAACAATCCAATTGGGGTGAGGTTGAGAACCGAGCAGGATGATCCTCATTTGGGGTTTATGGAGATCCCCATAGAGCAACGTTTTTCTTCTGGAGGGCCAGCATAGGGCTGCATTTTGGTTCCAGAATTCCAAGTCTTGAGGACATGTTTGCCAGGAGTGTGAGGAAGGAAGTCTGAAAACACAAGGTAGCACGAGGTTTGGGCCCACTGTGCAGAGGCTGAATCGAGATCTCCTGCATCTGAGGTCAGGGTGAGTATCAGATGGTGCCTCAAGCTGGAGTTTGTGTCCATGACGGCCTCTTCCTGAAGGGGGTGGGGGCGTCATGAGGCCAGGGTGGTTTCCCTACACTGGGATTTGTGAGCTGCTCCAAACTTCAAAGTTTCCTTTTTCAGGACAGTCGAGTACTATTGGATGGTTCCAGGATGCCCCATAAAGAAAAACTCGAGAAGAGGGGCCTAAGCATGGATGCCAAGAAACGCCAACTCACCTTCACATTGCCTGGTCGAGACAAGGCACGCTCAATCTGCGGGCTCTTGGGTGAGCTACCCAGAAGGCTGAGTTCAAATGGACTTTCCTGAGGATGAGTCATAATGTGGGTTGGTTGCCATGGAGAACTTGGAAGGTGGCAGTAGCTAAGGGAATCTGCAGGATTCTCCAACCCGAAGGGTTTGACACAACTCCAAGAAGGAAGCTTTCCATGTGGAGATGAGAGGTGTTCGGTCTGGTGGCTCAGGATAGCCCCATATGCTGGTCTTCGAACCCAAGCCTCTGAGGAGTGATACCTGGACACCAAAGCAAGAGTTCATAATAGGGCCTAGGGGCCTGCCTGGTTCAATCTTCTGTCTCTGCGGATATCAGTCTGTGTGTCTGCATGGAGGTAGTAGTTGCTCAGCTGGTGTCATAATGCCCCTGTTTGTCCAGTGCGGCTTGCGGTAGTGGGATGTCCTTGGGGACCTTGAGGTTTCTAATATTTTGTAGAGTTGTGGCCAATGGAACGGGCAGTTTCTTAGGAGAGAGCAGGCACACTTCTGTGGTGTGGCTCCAGAGACCCTAGCCTGGAGGCGGTGTGGGCCACGGCTGTGCAGACAGACATCCAAAAACCCAAACTCAGCTCAGGTTTGGGGCCGAGGTTATGGCAGGCCTGATCTACAGTCCGTGAGGGGAGCTCCTCTGGATATGAAAGAAGGGTGAGAGGGAGGCAGTCGCTCAGTCTTTTGTCTCTGGATATTTTGTCCACAATGACCGTTTAATGTAGGAGTTGCCTCATGGGTCGTAGAAGTCTCCCTGTCTGGTAGTTTGTCCAGCCCCCAAGAGTTTGGGGTCATTCTGTGGGAAGGGAAGAGTCCTGTTTTCTGCTTCATGTGTCCCCCCAGTAGAGGGATTCTGGAGCATAACAGTGGGTACTGACAACTGGAATACTCGCTCTCTGGTTAAGCCTGGGGGCCTATGGATATGACAAGCCCCATATGCAGGATCTTGGTCCAGCCACTGAGAGGCGTTACTTTAATACGGGACTCACGCTACAGGTCACAATGCATGTCTGTGTCCTAGGCGGCCCTCAAGCACTGGCGTGGCCTTTCCCACAATGCAGGTTTTCCCACATTGAACGTTGGACAACATGCCAACCACAAGGTTTCTGGCCATGGGGAAGGAGGAATTCTAATTTCTGCATCACGTTCACCCAAGGGCAGTGATTGGAGATAAGGTCTAGGTTCTGAAGCCTGAAAACCGAGGTTGGGAAGAGATGACGAACTACAGCCATAGCGGGTCCCTTGTGTCCAGGTTGGAGCCAGCTGTCTAGATGTCGTTTGGGATGTCTTGTCTCAGGGTGTGCCAGACAGGGCATTAGTATTCAGGGTAGGCTGTATAATTGCTTTACAGTCGAGTGGCATGCATTCGATAATTTTGGGGGTTTCTTATTAGCAGCATAGGGCAAAGTTTTTCTTCTGGAGGGCAGGCAGAGTGCTGCATTGTGGCTTCGGAATTCCCAAACTGGAGGGCTTGTGGGCCAGGAGAGTGAGGACAGAAGTCTGAGAACACAAGCTAGGCTTAGGTTTCGGGGAATGGACATGGCAGGCACACTCTGCAGAGCTGAATTGAGATCTCATGAGTCTGAAGTCAGGTCGAGGATAAGACTTTGGCTCAGGTTGGAGTTTCTTTCCATGTTGGCCCCTTCATGAAGGGGGGGGCATTATGAGGCCATGGGGGTTTTCCCACTATTAGAGTTGTGAGATGCTCCAAACCGCAAAGATTCCTTCTGTGGGACAATTAAGATTTGTTGGATGGCTCCAGGACGTCTCATAAGGTATTTTTCCAGAACAGGGTTCTAAGTATGGATGCCTGGGCAGACAGCCTCAATTCCAATTGTCTCCTAGCAAACAAGAAACGTTTGATCCGCTGGCTTGGGGTAGCATCAGAGGGGGCTGAGTTGGAATGGACTTTTTGAGGATGGTCTTAAATGAGTTGAAATGGACTTTCCTGAGGATGGTCTTAATGTTGGATTGAGTCCATTGAGACCATTGTATGGGGTAGTGGCACCAGGGCCCTGAAGGATTCTCCTAACCAGAGGTTATAGCAAAGCTCCAATGAGCAAGTTTTCCATGGGGAGACGAGATTTGTTCTTATTGGTGCCTCAGGAAACCACCATTTGCTGGTATTGGAAATGAGGCCTCTGAGGAGAGATGCCTGGAAACCAAAGCAATGGATCTGATTAGGGCCTAGGGGCCTGTCCGGTTCAATATTCTTCTCTGGTACATCTTTGTCTGAGTGGAGATAGTTGCTCAGCTGGTTTGAGATCACACCTGTTTGTCCTGGGCGGCCTACACTATTGGGATGGCCTCGGTAACTTTGGAGGTTTTTCCTAATTTGCAAGGTTGTGGCCAATGGAGTGGGAAGAATTCTCTTGAAAGGGAAGCACAGTCCTGAGGTGTGGCTCCAGGGACCCAAGTGTGGAGCCTGTGTGGTCCAGGGCTATTTGGACAAAAGTCTGAAAACACAAACTCCACTTAGGTTTGGGTCTATAGGTATGGCCGGCCCGATATATAGACCGTGAGGAGAACTCTTCGGGATATGAACAAAGGGCGAAAGTGAGGTGCTTGCTCATGCTTATTTTTTTCTGGATATGTGTCACCGATTGCCATGGAATGTCCGGGTGTCCTCATGGGCCATCGATGAGGCTCCCTTTCTGGGGATTTGACCCAATCCCAAGAGTTTGGGGTCATTCTGTGGGAAGGGAGGAGGCCTTTCTGTTTTTTTTTTTTTACCTCAGGTGGACCACCAAAAGAGGGATTCCACAGCAGACTCCTAGGGAGGGTCGACTGGACAACCAGTCCTCTGGTTAACATTGGGACCTAAGAACATGGCAAGCCCCATATGTGGGCTCTTGGTCCAGACACTGAGAGGCCTTCCTTGAGCATAGGGATCACATTGAGTTTCACAATGTGTTTTTGTGCCCAAGAGCCCCTCAAGTCAGGGCGTGGCCTAATGTACCATGCTCGTTTCTCCTACACTGAACGTTGCACAATATGGCAACCACAAGTTTTCTGGCCATCGGGAAGAAGGAGTTCTAATTTCTGCAACACTTTCACTCCTGGACTGTGATTGGATTTAAGGTCTAGGTTCTGAAGCCTGAAAACTGAGGTTGGGAAGAGATGAAGACCTAAGGCCATGGTGTGTCTGATGTGCTCAGTGTTCGGCCAGCTGTTGAGTGTGGGTTGGGAGGTGCAGGCTCAGGCTGTGGCAGACAGGGAATTAGTGCCCAGGCTAGACTGTATCATTGGGGTGCAGTCGAGTTTCGTGCAGGTTGGTACTCATTTGTGGTTACTGGGTAGCCCCAGAGGGCAACGTTTTTCTTCTGGAAGGAAGACACAGTGCCACATAGTGGCTCCAGAATTCCCAAACTGGAAGGCTTGTGGGCCAGGAGTGTGAGGAAAAAATTCTGAGAACACAAGCCAGACTTAGATTTCGGGGTGAGGGGTCGGCAGGAACCCTCTGCAGGGATGATTCGAGATCCCGTGTTCCTGAAGACAGAGCTAGGATCAGACGTTGGCTCAGGTTGGAGTTTCTGTCCATGACGGCCCCTTCAGGAAGGGGAGGGTGTCACGAGGCCATGGAGGTTTTCCCACGATGGGAATTGTGAGATGCTCCAAACCGCAATGATTCCTTCCGTGGGACAGTCGAGACCTGCTGGATGGCTCCAGGACATCCCATAAGGAAGTTATCCAGAGCAGGGTTCTAAGGATGGATGCCTGTGCAGCCTGCCTCCCATTCCAGGTGTCTCATAGCGCCAAGGCAAGTTCGATTGCTGGATCTAGGGGAGTAACCGAGGCGGGTGTGTTGAAATGGGTGAGTTGAGGATGGGTCATAATGTGCATTTGTGTCCATGGAGACCTTGCAATGGGGTGCTTGATCCGGGGCCTTGAGGGATGTTCATAACCGGAGGTTTTGATGGAGTCTAAAGAGTACGTTTCCTATGTAGAGAAGAGAATTGTTTTGATGAGTGCCTAAGGAATCTCCCATATGCTGGTATTGGAAACCAGGCCTCTGAGGAGAGATGCCTGGAAACAAAGGCAATGGATATGATTAGGGCCTAGGTGCCTGTCCGGTTCAATCTGTTTCCTCGGGATACGTGTCTATGGATCTGAGGGGAGGTAGTTGCTCGGCTTGTGTCAGATCGCCCCTGTTTGTCCTGGGCAGCCTATAATATTGGGAATGGCCTCGGGATTTTGGAGTTTCTCCTAATCTATAGGGTTGTGGCCAATGGAATGGGCAGAAATCCCCTGGAGAGGGCAGGCACAGTTCTGAGTTTGGCTCTAGGGGCCCAGCCTTGAGGGTGTGTGGGCCAGGCCTGTGGGGACAGAAGTCTGAAAACACAAACTCCGCTAAGGATTGGGGACATAGGTATGGCACGCCCAATCTACAGACCGTGATAACACTTCGGGATATGAAAAAGGGTGAGTTTGAGGTGCTTGCTCAGGTTTTGTCTCTGGATTTGTGTCAACAATGTGGGTCGAATGCTGGCGTGGCCTCATGGGTTGTGGACGGCTTTCCTTCTCTGAGGATTTGACCCAATCCCAAGAGTTTGGGTACATTCTGTGGGATGGGAGGTGTCCTTTCTGTTTTTTTATTTTATTTTATGTACCTCATGAGTGCCAATAAAAGAGGGATTCCAGAGCAGAGTCCTTGGTAGGGACAACTGGATAACCCCACCTCTGTTTAAGTTTGGGGGCCTAGGGGCATGGCAAGTCCAATATGTGGGCTCTTGATTGAGACACTGAGAGGTCTTCCTTGAGGACTGGGCTCATGCTGAGGGTCACAATGCCTATTTGTGCCCAACAAGGCCCTCAAGCATGGGAAGGTCCTAATGGGCCACGCTGGATTCTCCTACACTGAACGTTGGAGAATATGCCAACCACAAGGTTTCCGAGCCATGGCGAAGGAAGGTTGTGATTTCTGCATCACGTTCACCCCTGGACAGTGATTGGAGTTTAGGTCTAGGTTCTGAAAGGCGAAAACCGAGGTTGGGAAGAGATGAAGACCTAAGGACCTGATGGGTACAATGAGCTCAGTGTGTGGCTAGCTGTTGAGCATAGGTCTGGAGGTGTGGGCTCATGCTGTGTCAGACAGGGCATTAGACAGGTTAGACTGTATATTTGGGGTGCAGTCGAGTGGCGTTCAGTTGATCCTCATTCGGGTTTCTAGGTAGCTCCATAAGGCAACGTTTTTCTTCTGGAGGGTAGGCAGAGTGCTGCATTGTGGCCCCAGTATTGCCAAAATGTAGGGCTTTTGGGCCAGGGGTGTGAGGACGTTAGTCTGAGAACACAAGCTAGGCTTAGTTTTTGGGGTGAGGGCACAGAAGGCACACTCTGCAGAGCTGAATCAAGATCTCATGCACCTGAAGCCAGGGCGAATATCAGACGTTTGCTCAGGTTGGAGTTTCTGTCCATGATGGCCCCTTTATAAAGTGGAGCGTCTCAAGAGGCCATGAAGATTTTCCCACAATGGGAGTTGTGAGATGCACCAGACTGCCAAGATTCCTTCTGTGGGACACTTGAGACCTGTTGGATGGATCTAGGATGTCCCATATGGAACGACTCCAGAGTAGGGTTCTAAGGATGGATGCCTGGGCAGCCCGCCTCCCATTCTAGTTGTCTCCTAGCAACAAGGCAGGTTTGATCTGCAGGCCCTGGGGTAGAAACCAAGGGGGATGAGTTGACATGGACTCTACCGAGGATAGATCATAATGTGGGTTTAAGTCCATGGAGACCTTGGAATGGGGCGCTTGATCCGGGGCCCTGAAAGATTCTCCTAAACAGAGGTTTTTATAGAGCTCCAAAGAGTACATTTCCTATGTGGAGACGAGATTTTTCTATGAGTGCCTCAGTAATCCCCCATATGCTGGTATTGGTAACCAGGCCTCTGAGGAGAGATGCCTGGAAACAAAAGCAATGGATCTGATTAGGGCCTAAGTGCCTGTTCAGTTCAATCTTATTCTATGGGGATATCTGTCTCTGGGTATGAGTGGAGGTAGTTTCCTAACTTGTGAAAGATCATCCCAGTTTGTCCTGGGCAGCCAACACTATTGGGATGGCCTCGGGGAGTTTGGAGGTTTCTCCTAATCTATAGGGTTGTGGCCAATGGAAATGGCAGAATTCCCCTGGAGAAGGAAGCCACAGTCCTCAGGTGTGGCTCCAGGGGCCCCAGCTTGGATGGTGTGTGGGCCAGGACTGTGGGGACAGAAGTCTGAAAACACAAACTCAGCTTAGGTTTGGGAATGTATGTATGAAGGCTCGATCTACAGACCGTGAGAATTTTCCGGGCTATGAACAAAGGGCGAGTATGTGGCGTTTGCTCAGGCTTTTGTCTCTGGATTTTGTGCCTATGGTGGCCGTGGAATGTCGGGGTGTCCTCAAGGGCCATGGACAAGTCTTTCTCTGGTGATTTGGCCTGATCCCAAGTGGTTGGGATCATTCTGTGGATGGGAAGAGTCCTTTCTGTATTTTTTTTTTTTTTTTACCTCAGGTGTCCAACCAAAGAGGGATTCCAGAGCAGTGCCCTGAGTAGTGGTGACTAGACATCTCTAACTCTGGTTGAGATTGGGGGACTAGGGGCTTGGCAAGTCCCATATGTGGTCTGTTGTTCCAGTCACTAAGAGGCTTTACATGAGGATAGGGCTCACGCTGAGGGTCAAAATGTGTGTTTGTGCAAATTGTAGCCCTCAGGGATAGGTGTGGCCTCATAGTCCATGCTGCTTTCTCCTACAATGAACATTGAACAACATGCCAACCACAAGGTTTCTTGCCATGGTGAAGGAGAAGTTTGATTCTTGTATCACGTTCACTCCTGAGCAGTGAGTGGAGATAAGGTCTGGTTTCTGAAGGTGAAAACTGAGGTTGGGTAGAGATGATGGCCGAAAGCCATTGTGGGTTTGATATGCTCAGTGTACGGCCAGCTGTCTGGGTGTTGGACTGGAGGTCTGCCTTCAGGCTGTGTCAGACAGGGCTTTAGTGCACAGGCTAGATTGTATAATTGGGGTATGGTCGAGTGGCATGCAGGTTGTTACTCATTTGGCGTTTCTGGTTAGCCCTATAGGGCAACATTTTTCTTCTGGAGGGCAGGCAGAGTGCTGCATTGTGTCTCCAGATTTGCCAAACTGGAGGGCTGTGGCCAGGATTGTGAAGACGGAAGTCTGAGAACACAAGTTAGGCTTCGGTTTCGGGGCGAGGGCACAGCAGGCACACTCTCAAGTGCTGAATCGAGATCTCGTGCTTCTGAATTCAGGGCGAGGATCAGACTTTGGCTTAGGATGGAGTTTCTGTCCATGATGGCCCATTTATGAAGGTGTGGGGCATCATGAGGAAATGGAGGTTTTCTCACACTGGGATTGTGTGATGCTTCAAACCACAAGGATTCATTCTGCGAGACAGTCAAGACAGGTTGGTTGGATTCAAGACGTCCCATAAAGAAATTCTCCAGAGCAGGGTTCTAAGGATGGATGCCTGGGCAGCCCACCTCGCATTCCAACTGTCTCCTAGTGACAAGGCAGGTTTGATCTGCTGGCTCTGGGTGAGCAGCCGAGGGGGCTGATTTGAAATGGACTCTCCTGAGGATGGATCATAATTTAAGTTTGTGTCCTTGGAGACCATGGAATTGGGCCATGGTGCCAGCGCCCTGAAGTATCCTCCTAACCTGAGGTATTGACACAGCTCCAAAGATCAAGTTTCTCATGTGGAGATGAGATCTGTTCTGATTGTTTCCTTAGGAAACCCCAATATTCTGATATTGGAAACCAGGCCTCTGAGGAGAGATACATAGAAACCAAAGCAATGGATCAGAAGTTGGCTCAGGTTGGAGTTTCTGTCCATGATGGCCCCTTTATAAAGGGGAGCATCTCATGAGGCCATGTAGGTTTTCCCACGATAGGAGTTGTGAGATGCTCCAATCTGCAAGGATTCCTTCTGCAGGACAGTCAAGACCTGTTGGAAGGCTCCCAGGACATCCCATAGAGAACGGCGCCAGAGCAGTATTCCAACGATGGATGCCTAGAGAGTCTGCTTTGCATTCCAGTTGTCTCCTAGTGACAAGGCAGGTTTGATATTCTGGCTCTGGGGGAGTAATCCACGGGGCTGAGTTGAAATGTACTCTCCTGCCGAATGGTCATAATGCGTGTTTGTGTCCATGGAGACCTTGGAATAGGGCGGTGGCTCCGGTTACCTGAAGCTTTCTCCTAACTGTAGGTTTTTACAGAGCTCCAAAGGATAAGTTTCCCATGTGGAGACAAGATTAGTTCTGATTGATATCTCTGGAATCCCCCATATGCTGGTATTGGAAAACAGGCCTCTGAGGAGAGATGCTTAGAAACAAAAGCAATGGAAACCATTACGTTCTAGGGGCCTGTCCAGTTTAATACCTTTCTCTTGGGATATCTGTCTATGGGTGAGTTGAGGTCGTTGCTCAGCTTGTGACAGATCACCCCTCTTTGTACTGGGCGGCCTACACTATTGGAATGGCCTCTGGGACTTTGGAGGTTTCTCCTAATCTGTAGGGTTGTGGCCAATGGAATGGGAAGAATTTCCTTGGAGAGGGCAGGCACAGTCCTGAGGTGTGGCTCCAGGGGCCTCAGCCTGGAGGGTGTGTGGGACAGGGATGTCAGGATAGAAGTCTGAAAACACGGTTTGGGGACGTAGGTATGGCAGGCCCGATCTACAGACTATGAGGAGAATTTTTTGGGCTATGACCTAAGGGTGAGGCTTATGTCTCTGGATTTTGTGTCAATAGTGTCCGTGGAATGTCGGGCTGGCCTCATGGGCCATGGAGGAGTCTTTCTCTCTGGGGATGGCCTGATCCCAAGTGATTGGGGTCATTCTGTCGGTGAGAGGAATCCTTTCTGTGTTTACTTACATCAAATGTCCCACCAAAGAGGGATTCCAGAGCAGAGCCCTGAGTAGGGGTGACTAGATGTCTCTACCTCTTGTTAAGATTGGGTGACTTGGGGCATGGCAGGCCCCATATGCGGGCTCATGGTCCAGCCACTGAGAGGCTTTACTTGAGGACAGAGCTCATTCTGAGGGTCCCAATGTGTGTTTGTGCCCACCGCAGCTCTTAAGCATGGGCAGGGCCTCAGGGACCCTACACTACCCTCAGGGGCCCTACTACTACTCCTGTAGGCCCTACAGGGGTCCTACACTGAACTTTGGATAAGATGCCAACCACAAGATTCTGGCGAGAGGGAAGGAGGAGTTATGATTTCTGCATCACGTTCACCCATGGGAAATGAGTAGAGATAAGGTCTAGGTTTCTGTAGCCTGAAAACCAGGTTGGAAAGAGATGGCAACCTAAGGCCATGGCAGTTCAGATGTTCTCAGTGTACGGCAAGCTGTATGGGTGTCGGTTGGGAATTCAGGCCTCAGGTTGTGTCAGACAGGGCATTAGTGCACAGGCTAGACTATATAATTGAGTGGCATGCAGGTTTATCCTCATTTGAGGTTTCTGGGTAGACCCATAGGGCAACGTTTTTCTTCTAGAGGGCAGGCAGAGTGCAGCACTGTGTCATCGGAAATGCCAAAATGGAGGGCGTGTGGTCCAGGAGAGTGAGGACGGAAGTCTGAGAACACTAGCTATTCTTAGGTTTTGGGGTGAGGGCACAGCAGGTACACTCTGAAGAGCTTAATCAAGATCTCGTGCATCTGAAGTCAAGGCGAAGATCAGCCATTGGGTCAGGTTGGAGTTTCTTTCCATGATCCGCTTTCATGAAGATTGGGGGCATCAGGGAGTCAAGATGGCGGAGAAGTAGCAACCTGATACTGCTTCAGCTAGCCGGAGAGCAGCTAGATAGCTTATCTAAAGATTGCAAACACCTGAAAATCCATCGTCAGATCGAAGAGAAGAAGAACAGCAATTCTGGAAACAGAAAAACAACCACTTTCTGAAAGGTAGGACCGGCGGAGAAGTGAATCCAAAGCGACGGGAAGATAGACCCCGGGGGGAGGGGCCGGCTCCCGGCAAGCGGCGGAACAACCGCGCACAAAATCAGGACTTTCAAAAGTCTGTTCCGCTGAGGGACATCGCTCCAGAGGCTAAACCGGGGCGAAGCCCACGCGGGGTCAGCGTGGCCTCAGGTCCCCTAGGGTCACAGAAGGATCGGGGGTGTCTGAGTGTCGCAGAGCTTGCGGCTATTGGAACGGGAAAGCCGGCTACAGAGACAGAGCCGACAGTAAGCTCACAGCTCGGTGTTACCTTGAACCGGCCGCAGGCTCGGTGAGCTCGGAGCGCGGCCGGAGGTCAGGCAGATGGGAGTAACTGGGCGTTGTTCTCTGAGGGCACACTGAGGAGTGGGGCCCTGGGCTCTCGGCTCCTCCGGGCGGGAGACCAGGAGGCCGCCATTTGTATTCCCGTCCTCCGGAACTCTACGGAAAGCGCTCAGGGAACAAAAGCTCCTGAAAGCAAACCCGAGCAGATTACTCACCCCGGCCCCGGGTAAGGGCGGTGTAATTCCGCCTGGGGCAAAGACACTTGAGAATCATTACAACAGGCCCCTACCCCAAAAGATCAACAAGAAATCCAGCCAAGACCAAGTTCACCTACCAAGGAGTGCGGTTTCAATACCAAGGAGAGCAGCAGAATTCCAGAGGAGGAGAAAGCCAAGCACGGAACTCATGGCTTTTTTCCTGTGATTTTTTTTTAGTCTTGCAGTTAACTTAATTTTTTCTTTTTCATTTTTTGTTTTTTTTTTCTTTTTTCTTTTTCTTTTTTTTTTTTTTTATTCTCGCCTTCGGGTAAATTTTTTTTAACTGTTACCTTTTTCTTTTTTAACGATTTTTTACTAGTTTATCTAATATATATATTTTTTTCTTTTTTACATTTTTCTTAGGTGTTTTGTTTTTTTAATAATTCTTTTCTTTTCTTTTTTTCTTTTTTCTTTTTTTTTTTTCTTTCTTCCTTTTTGAACCTCTTTTTATCCCCTTTCTCCCCACTCACGATTTTGGATCTCTTCTAATTTGGTTAAAGCATATTTTCCTGGGGTTGTTGCCACCCTTTTAGTATTTTACTTGCCCCTTCATTTACTCTTATCTGGACAAAATGACAAGACGTAAAAATTCAACACAAAAAAAAGAACAAGAGGCAGTACCGAAGGCTAGGGACCTAATCAATACAGACATTGGTAATATGTCAGATCTAGAGTTCAGAATGACAATTCTCAAGGTTCTAGCCGGGCTCGAAAAAGGCATGGAAGATATTAGAGAAACCCTCTCAAGAGATATAAAAGCCCTTTCTGGAGAAATAAAAGAACTAAAATCTAACCAAGTTGAAATCAAAAAAGCTATTAATGAGGTGCAATCAAAAATGGAGGCTCTAACTGCTAGGATAAATGAGGCAGAAGAAAGAATTAGTGATATAGAAGACCAAATGACAGAAAATAAAGAAGCTGAGCAAAAGAGGGACAAACAGCTACTGGACCACGAGGGGAGAATTCGAGAGATAAGTGACACCATAAGACGAAACAACATTAGAATAATTGGGATTCCAGAAGAAGAAGAAAGAGAGAGGGGAGCAGAAGGTATACTGGAGAGAATTATTGGGGAGAATTTCCCCAATATGGCAAAGGGAATGAGCATCAAAATTCAGGAGGTTCAGAGAACGCCCCTCAAAATCAATAAGAATAGGCCGACAGCCGGCCACCTAATAGTAAAATTTACAAGTCTCAGTGACAAAGAGAAAATCCTGAAAGCAGCCCGGGAAAAGAAGTCTGTAACATACAATGGTAAAAATATTAGATTGGCAGCTGACTTATCCACAGAGACCTGGCAGGCCAGAAAGAGCTGGCATGATATTTTCAGAGCACTAAACGAGAAAAACATGCAGCCAAGAATACTATATCCAGCTAGGCTATCATTGAAAATAGAAGGAGAGATTAAAAGCTTCCAGGACAAACAAAAACTGAAAGAATTTGCAAATACCAAACCAGCTCTACAGGAAATATTGAAAGAGGTCCTCTAAGCAAAGAGAGAGCCTACAAGTGGTAGATCAGAAAGGAACAGAGACCATATACAGTAACAGTCACCTTACAGGCAATACAATGGCACTAAATTCATATCTCTCAATAGTTACCCTGAATGTGAATGGGCTAAATGCCCCTGTCAAAAGACACAGGGTATCAGAATGGATAAAAAAACAAAACCCATCTATATGTTGCCTCCAAGAAACTCATTTTAAGCCCGAAGACACCTCCAGATTTAAAGTGAGGGGGTGGAAAAGAATTTACCATGCTAATGGACATCAGAAGAAAGCAGGAGTGGCAATCCTTATATCAGATCAATTAGATTTTAAGCCAAAGACTATAATAAGAGATGAGGAAGGACATTATATCATACTCAAAGGGTCTGTCCAACAAGAAGATCTAACAATTTTAAATATCTATGCCCCCAACGTGGGAGCAGCCAACTATATAAACCAATTAATAACAAAATCAAAGAAAAACATCAACAATAATACAATAATAGTAGGGGACTTTAACACTCCCCTCACTGAAATGGACAGGTCATCCAAGCAAAAGATCAGCAAGGAAATAAAGGCCTTAAATGACACACTGGACCAGATGGACATCACAGATATATTCAGAATATTTCATCCCAAAGCAACAGAATACACATTCTTCTCTAGTGCACATGGAACATTCTCCAGAATAGATCACATCCTCGGTCCTAAATCAGGACTCAACCGGTATCAAAAGATTGGGATCATTCCCTGCATATTTTCAGACCACAATGCTCTAAAGCTAGAACTCAACCACAAAAGGAAGTTTGGAAAGAACCCAAATACATGGAGACTAAACAGTATCCTTCTAAAGAATGAATGGGTCAACCGGGAAATTAAAGAAGAATTGAAAAAAATCATGGAAACAAATGATAATGAAAATACAACGGTTCAAAATCTGTGGGACACAACAAAGGCAGTCCTGAGAGGAAAATATATAGCGGTACAAGCCTTTCTCAAGAAACAGGAAAGGTCTCGGGTACACAACCTAACCCTACACCTAAAGGAGCTGGAGAAAGAACAAGAAAGAAACCCTAAGCCCAGCAGGAGAAGAGAAATCATAAACATCAGAGCAGAAATCAATGAAATAGAAACCAAAAAAACAATAGAACAAATCAACGAAACTAGGAGCTGGTTCTTTGAAAGAATTAATAAAATTGATAAACCCCTGGCCCGACTTATCAAAAAGAAAAAAAGAAAGAACCCAAATAAATAAAAAAATCATGAATGAAAGAGGAGAGATCACAACTAACACCAAAGAAATACAAACTATTATAAGAACATACTATGAGCAACTCTACGGCAATAAATTTGACAATCTGGAAGAAATGGATGCATTCCTAGAAACATATAAATTACCACAACTGAACCAGGAAGAAATAGAAAGCCTGAACAGACCCATAACCAGTAAGGAGATTGAAACAGTCATTAAAAATCTCCAAACAACAAACAAAAGCCCAGGGCCAGATGGCTTTCCGGGGGATTTCTACCAAACATTTAAAGAAGAACTAATTCCTATTCTCCTGAAACTGTTCCAAAAAATAGAAATGGAAGGAAAACTTCCAAACTCATTTTATGAGGCCAGCATCACCTTGATCCCAAAACCAGACAAGGATCCCACCAAAAAAGAGAGCTATAGACCGATATCCTTGATGAACACAGATGCGAAAATACTCAACAAAATACTAGCCAATAGGATTCAACAGTACATTAAAAAGATTATTCACCACGACCAAGTGGGATTTATTCCAGGGCTGCAAGGTTGGTTCAACATCCGCAAATCAGTCAATGTGATACAACACATCAATAAAAGAAAGAACAAGAACCATATGATACTCTCAATAGATGCTGAAAAAGCATTTGACAAAGTACAGCATCCCTTCCTGATCAAAACTCATCAAAGTTTAGGGATAGAGGGCACATACCTCAATATCATCAAAGCCATCTATGAAAAAGCCACCGCAAATATCATTCTCAATGGAGAAAAACTGAAAGCTTTTCCGCTAAGGTCAGGAACACGGCAGGGATGTCCATTATCACCACTGCTATTCAACATAGTACTAGAGGTCCTAGCCTCAGCAATCAGACAACAAAAGGAAATTAAAGGCATCCAAATTGGCAAAGAAGAAGTCAAATTATCACTCTTCGCAGATGATATGATACTATATGTGGAAAACCCAAAAGACTCCACTCCAAAACTGCTAGAACTTATACAGGAATTCAGTAAAGTGTCAGGATATAAAATCAATGCACAGAAATCAGTTGCATTTCTCTACACCAACAGCAAGACAGAAGAAAGAGATATTAAGGAGTCAATCCCATTTACAATTGCATCCAAAACCATAAGATACCTAGGAATAAATCTAACCAAAGAGACACAGAATCTATACTCAGAAAACTATAAAGTACTCATGAAAGAAATTGAGGAAGACACAAAGAAATGGAAAAATGTTCCATGCTCCTGGATTGGAAGAATAAATATTGTGAAAATGTCTATGCTACCTAAAGCAATCTACACATTTAATGCAATTCCTATCAAAGTACCATCCATCTTTTTCAAAGAAATGGAACAAATAATGCTAAAATTTATATGGAACCAGAAAAGATCTCGAATAGCCAAAGGGATATTGAAAAAGAAAGCCAACGTTGGTGGCATCACAATTCCGGACTTCAAGCTCTATTACAAAGCTGTCATCATCAAGACAGCATGGTACTGGCACAAAAACAGACACATAGATCAATGGAACAGAATAGAGAGCCCAGAAATAGACCCTCAAATCTATGGTCAACTAATTTTCGACAAAGCAGGAAAGAATGTCCAATGGAAAAAAGACAGCCTCTTCAATAAATGGTGCTGGGAAAATTGGACAGCCACATGTAGAAAAATGAAATTGGACCATTTCCTTACACCACACACAAAAATAGACTCAAAATGGATGAAGGACCTCAATGTGCGAAAGGAATCCATCAAAATCCTTGAGGAGAACACGGGCAGCAACCTCTTCGACCTCTGCCACAGCAACATCTTCCTAGGAACAACGCAAAAGGCAAGGGAAGCAAGGGAAAAAATGAACTATTGGGATTTCATCAAGATCAAAAGCTTTTGCACAGCAAAGGAAACAGTTAACAAAATCAAAAGACAACTGACAGAATGGGAGAAGATATTTGCAAACGACATATCAGATAAAGGACTAGTGTCCAGAATCTATAAAGAACTTAGCAAACTCAACACCCAAAGAACAAATAATCCAATCAAGAAATGGGCAGAGGACATGAACAGACATTTCTGCAAAGAAGACATCCAGATGGCGAACAGACACATGAAAAAGTGCTCCATATCACTTGCCATCAGGGAAATACAAATCAAAACCACAATGAGATATCACCTCACACCAATCAGAATGGCTAAAATCAACAAGTCAGGAAATGACAGATGCTGGCGAGGATGCGGAGAAAGGGGAACCCTCCTACACTGTTGGTGGGAATGCAAGCTGGTGCAGCCACTCTGGAAAACAGCATGGAGGTTCCTCAAAATGTTGAAAATAGAACTGCCCTATGACCCAGCAATTGCACTATTGGGTATTTACCCTAAAGATACAAATGTAGTGATCCAAAGGGACACATGCACCCGAATGTTTATAGCAGCAATGTCCACAATAGCCAAACTATGGAAAGAACCTAGATGTCCATCAACAGATGAATGGATCAAGAAGATGTGGTATATACACACAATGGAATACTATGCAGCCATCAAAAGAAATGAAATCTTGCCATTTGCGACAACATGGATGGAACTAGAGCGAATCATGCTTAGCGAAATAAGTCAAGCGGAGAAAGACAACTATCATATGATCTCCCTGATATGAGGAAGTGGTGATGCAACATGGGGGCTTAAGTGGGTAGGAGAAGAATAAATGAAACAAGATGGGATTGGGAGGGAGACAAACCATAAGTGACTCTTAATCTCACAAAACAAACTGAGGGTTGCTGGGGGGAGGGGGTTTGGGAGAACGGGGTGGGATTATGGACATTGGGGAGGGTATGTGCTTTGGTGAGTGCTGTGAAGTGTGTAAACCTGGTAATTCACAGACCTGTACCCCTGGGGATAAAAATATATGTTTATAAAAAATAAAAAAATTAAAAAAAATATGTTGAGTAAATTATGGAGAGCTTGTATCTTACAATACTGAGCATTTCTACCCAAGTACATGATAATATCTCTTCAACTTTTTTGTTGTTGTTGTTAAGATTTTTTATGTTTATTTCAGAGAGTGAGAACAGGAGTGGGGTGGGGTGGGGAGTGAGGGATGGCAGAGAGTGAGGGATGGCAGAGTGAGGGACAAGCAGACTTCCCACTGAGCAAGGAGCTTGATGCAGGAGGGCATGACCCCTGGACCCCTTGATGGCTGCATGGTATTCCATTGTGTATATATACCACTTATCCATTCATCTATTGATGGACTAGAGGGTATCATGCTTAGTGAAATAAGTCAAGCGGAGAAGGACAACTATCATATGATCTCCCTGATATGAGGAAGTGGAGATGCAACACGGCGGGTTAAGGAGGTCGGAGAAGAATAAATAAAACAAGATGGGATTGGGAGGGAGTGACTCCCTCCCAAGTCCTCATTAAGTGACTCTTAATCTCACAAAACAAACTGAGGGTTGCTGCGGGGACGCGGGTTGGGAGAAGGGGGGTGGGGTTATGGACGTTGGAGAGGGTGTGTGCTGTGGTGAGTGCTGTGAAGTGTGTAGACCTGGCTATTCACAGACCTGTACCCCTGGGGATAAAAATATATTATATGTTTATAAAAAGTAAAAAAATTTTTAAAAAGCCAATCAAAAAATATATTACTGTATGTTTATTGCTATCATAAAGGATTCTTTTTCATGTATTCTAAATAAATTCTTTGCATATTTAAAAAAAAAAAAAAGATTGGGGGCATCAAGTGACCTTGGAAGCTTTCCATGATATGAGTTGTGAGGTAGTCCATGCACAAGGACTCCAGTGGGACAGTCGAGACCTGTTGAATGGCTCAAGGATGTCCCATAAGGAACGACGCAAGAGCAGGATTCTAAGGGTTCTAAGGATCTCTAAGCAGAGAAGCCTGGAAACCAAAGCAATGGATCCGATAGGTGCCTATGGGCCTGTTCGTTCCTTTTTACTACTGGGGACATCAGTCTACGGGTCTGAGTGCCGGTAGGTGCTCAGATGGACCCAGATTGCCCCTGTTTCTCCTGGGAAGCACCAAATATAGGATGGCCTCAGGGACTTTGGAGGTTTATCCTATTAGTAGGGTTGTGGCCATTGGAATGGGCACATACAATTCCCTTGGAGAGGGCAAGTACAGTCTTCATGTTTGGCTCCAGGGGCCTGAGCCTGTAGGGTGTGGAGGCCAGGGCTGTTTGGACAGTTGTCTGAAAACACAAACTCGGCTTATGTTTCAGGTCATAGGTAGGGCAGGACTGATCTACAGACCATAAGGAGAACTCTTCGGGATATGAAAAAAGGGCGAGTGTGAGGCTCTTGCTCAAGTTTTTCTCTCTGGATATCGTGTCACTCATGGTCGTGAAATTTCCGGGTGACCTCATGGGAAATGGACGAGTCTTAATCTCTGGGGGTTTGGCTCCGTCCAAAGAGTTTGGGGTCATTCTGTGGGATGGAAGAAGTCCGTTGTTCTGTTGTTCTTGATTTGTTTTGTTTTGTTTTTCAACCTCAGGTGTCCCACCAAATGAGGGATTCCAGAGTAGAGCCCTGGGGAGGGGCGACTGGACAACCAGAAATCTGGTTAAAAATAGCGGCTTAGGGACATGTCAAGCCCATTATGACATCTAATAGTCCAGCCACTGAGAGGACGTACTAGAGGACAGGACTCACGCTGAGGGTCACAATGCGTGTTTATAGCCTCGTCGCACTCAAGAATGGGCGTGGCCTCAGGGTGAATGCTGGTTTCTCCTACACTGAACGTTGGACAACATGCCAACCACAAGTTTTCTTGCCATGGGTAAGGAAGAGTTCTGATTTCTGCATCACATTCACCCCTGGGCAGTGATTGGAGATAAGGTCTAGGTTCTGAAGCATGAAAACTGAGGTAGGGAAGAGATGATGAACTAAGGCCATGGCGGGTCTGATGTGCTCAGTGTGCGTTCTGCTGTCTGGGTGTTGGTCACGAGGTCCGGGTTCAGGTTGTCAGACAGTGCATTAGTGCCCAGGTTAGACTATATATTTTGGGTGCTTTTGAGTGCCGTGTATGTTCTTATCTGAAGAACTCTTCAGGATATGAAGAATGAGCGAGTCTGAGGCGCGTGCTCAGGCTTTTGCCTCTGGATTTTGAATCAGCGATGGCTGTAGAATGATGGGAAGGCCTCATGGGCCATGGACGAATCCTGCTCTCTGTGGATTTGGCCCGATACCAATTGTTTTTCGGCAATCTGTGGGATGGGAGGGAGGACTCCTTTCAGGTTTGTTACCTCAGGTGTCCCACCAAAAGAGGAATTCCAAAGCAGGGCCCTGGGGAAGAGTGAAGGGATAACCTGCACTATGGTTAAAAATTGGGGCCTAGGGGCATGGCAAGCCCAATATGCTGTCTCTCCATCCAGCCTCTGAGAGGCCTTACTTGAGGACTGGGCTCAGGCTGAGGGTCACAATGTGTGTTTGTGACCAATGTGGCCCAAAAAATGCGCGGGGCCTCATGGGCCACACTGGTTTCAACTACACTGAACCTTGGAAAACATGCCATCCACAAGTTTTCTTGCCATGGGGAAAGAGTTCTGATGTCTGCATCATTTTCAAACCCGGGCCGTGATTGGAGATAGGGTCTAGGTTCTGAATCCTGAAAACCGTGGTTGAGAAGAGATGACGAACTAAGGCCATGACGGGTCCGATGTGCTCAGTGTGCGGCCAGCAGTCTGGGTGGGGCAAGGAGGTCCAGGATCAGGCTGTGTCAGAAAGGGCATTAGTTCCCAGGTCAGCCTATATATTTGGGGTACAGCCGAATGGATTGCAGGTTGATCCTCATTTGGGGTTTCTGGGTGCCCCAGAGGGCAATGTTTTTCTTCTGGAGGGCAGGCAGAGTGTGGCATTGTAGTTCTGGATTGCCAAACTGGAGGGCTTGTGGGCCTCTATTCTGAGGATGGAAGTCTGAGAACCCAAGCTAGGCATAGGTTTCTGGGTGAGGATATGGCAGCAACAATCTACAGACGTGAATCGAGTTCTCGTGCATCTGAAGTCAGGGCGAGGATCAGACGATCGCTCAGGTTGGACATTCTGTCCCTGATGGCCCCTTCTTGAAGGGGGGGTGGATCACGAGGCCTTGGTGGTTTTCCCACGATAGGAGTTGTGAGAAGCTCCCAACTGCAAATATTCTTCTGCACGACAATTGAGACCTGTTGGTTGGCTCCAGGACAACGATTCCGAGCAGGGTTCTAAGGATGGATGGCTGGGTAGCCGACCTCGCATTCCAATTGTCTCCAAGCAAAAGACAGGTTAGATCTGCTGGATCTGGGGGAGCAACCGAGGAGGATGAGTTGAGATGGACTGTCCCGTGGATGTGTCCTCATATGATTTTGTGTCTATGGAGACCTTGGAATGAAGCAGTGACACTGGGGCCCTGAAGGGTTCTCCTAAAGAGAGGCTTTCACACAGCTCCATAATGCAAGTTACCCAGTTGTAGATGAGATTTGTTCTGATGGGTGAGTCAAGAAACAGCCATATGCTGTTATTGAAATCCAGGCCTCTGAGGAGAGATGCCTGGAAACCAAAGCAATGGATCCGATAGGTGCCTAGGGGCCTTTTCGTTCCTTTTTACTTCTGGGGACATCAGTCTACTGGTCTGAGTGCCGGTAGGTGCTCAGATGGGCCCAGATTGCCCCTGTTTGTTCTAGGAAGCCACAAATATTGGGATGGCCTCAGGGATTTTGGAAGTTTATCCTCTTAGTAGTTTTGTGGCCATTGGAATTTGCACATACAATTCCCTTGGAGAGGGCAAGCAAAGTCGTCATGTTTGGCTCCAGGGGCCTGAGCCTGTATTGTGTGTAGGCCACGGCTGTTTGGACAGTTGTCTGAAAACACAAACTCGGTTTATGTTTCGGGTCATAGGTATGGCGGGACTGATCTACAGACCATGAGGAGAACTCTTTGGTATATGAAAAAAGGGCGAGTGTGAGGCTCTTGCTCAAGTCTTTGTCTGTGAATATCGTGTCACACATGGTCGTGAAATTTCCAGGTGACTTCATGGGAAATGGACGAGTCTTACTCTCTGGGGGTTTGGCCCCGTCCAAAGAGTCTGGGGTCATTCTGTGGGATGGACGAAGTCCGTTGTTCTGTTGTTGTTGATTTGTTTTGTTTTGTTTTTCAACCTCAGGTGGACAACATCCCAACCACAAGGTTTCTTGCCATGGGTAAGGAAGAGTTCTGATTTCTGCATCACAGTCACCCCTGGACATGATTGGAGACAAGGTCGAGGTTCTGAAGCCTGAAAACTGAGGTAGGGAAGAGATGATGACCTAAGGCCATGGCGGGTCTGATGTGCTCAGTGTGCGGTCTGCTGTCTGGGTGTTGGTCACGAGGTCCGGGCTCAGGTTGTCAGACAGTGCATCAGTGCTCAGGTTAGACTATATATTTTGGGTGCCTTCGAGTGCTGAGTAGGTTCTTATCTGAAGAACTCTTCAGATAAGAGTTCTTCAGGATATAAAGAATGAGCGAGTCTGAGGCGCGTGCTCAGGCTTTTGTCTCGATTTTGTATCAGCGATGGCCGTGGAATGTTGGGGAGGCCTCATGGTCCATGGACGATCTTGCTCTCTGTGGATTTGGCCCGATCCCAAATGTTTTTCATCAATCTGGGGGATTGGGAGGACTCCTTTCAGGTTTGTTACCTCAGGTGTCCCACCAAAAGAGGAATTCCAAAGCAGAGCCCTGGGGAAGAGTGAAGGGACAACCAGAACTATGGTTAAAAATTGGGGCCTAGGGGCATGGCAAGCCCAATATGCTTTCTCTCCATCCAGCCACAGAGAGGCCTTTCCTGAGGACTGGGTTCAGGCTGAAGGTCACAATGTGTTTTTGTGACCAATGTGTCCTGCAAGCATGGGCGGGGCCTCATGGGGGCACACTGGTTTCAAGTACACTGAACCTTGGACAACTGCCAACCACAAGGATTCTTGCCATGGGGAAATAGTTCTGATTTCTGCATCATTTTCAAACCCGGGCCGTGATTGGAGATAAGGACTAGGTTCTGAAGCCTGAAAACCGAGGTTGAGAAGAGATGACGACCTAAGGCCATGGAGGGTCCGATGTGCTCATGTGTGGCCAGCTGTCTGGGTGGGGCCAGGAGGTCCAGGCTCAGGCTGTGTCAGAAAGGGCATTAGTGCCAAGGTCAGCCTATATATTTGGGGTAGAGCCGAATGGCGTGCAGGTTGATCTTCATTTGGGGATTCTGGGTAGCCCCAGAGGGCAATGTTTTTCTTCTGGAGGCCAGGCAGAGTGCTGCATTGTAGTTCTGCATTGCCAAACTGGAGGGCTTCTGGGCCAGTAGTCTGAGGACGGAAGTCTGAGAAGCCAAGCTAGGCCTAGGTTTCTGAGTGAGGGGATGGCAGGCACAATCTACAGACCTGAATCGAGGTCTCGTGCATCTGAAGTCAGGGCGAGGATCAGATGATCGCTCAGCTTGCACATTCTGTCCCTGATGGCCCCTTCTTGAAGGGGGGGCGGATCACGAGGCCATGGGGGTTTTCCCACGATGGGAGTTGTGAGAAGCTGCCAACTGCAAAGATTCTTCTGCAGGAAAATTGAGACCTGTTAGTTGGCTCCAGACCAATGATTCCGAGCAGGGTTCTAAGGCTGGATGGCTGGGTAGCCCACCTCGCATTCCAATTGTCTCCAAGGAACAAGACAGGTTAGACCTGCTGGATCTGGGGGAGCAACAGTGGAGGCTTAGTTGTAATGGACTCTCCCGTGGTTGTGACCTAATATGATTTTGTGTCCATGGAGACCTTGGAATGAAGCGGTGGCACTGTGGCCCTGAAGGGTTTTCCTAAACAGAGGCTTTCACATAACTCCAACGTGCAAGTTTCCCATGTGTACTTGAGATTTTTTCTGATGGGTGAGTCAAGAAACAGCAATATGCTGGTATTGAAATCCAGGCCTCTGAGGAGAGATGCCTGGGAACCAAAGCAATGGATCCGATTAGTGCCTAGGGGCCTGTTTGTTTCTTTTTACCCCTGCGGACATCAGTCTACGGGTCTGAGTCCAGGTAGGTTCTCAGATGGCTTCAGATTGCCCTGTTTGTCCTGGGAAGCCACAACTATTGGGATGGCCTCAGGAATTTTGGAGGTTTATCCTATTAGTAGGGTTGTGGCCATTGGAATGTCACATACAATTCCCATGGAGAGGGCAAGCACAGTCCTCAGGTTTGGCCTCAGGGGCCTGAGCCTGTAGGGCGTGTAGGCCAGAGCTGTTGGGACAGTTGTCTGAAAACACAAACTCGGCTTATGTTTCGGGTCATAGGTATGGCAGGACAGATGTACAGACCTTGAGGAGAACTCTTTGGGATATGAAAAAAGGGCGAGTGTGTGGCTCTTGCTTAAGTTTTTGTCTCTAGATATCGTGTCATTCATGGTCGTGAAATTTCAGGGTGACTTCATGGGAAATGGACGAGTCTTACTCTCTAGGGGTTTGGCCCCGTCCAAGGATTTTGGGCTCACTCTGTGGGATGGAAGAAGTCCGTTTTTTTGTTGTTGTTGATTTGTTTTGTTTTGTTTTTCATCCTCAGGTGTCCCACCAAATGAGGGATTCCAGAGTAGAGCCCTGGGTAGGGGCGACTGGACATCCAGAAATCTGGATAAAATTGGGGCCTAGGGACATGTCAAGCCCATTATGACATCTAATGCTCCAGCCACTGAGAGGACGTACTAGAGGACAGGAATCACGCTGAGGTTCACAATGCGTTTTTATGCCCTCGTCGCACTCAAGAATGGGCGGGGCCTCAGGGTGAATGCTGGTTTCTCCTACACTGAACGTAGGACAATATGGCAACCAAAAGGTTTCTTGCCATGGGTTAGCAGGAGTTCTGATTTCTGCATCACAGTCACCCATGGGCAGTGATTGGAGATAAGGTCTAGGTTCTGAAGCCTGAAATCTGAGGTAGGTCAGAGATGATGACCTAAGGCCATGGCGGGTCTGATGTGCTCAGTGTGCGGTCAGCTGTCTGGGTGTTTCTCAGGAGGTGACGGCTCAGGTTGTGTCAGACAGTGCATTACTGCCCCCAGGTTAGACTCTATAATTTGGGTACATTCGAGTACCTTGTAGGTTTATTCTCATTTCAGCTGCATGGACAGCTCTTTAGGCAATATATTTTTTCTAGAGGGCAGGCATAGTGCTGCAATGATGGTCCGAAATTGCCAAATTTGTGGGCTTCGGGGACAGGAGTGTGAGGATGGAAGTCTGAGAACACAAGCTAGACTTGGGTTTCAGGGCGAGGGCACGGCATGTACCCCCTGAAGATCTGAAGCAATATCTCATGCATCTGAAGTCAGAGCAAGGATCAGACGTTGGCTCAGCTTGGATTTTCTGTTCATGACGGCCCCTTCATGAAGGGAGCTGATCTCGAGAGCATGGAGGTTTTCCCACGTTGGGAGTGGTGGGATGCCCCCTCCAAGGATTCCTTCTGCGGGACAATTGAGACCTGTTGGACAGCTCCAGGACATCCCATATGGATGAGTCCAGACCAACGTTCGAGGATGGATGCCTGGGAAGCCCACCTCACATTCCAATTGTCTCCTAGTGACAAGACAGTTTAGATCTGATGGCTCTGCTGGAACAACCGGGGTGGCTGAGTTGAAATGGACTTTCCTGAGGATGGGTCTAATGTGTGCTTGTGTCCATGAGGGCCTTTAAATGGGGCGGTTGCACCGGGACCCTGAAGTATTCTCCTAAGCTTTTGACATAGCTCCCATGCACAAGTTTCCTTGTGGAGACGAATTTGATTCTGATGGGTGCCTCAGGAAAACCCCAAAGCTGGTATTGGAATCCAGGGTTTTGAGGAGACATGCCTGTAAACCAAAGCAATGGATCCGATTTTGGCCTAGGGTCCTGTCTGGTTCAATCTTCTTCTCTGGGGACATCCATCTAGGATATGAGTGGAGGTAGATGCTCAGCTGGTGTCAGACTGACCTTTTTTGTCCCTGGCGACCTATACTATTGGGATTGCCTCAGGGACTTTGGAGGGTTCTCCTAATTTGTACGTTTTGGACAATGGAATGGGCAGAATTCCCATGGATTGGTAGTCACAGTCCTAATGTGTGGCTCCAGGGTCCCCAGCCTGGATGGTGTGTGGCCCAGGACTTTGAGGACAGAAGTCTGAAAACACAATCTCAGCTTATGTTTGGGGACGTAGGTATGGCAGACCCGATCTACAAACCATGAGAAGACATCTTCAGGATATGAAGATAGTGCGAGTCTGAGGCGCTTGCTCAGGCTTTTGTCTCTGGATTTTGTTTCCGCGATGGCCGTGGAATGTCGAGGAGGCCTCATGGGCCATGGACGAATCCTTCTCTCTGTGGATTTGGCCCGATCCCAATTGATTTTCGTCAATCTGTTGGATGGAGTACTCCTTTCAGGGTTGTTACCTCAGGTGTCCCACCAAAAGCGGAATTCCAAAGCAGAGCCCTGGGGAAGAGTGAAGGGACAACCCGAACTATGGTTAACAATTGGGCCTAGGGGCATGGCAAGCCCAATATGCTGTCTCTTCATCCAGCCACTGAGAGGCCTTACCTGAGGACTGGGCTAAGGCTGAGGGTCACAATGTGAGTTTGCCACCTATGTGGCCCGCGAACAATGGTGGGGCCTCATTGGACAAACAGGATTCCACTACACTGAACGTTGGACAACAAGCCAACCACAAGGTTCTTGCCATTGGGAAGGAGTTCTGATTTCTGCATCATTTTCGAACCTGGGCAGTGATTGGAGATAAGGTCTAGGATCTGAATCCTGAAAACCTAGGTTGGGAAGAGATAACGACATAAGGCAATGGCTGGTCCGATGTGCTCAGTGAGCAGCAAGCTGTCTGGTTGGGTCCAGGAGGTCCAGGCTCAGGCTCTGTCAGAAAGGGCATTATTGCCCAGGTCAGCCTATATATTTTGGGTACAGCCAAGTGGCGTGCAGGTTGATCTTCATTTGGGGTTTCTGGGTAGCGCCAGAGGGCCATGTTTTTCTTTTGGAGCGCAAGCAGTGTGCTGCATTGTAATTCTGGATTGCCAAACTGGAGGGCTTGTGGGCCATTAGTCTGAGGACGGAAGTCTGAGGACACAAGCTTGGCTTAGGTTTCTGGGTGAGGACATGGCAGGCACAATATACAGACCTGAATCGAGATCTTGTGCATCTGAAGTCAGGGTGAGGATCAGACTATTTCTCAGGTTGGACCTTATGTCCCTGATGGCCCCTTCATGAAGGGGGTGGGATCACGAGGACATGTGGTTTTCTCATGATGGGAGTTGTGAGAAGCTCCCAATTGCAAAGATTCCCTGCAGGACAATTGAGACCTGTTGGTTGGCTCCAGGCCAATGATTCTTAGCAGGGTTCTAATGATGGATGGCGATTTAAGCCACTTCGCATTCCAATTGTCTCCTAGCAACAAGACAAGTTAGATCTGCTGGATCTCGCGGAGCAACCGAATACGCTCAGTTGAAATGGACTCTCCTGTGGATGGGTCCTAATGTGTTTTTGTGTCTATGGAGACCTTGGAATGAAGCGGTGGCACTGGGGCCCTGAAGGTCTCTCCTAAAAAGAGGCTTTGACACACCTCCCACGTGTATTTTTCCCATGTGTAGATGAGTTTTGTTCTGATGGGTGAGTCAAGAAACAGCCATATGCTGGTACTGAAATCCAGGCCTCTGAGGAAATACCTGGAAACCAAAGCAATGGATCCGATTAGAGCCTAGGGGCCTGTTCGTTCCTTTTTACCTCTGGGGATATCAGTCTACGAGTCTGAGTGCAGGTAGGTTCTCAGATGGGCTCAGATTGCTCCTGTTTGTCCTGGGAAGCCACCACTATTGGGATGGCCTCAGAGACTTTGGAGGTTTATCCTACTTGTAGGGTTGTGGCCTTTGGAATGGTCACACAGAATTCCTTTGGAGAGGGCAAGTACAGTCCTCAGGTTGGCTCCAGGGGCCTGAGCCTGTAGGGTGTGTAGGCCTGGGCTGTTTGGACAGTTGTCTGAAAACACAAACTCGGATTATGTTTCGGGTCATAGGTATGGCAGGACTGATCTACAGACCATGAGGAGAACTCTTCGGGATATGAAAAAAGGGCGAGTGTGAGGCTCTTGCTCAAGTGTTTATCTCTGGATATCGTTCAATTCATGGTCATGAAATATCCGGGTGACTTCATGGGAAATGGACGAGTCTTACTCTCTGGGGGTTTGTCCCTGTCCAAAGAGTTTGGGGTCATTCTGTGGGATGGAAGAAGTCCGTTTTGTTGTTGTTGTTGTTGTTGTTTTGTTTTGTTTTTCAAACTCAGTTGTCCCACCAAATGAGGGATTCCAGAGTAGAGGCCTGGGGAGGGGCAATTGGACAACCAGAAATCTGGTTTAAATTTGGGGCCTAGGGACATGTCAAACCATTATGGCATCTAATGTTCTAGACACTGAAAGGACTTACTAGAGGACAGGACTCACGCTGAGGGTCACAATGCGTGTTTATGCCCTCTTCGCACTCAAGAATGGGCGGGACCTCAGGGTGAATGCTGGTTTCTCCTACACTGAACCTTGGACAACATGGAAACCACAAGGTTTCTTGCCGTGGATAAAGAGGAGTTCTGATTTCTGCATCACACTCACCCCTGGGCAGTGATTGGAGATAAGGTCTAGATTCTGAAGCCTGATAACTTAGGTAGGGAAGAAATGATGACCTAAGGCCACTGTGGGTCTTATGGGAACAGGGTGCGGTCAGTGTCTGGGTGTTGCTCAGGATGTCACGGGTCAGGTTGTGTCAGACAGTGCATTAGTGCCTAGGTTAGACTATATAATATGGGTACATTCGAGTGCCGTGTAGGTTTATTCTCATTTAATGTTCCCGGGCAGCTCCTTAGGCAATATTTTGTTTCTAGAGAGTAGGCAGAGTGCTGCAATGATGGTCCGGAATTGCCAAACTTGTGGGCTTCGGGGCCATGAGTGTGAGGACGGAAGTCTGAGAACAAAGCTAGACTTAGGATTCAGATCGAGGCATGTACCTCCTGAAGATCTGAAGCAATATCTCATGCATCTGAAGTCAGAGCAAGGATCAGACGTTGGCTCAGCTTGGATTTTCTGTTCATGACGGCCCCTTCATGAAGGGAATTGAATCTCGAGGCCGTGGAGGTTTTCCAACGTTTGGAGTGGTGGGATGCCCCCTCCTAGGATTTCTTCTACGGGACAATTGAGACCTGTTGGACAGCTCCAGGACATCCCATATGGATGAGTCCAGACCAACGTTCGAGGATGGATGCCTGGGAAGCCCGCCTCGCATTCCAATTGTCTCCTAGGGACAAGACAGTTTAGATCTAATGGCTCTGCGGGAGCAACCGGGGTGGCTGAGTTGAAATGGACTTTCCTGAGGATGCGTCTAATGTGTGTTTGTGTCCATGAGGGCCTTTAAATGGGGCGGTGGCACCGGGACCCTGAAGTATTTCCTAAGCTTTTGACATTGCTCCCATGCACAAGTTTCCTTGTGGAGATGAGGTTTGTTCTGATGGGTGCCTCAGGAAAACCCCAATGCTGCTATTGGAATCCAGGGTTTTGAGGAGACATGCCAGTAAACCAAAGCAATGGATCCGATTTTGGCCTAGGGTCCTGTCTGGTTCAATCTTCTTCTCTGGGGACATCCATCTAGGGTATGAGTGGAGATAGATTCTCAGCTGGCGACAGACTGACCTTTTTGTCCCGGGTGACCTGTACTATTGGGATGGCCTCAGGGACTTTGGAGAGTTTTCCTAATTTGTACAATTTTGGACAATGAAATGGGCAGAATTCCCATGGATTGGGTAGGCAGAGTCCTAATGTGTGGCTCCAGGGTCCTCAGCCTGGATGGTGTGTGGCCCAGGACTTTGAGGACAGAAGTCTGAAAACACAAACTCAGCTTATGTTTGGAGACGTAGGTATGGCAGGCCCGATCTACAAACCATGAGAAGACATCTTCAGGATATGAAGATAGTGCGAGTCTGAGGCGCTTGCTCAGGCTTTTGTCTCTGGATTTTGTTTCCGCGATGGCCGTGGAATGTCGAGGAGGCCTCATGGGCCATGGACGAATCTTGCTCTCTGTGGATTTGGCCCGATCCCAATTGTTTTTCGTCAAGCTGTTGGATGGAGTACTCCTTTCAGCGTTTTTACCTCAGGTGTCCCACCAAAAGCGGAATTCAAAAGCAGAGCCCTGGGGAAGAGTGAAGGGACAACCCGAACTATGGTTAAAAATTGGGGCCTAGGGGCATGGCAAGCCCAATATGCTGTCTCTTCTTCCAGCCACTGAGAGGCCTTACCTGAGGACTGGGCTCAGGCTGAGGGTCACAATGTATGTTTGCCACCTATGTGGCCCGTGAGCAATGGTGGGGCCTCATCGGACACACAGGTTTCCACTACACTGAACATTATACAACAATCCTACCACAAGTTTTCTTGCCATCGGGAAGGTGTTCTGATTTCTGCATCATTTTCAAACATGCGCAGTGATTAGAGATATGGTCTAGGTTCTAAATCCTGAAAACCGAGGCTGGGTAGAGATAACGACCTAAAGCAATGGCTGGTCCGATGTGCTCAGAGAACGGCCAGCTGCATGGGTGAGCCAGGAGGTCTAGGCTCAGCCTCTGTTAGAAAGGGCATTATTGCCCAGGACAGCCTATATATTTTGGGTACAGCCAAGTGGCGTGCAGGTAGATCTTCATTTGGGGTTTCTGGGTAGCCCCAGAAGGCAATGTTTCTCTTCTGGAGGGCAGGCAGAGTGCTGCATTATAATTCTGGATTGCCAAACTGGAGGGCTTGTGGGCCATTAGTCTGAGGATGGAAGTCTGAAGACACAAGCTAGGCTTACGTTTCTGGTGAGGACATGGCAGGCACAATCTACAGACCTGAACCGAGATCTCGTGCATCTGAAGTCAGGGTGAGGATCAGACGATCACTCAGGTTGGACCTTATGTCCCTGAGGGCCCCTTCATGAAGGGGGGGGTATCACGAGTCCATGGGTGTTTTCTCACGATGGGAGTTGTGATAAGCTCCCAACTTCAAAGATTCTTCTGCAGGACAAATGAGACCTGTTGGTTGGCTCCAGGCCAACGATTCCGAGCAGGGTTTTAAGGATGGATGGCGGGGTAGGCCACCTCGCATTCCAATTGTCTACTAGCAACAAGACAAGTTAGATCTGCTGGATCTCGCGGAGCAACCGAATATGCTCAGTTAAAATGGACTCTCCTGTGGATGGGTCCTAATGTGTTTTTGTGTCTTTGGAGACCTTGGAATGAAGCGGTGGCACTGGGGCCCTGAAGGGTTCTCCTAAACAGAGGCTTTGACACAGCTCCCACGTGCAAGTTTCCCATGTGAAGATGAGATTTGTACTAAAGTGTGAGTCAAGAAACAGCCATATGCTGGTATTGAAATCCAGTCCTCTGAGGAGAGATGCCTGGAAACCAAAGCAATGGATCCTATTAGTGCCTAGGGTCCTGTTCGTTCCTTTTTACCTCTAGGAACATCAGTCTACGGGTCTGAGTGCAGGTAGGTTCTCAGATGGGCTCAGATTACTCCTGTTTGTCCTGGGAAGCCACCACTATTGGGATGGCCTCAGGGACTTTGTAGGTTTATCCTATTAGTAGGGTTGTGGCCATTGGAATGGGCACACAGAATTCCCTGGGAGAGGGCAAGTACAGTCCTCAGGTTGGCTCCAGGGTCCTGAACCTGTAGGGTGCTTAGGCCAGGGTTGTTTTACAGTTGTCTGAAAACACAAATTCGGCTTACGTTTCGGGTCACAGGTATGGCAGGACTGATCTACAGACCTTGAGGAGATCTCTTCAGGATATGAAAAAAGGGCGAGTGTGAGGCTCTCGCTCAAGTTTTTGTCTCTGGATATCGTGTCACTCATGGTCGTGAAATTTCCCGGGTGACTTCATGGGAAATGGATGAGTCTTATTCTCTGGGGTTTGGCCTTGTCCAAAGAGTTTGAGGTCATTCTGTGGGATGGAAGAAGTCTGTTTTTTTTTTGTTTTTTTTTTTTTTGTTGTTGTTGTTTTGTTTTGTAACCTCAGGTGTCCCACCAAATGAGGGATTCCAGAGTAAAGCCCTGGGGAGGGGCGACTGGACAACCAGAAATCTGGTTAAAAATTGGGGCGTAGGGACATGTCAAGCCCATTATGACATCTAGTTGTCCAGCCACTGTGAGGTCTTACTAGAGGATAGGACTCACGCTGAGTGTCACAATGCGTGTTTATGCCCTCGTCGCACTCAAGAATAGGCGGGGCCTCAGGGTGAATGCTGGTTTCTCCTACACTGAGCGTTGGACAACATGCCAACCACAAGGCTTCTTGCCTTGGGTAAGGAGGAGTTCTGATTTCTGCATCACATTCAACCCTTGTCAGGGCTTGGAGTTAAGGTTTAATTTCTGAAGCCTGAAAAGTTAGGTTGGGAAGAGATAACGAGCTAAGACCATGGCGGGTGTGATGTTCTCAGTGTGCAGTCAGCTGTCTCTGTTTTGGTCAGGAAGTCCGGGCTCACTCTGTATCAGACAGTGTATTAGTGGCCAGGTTAGACTATCTAATTTGGGTACATTCGAGTGCCGTGTATGTCTATCCTCATTTGGGTTATGTGAGAAACTCCATAGGTCAAAATTTTTCTTCTGGAAGCAGGCAGAATGCTTCATTTTGTGTCCTGAATTTCCAAATGTGAGGGCTTGGGGGCCAGGAGTGTGAGGACGGAAGTCTGAGAACACAAGCTAGTCCTAGGTTTCAGGGAAAGGGCAAGGAAAGCACACTCTGCAGAACTGCATCGAGATCTCGTGCATCTGAATTCAGGGTGAAGATCAGACGTTGGCTTAGGTTGGAGTTCCTGTCCATGATTTCCCCTTCATAAATGGGGGGGGGGGGCATCACAAAGCCATCTAGATTTTCCCAGGTTGGGAGTTGTGAGATGCTCCAAAACTCAAGGATTCCTTCTGCTGGACATTTGAGACCTGTTGGATGGCTCCAGGACATCCCATACGGAACGACGCCAGAGCAGAGCTCTAAGGATGGATGGTTGGGAAGCCCGCCTTGCATTCCAATTGTCTCCTAGTCAAGACAGGTTCAGTGTGCTCGCTCTGGGGGAGCAACAAAGGGAGCTGAGTTGAAATGGAATTTCCTGCGGATGGGTTCTAATGTGGATTTCTGTCCATGGAGAACTTTTAAGGGACAGTGGCACACAGGCCCTGAAGGATTCTCCTAACTGGAGGTTTTGAGACATCTTCAAATGATAATTTTCCCATGTGGAGAAGAGATTTGTTCTGATTGCTGCCTCATGAAATCCCCATATGCTAATATTGGAAACCAGGTCTCTGAGGAGAGATACCTGTAACCAAAAGCAATGAATCTGATTCAGGCCTAGGGGCCTGTCTGATTCAATCTTCTTCTCTGGGGACATCCATCTACGCTGAGTAGAGGTAGATGGTCAGCTGGTTTCAGATGACCCTTGTTTGTCCTGGGCGGCCTACATTATTGGGATGTCCTTGGGGACTCTGGAGGTTTTTCCTAATTTGTACGATTGTGGACAATGGAATGGGCAGAATACCCGTGGTATGGACAGGCACAGTCCTGATATGTGGCTCCAGGGGCCCCAGCCTGAAGGGTCTGTGGGCCAGGAATGTGGGGACAGAAGTCTGAAAACACAAACTTGGCTTAAGTTTGGGAAGTAGGTAGGGCAGGACCGATCTACAGACCATGAGGAGAACTCTTCGGGATACGACAAAAGAGCGAGTGTGAGGCGCTTGCTCAGACTTTTGTCTCTGGATTTGTTGTCAACGATGGCTGTGGAATCTCGGGGAGGCCTCATGGGCCATGGACGAGACTTCCTCTCTGTGAATTTGGTCCAATCCCAATTGTTTTGGGTCAATCTGAAGGATGGGAGGAGTCTTTTTAGTTTTGTTACCTCAGGTGTCCCACCAAAAGAGGGATTCCAAAGCAGAGCTCTGGGGAGGGATGAATGGACAACCCGAACAATCCAATTGGGGTGAGGTCGAGAACCGAGCAGGTTGATCCTCATTTGGGGTTTATGGAGATCCCCATAGAGCAACGTTTTTCTTCTGGAGGGCCAGCATAGGGCTGCATTTTGGTTCCAGAATTCCAAGTCTTGAGGGCATGTTTGCCAGAAGTGTGAGGAAGGAAGTCTGAAAACACAATTTGCACGAGGTTTGGGCCCACTATGCAGAGGCTGAATCGAGATCTCCTGCATCTGAGGTCAGGGCGAGTATCAGATGTTGCCTCAAGCTGGAGTTTGTGTCCATGACGGCCCCTTCCTGAAGGGGGTGGGGGCGTCATGAGGCCAGGGAGGTTTCCCTATGCTGGGAGTTGTGAGCTGCTCCAAACTTCAAAGTTTACTTCTTCAGGACAGTCGAGTACTATTGGATGTTTCCAGGATGCCCCATACAGAAAGACTCGAGAGCAGGGGCCTAAGCATGGATGCCGAGAAACGCCAACTCTCCTTCCCATTGCCTGGTCGAGACAAGGCACGCTCAATCTGCGGGCTCTTGGGGGAGCTACCCAGAAGGCTGAGTTTAAATGGACTTTCCTGAGGATGAGTCATAATGTGGGTTGGTGGCCATGGAGACCTTGGAATGTGGCAGTAGCTAAGGGACTCTGCAGGATTCTCCAACCCGAAGGGTTTGACACAACTCCAAGAAGGAAGCTTTCCATGTGGAGATGAGAGGTGTTCTGTCTGGTGCCTCAGGATAGCCCCATATGCTGGTCTTCGAACCCAGGCCTCTGAGGAGTGATATTTGGACACCAAAGCAAGAGTTCATAATAGGGCCTAGGGGCCTGTCTGGTTCAATCTTCTGTCTCTGCGGATATCAGTCTGTGTGTCTGCATGGAGGTAGTAGTTGCTCAGCTGGTGTCATAATGCCCCTGTTTGTACAGTGCGGCTTGCGGGAGTGGGATGTCCTTGGGGACCTTGAGGTTTCTACTGTTTTGTAGAGTTGTGGCCAATGGAACGGGCAGTTTCTTAGGAGAGAGCAGGCACACTTCTGTGGTGTGGCTCCAGAGACCCTAGCCTGGAGGCGGTGTGGGCCACGGCTGTGCAGACAGACATCCAAAAACCCAAACTCAGCTCAGGTTTGGGGCCAAGGTAATGGCAGGCCTGATCTACAGTCCGTGAGGGGAGCTCCTCTGGATATGAAAGAAGGGTGAGAGGGAGGCAGTCGCTCAGTCTTTTGTCTCTGGATATTTTGTCCACAATGACCGTTTAATGTAGGAGTTGCCTCATGGGTCGTAGAAGTCTCCCTCTCTGGTAGTTTGTCCAGCCCCCAAGAGTTTGGGGTCATGCTCTGGGAAGGGAAGAGTCCTGTTTTCTGCTTCATGTGTCCCCCCAGTAGAGGGATTCTGGAGCATAACAGTGGGTACTGACAACTGGAATACTCGCTCTCTGGTTAAGCCTGGGGGCCTATGGATATGACAAGCCCCATATGCAGGATCTTGGTCCAGCCACTGAGAGGTGTTACTTTAATACGGGACTCACGCAAAGGTCACAATGCATGTCTGTGTCCTAGGCCGCCCTCAAGCACTGGCGGGGCCTTTCCGACAATGCAGGTTTTCCCACATTGAACGTTGGACAACATGCCAACCACAAGGTTTCTGGCCATGGGGAAGGAGGAATTCTAATTTCTGCATCACGTCACCCCTTGGCAGCGATTGGAGATAAGGTCTAGGTTCTGAAGCCTGAAAATCGAGGTTGGGAAGAGATGACGAACTACAGCCATAGCGGGTCCCTTGTGTCCAGGTTGGAGCCAGCTGTCTAGGTGTCGTTTGGGATGTCTTGTCTCAGGCTGTGCCAGACAGGGCATCCGTATTCAGGGTAGGCTGTATAATTGCTTTACAGTCGAGTGGCATGCATTCGATAATCATTTGGGGTTTCTTATTAGCAGCATAGGGCAAAGTTTTTCTTCTGGAGGGCAGGCAGAGTGCTGCATTGTGGCTTCGGAATTCCCAAACTGGAGGGCTTGTGGGCCAGGAGAGTGAGGACGGAAGTCTGAGAACACAAGCTAGGCTTAGGTTTCGGGGAATGGACATGGCAGGCACACTCTGCAGAGCTGAATTGAGATCTCATGAGTCTGAAGTCAGGTCGAGGATAAAACTTTGGCTCAGGTTGGAGTTTCTGTCCATGTTGGCCCCTTCATGAAGGGGGGGCATTATGAGGCCATGGGTGTTTTCCCACTATTAGAGTTGTGAGATGCTCCAAACCTCAAGGATTCCTTCTGTGGGACAATTAAGATTTGTTGGATTGCTCCAGGACGTCTCATAAGGTATTTTTCCAGAACAGGGTTCTAAGTATGGATGCCTGGGCAGACAGCCTCAATTCCAATTGTCTCCTAGCAACAAGAAACGTTGGATCTGCTGGCCTGGGGTAGCATCAGAGGGGGCTGAGTTGGAATGGACTTTCCTGAGGATGGTCTTAAATGAGTTGAAATGGACTTTCCTGAGGATGGTCTTAATGTTGGTTTGAGTCCATTGAGACCTTGGTATGGGGCAGTGGCACCAGGGCCCTGAAGGATTCTCCTAACCAGAGGTTATAACAAAGCTCCAATGAGCAAGTTTTCCATGGGGAGACGAGATTTGTTCTTATTGGTGCCTCAGGAAACCACCATTTGCTGGTATTGGAAATGAGGCCTCTGAGGAGAGATGCCTGGAAACCAAAGCAATGGATCTGATTATGGCCTAGGGGCCTGTCTGGTTCAATATTCTTCTCTGGGGACATCTTTTGTCTGAGTGAAGGTAGTTGCTCAGCTGGTTTGAGATCACACCTGTTTGTCCTGGGCGGCCTACACTATTGGGATGGCCTCGGTAACTTTGGAGGTTTTTCCTAATTTGCAAGGTTGTGGCCAATGGAGTGGGAAGAATTCTCTTGAAAGGGAAGCACAGTCCTGAGGTGTGGCTCCAGGGACCCAAGTGTGGAGCGTGTGTGGTCCAGGGCTATTTGGACAAAAGTCTGAAAACACAAACTCCACTTAGGTTTAGGTCTGTAGGTATGGCCGGCCCGATATATAGGCCGTGAGGAGAACTCTTCGGGATATGAACAAAGGGCGAAAGTGACGTGCTTGCTCATGCTTATTTTTTTCTGGATATGTGTCACCGATTGCCATGGAATGTCCGGGTGTCCTCATGGGCCATCGATGAGGCTCCCTTTCTGGGGATTGGACCCAATCCCAGGAGTTTGGGGTCATTCTGTGGGAAGGGAGGAGGCCTTTCTGTTTTTTTCTTTTTTTTTTTTTTTTTTACCTCAGGTGGACCACCAAAAGAGGGATTCCACAGCAGAGTCCTGGGGATGGGCGACTAGACAACCAAAACTCTGGTTAACATTGGGACCTAAGAACATGGCAAGCCCCATATGTGGGCTCTTGGTCCAGACACTGAGAGGCCTTCCTTGAGCATAGGGATCACATTGAGTTTCACAATGTGTTTTTGTGCCCAAGAGCCCCTCAAGTCAGGGCGTGGCCTAATGTACCATGCTGGTTTCTCCTACACTGAATGTTGCACAATATGGCAACCACAAGTTTTCTGGCCATGGGGAAGAAGGAGTTCTCATTTCTGCAACACTTTCACTCCTGGACTGTGATTGGATTTAAGGTCTAAGTTCTGAAGCCTGAAAACTGAGGTTGGGAAGAGATGAAGACCTAAGGCCATGGTGTGACTGATGTGCTCAGTGTTCGGCCAGCTGTTGAGTGTGGGTTGGGAGGTGCAGGCTCAGGCTGTGGCAGACAGGGAATTAGTGCCCAGGCTAGACTGTATCATTGGGGTGCAGTCGAGATTCGTGCAGGTTGGTACTCATTTGTGGTTACTGGGTAGCCCCAGAGGGCAACGTTTTTCTTCTGGAAGGAAGACACAGTGCCACATAGTGGCTCCAGAATTCCCAAACTGGAAGGCTTGTGGGCCAGGAGTGTGAGGAAAAAATTCTGAGAACACAAGCCAGACTTAAATTTCGGGGTGAGGGGACGGCAGGAACCCTCTGCAGAGATGCTTCGAGATCCCGTGTACCTGAATACAGAGCTAGGATCAGACGTTGGCTCAGGTTGGAGCTTCTGTCCATGACGGCCCCTTCATGAAGGGGAGGGTGTCACGAGGTCATGGAGGTTTTCCCACGATGGGAATTGTGAGATGCTCCAAACCGCAATGATTCCTTCCTTGGGACAGTCGAGACCTGCTGGATGGCTCCAGGACATCCCAAAAGGAACTTATCCAGAGCAGGGTTCTAAGGATGGATGCCTGGGCAGCCTGCCTCCCATTCCAGGTGTCTCATAGCGCCAAGGCAAGTTCGATCTGCTGGATCTAGGGGAGTAACCGAGGCGGGTGTGTTGAAATGGGTGAGTTGAGGATGGGTCATAATGTGCATTTGTGTCCATGGAGACCTTGCAATGGGGTGCTTGATCCGGGGCCTTAAGGGATGTTCATAACTGGAGGATTTGATGGAGTCTAAAGAGTACGTTTCCTATGTACAGAAGAGAATTGTTTTGATGAGTGCCTAAGGAATCTCCCATATGCTGGTATTGGAAACCAGGCCTCTGAGGAGAGATGCCTGGAAACAAAGGCAATGGATATGATTAGGGCCTAGGTGCCTGTCCGGTTCAATCTGTTTCCTGGGGATACGTGTCTATGGATGTGAGGGGAGGTAGTTGCTCGGCTTGTGTCAGATCGCCCCTGTTTGTCCTGGGCAGCCTATAATATTGGGAATGGCCTCGGGACTTTGGAGTTTCTCCTAATCTATAGGGTTGTGGCCAATGGAATGGGCAGAAATCCCCTGGAGAGGGCATGCACAGTTCTACGTTTGGCTCTAGGGGCCCAGCCTTGAGGGTGTGTGGGCCAGGCCTGTGGGGACAGAAGTCTGAACACACAAATTCTGCTTAGGATTGGGGACATAGGTATGGCACGCCCAATCTACAGACCGTGATAACACTTCGGGATATGAAAAAGGGTGAGTTTGAGGTGCTTGCTCAGGTTTTGTCTCTGGATTTGTGTCAACAATGTGGGTCGAATGCTGGCGTGGCCTCATGGGTTGTGGACGGCTTTCCTTCTCTGAGGATTTGACCCAATCCCAAGAGTTTGGGTACATTCTGTGGGATGGGAGGTGTCCTTTCTGTTTTTTTATTTTATTTTATGTAACTCATGTGTGCCAATAAAAGAGGGATTCCAGAGCAGAGTCCTTGGTAGGGACAACTAGATAACCCCACCTCTGTTTTAGTTTGGGGGCCTAGGGGCATGGCAAGTCCAATATGTGGGCTCTTGATTCAGACACTGAGAGGTCTTCCTTGAGGACAGGGCTCATGCTGAGGGTCACAATGCCTATTTGTGCCCAACAAGGCCCTCAAGCATGGAAAGGGCCTCATGGGCCATGCTGGATTCTCCTACACTGAACGTTGGAGAATATGCCAACCACAAGGTTTCCGGCCATGGCGAAGGAAGAGTTGTGATTTCTGCATCACGTTCACCCCTGGACAGTGATTGGAGTTTAGGTCTAGGTTCTGAAACCCGAAAACCGAGTTTGGGAAGAGATGAAGACCTAAGGACCTGATGGGTACAATGAGCTCAGTGTGTGGCTAGCTGTTGAGCGTAGGTCTGGAGGTGTGGTCTCATGCTGTGTCAGAGAGGGCATTAGACAGGGTAGACTGTATATTTGGGGTGTAGTCGAGTGGCGTTCAGTTGATCCTCATTCGGGTTTCTAGGTAGCTCCATAAGGCAACGTTTTTCTTCTGGAGGGCAGGCAGAGTGCTGCATTGTGGCCCCAGTATTGCCAAATTGTAGGGCTTTTGGGCCAGGGGTGTGAGGACGGTAGTCTGAGAACACAAGCTAGGCTTAGTTTTTGGGGTGAGGGCACAGAAGGCACACTCTGCAGACCTGAATCAAGATCTCATGCACCTGAAGCCAGGGCGAATATCAGACGTTTGCTCAGGTTGGAGTTTCTGTCCATGATGGCCCCTTTATAAAGTGGAGCGTCTCAAGAGGCCATGAAGATTTTCCCACAATGGGAGTTGTGAGATGCACCAGACTGCCAAGATTCCTTCTGTGGGATACTTGAGACCTGTTGGATGGATCTAGG